>NC_058055.1:27689371-28008121 GCF_020085105.1 Siniperca chuatsi
TTCGACGGCAGGGAAGCATTTATACAGGAGCGCCCCTGTAAACGTTAAAAAGATATTTGGCATTAAAATGCTTAGAGACCAGAGATCCACCACACCCAAACCTAACCGAACCTTCACCGTGGCGTCGCCTCGTCGTAAAACAGACTTATTTTTAAAAGGCGCTGACAAATGACGTCGTCCTGCCGATCGCGGCGCCGGATCTACGCGTCGTTCTGCAGGACAAAAAAAAAAGTAGTTGTTGTCATTTGGAGTCAAAATTGAAAAGTCGGGAAGTTGGTTTCACTGTTACTGCTCGCTCTTTGTTTTAGAAACTCCACCTGCTCCTCCGAGGACGAGGGGCACTGATTGATTTTATTGATCAGCTCCTACACTGGGACGTCTCTAAAGGACGGGGGCAGACAGGTGGACAGATGGAAAACAAACAAAAGGAAAAAGAAAAAGGTCCATTTCCCATCTGTAGTCTTTGTCTTCTTTATTGTCCCCCTTTGTCTTCTAGCAGTCACAGTCTCTTTTTATTCCTTCAAGTCTCTCTCTCTGGGTTTTTGTTTTTCCACTTCTTGATGCATTCTCAGAAATCGAACACGGGCTCCGGACATTTCAATCGTCTCTTTCTAAGCTCGTGTCCTCAGAGACGGTCTCAGGATTAAGCCTGGTTCAGCATCCGAGGCTCACGGTTTATATTTTGTCCAGCTCTCTCTCACTCTCTTTAATTTTGAACGTCGTGGATGTCGGCAGCAGAGTCGAGCCGTGAATCTCTCGGAGAGACATCGATGAATCTTGAAACCGAGCGGATCTGGTTTTGGTCTCTGAAGGCGTCTGCAGTTCTGCCGGACGGAGACGAAGCCAGGCGCTGCTCGTACGTCCTCAGTATAATGCAGTAATGATCATCTTTATTTATAGACGCAAACCGCTTACAAAAGTGCAGATTAATAACCAACAATTAATAGTAACCTTTGTTTATAGAGCACTTTTCTTGAGCTCAATCGGCCAGAACTAAAGCCGCGAGCGGCAACGCGTTTCAGGCTTCGCAAAGCCGAGCAAAGTCACTTCAGCTACTGTAATTCTGCTTCAAGAAGGAGTGAGACCAATCACACGGATATATAGTCTGATTTGTGTTATGCCACGCCCAGTTTTAGCATTTGTAGCGCCCCCTAGTGGTCGATTTGACTGAAACTTTCAGGGTATGTTTCAGGTACTTCTGTGGATTTAACCTGTAAGTTAAGTGATGATCGAACCAGCGGTTGTTGACTTTGGTCTATTTATGTGCAGAGCCACGCCCATTTTGAAGTCCATTGGTCAATATCTTGAAAACTAAATAAGATATCGACAAGCCTCACGCAGCTTTTGATAAGCTTCGTCCAATGATGACACACCAAACATTTGGTAATAATCCGACCTACGGTTCAGGAGGAGATGTCAAAAATGTGTTTTTCAAAAAAATTCAAAATGGCAGAAGATCTAGTTAGGCGGACTTTAATGGTCCAAGAGGCTTTATTGTAGAGCACGCTGAGCTGGACTTGTGAGTTAAACTTCAAGTCATTCAGACTTACAGTGTGACGGGCATGAGGCCTGTTCAAAATTGCAATTTTCTGCTTTAACTACAGCGCCACCATGTGGCCGACTGGGCTCATATGTCTGTGGAAGCACATGCACGTCATTTCCACGTCATTGGGCCAGGTTTCGTGTTTCTAGCTCATTCCAGCTCACGGGAATTTGAGCCGAGACGATAATAATAATAATAATAATAATAATAATAATAATCCAACACAAACTCAATAGAGTTCTATCACGTCGCAGTTTGAACCCTAATAAAAACAAAAGGATCATAAAACACCAGTTTGTAGTGTCGTTGTACAGATGACACTACAAACTGGGAAGAATTACGCTGTGCGTTGCGGGGCCGTGATCTAACACATCACCTGGAGGAGATCTTTAAGTTTTCCATTTGCTTTTGTTATTATTTATTATTTATTATTATTCCTTAAACCACGCTTTGGTGTTTAAGTTCTCTTTAGTTAAAGGTCGAGTGTCATTTAGGAGGAGCTATCGGCAGAAACGGCGAGTTCTGCAATCCAGAAAACGAAGCCGGACCAGAGACACAGAGAGACACGAAATACTGAACCCAACAAAAACTAGACCTGCGAGCAGGTATTAAGGGGGTCCAAGCGTCCGGTGCCAGTCGGACCTGCAGTCCCACGAGCGTGATGGAGATCAACACAGAGGTTAGAAAATATTACAGAAGTTTGGAAAAATAATTTTAACACATTTCATTATTTTTTGCAACAGAAGCGCCACCTAGTGGCCGGTTGGCGCCAGATTTCGCGCTGAGCCTCGGTGGGGCATGGGAAAGTACCGAGTGTGTAGATACAGATGTTACGTGTTTAGAAAAATATAGAGCGACGGACTTCTGAATTGACCAGTCGCTGCAGTGAGGCAAACGTCTCTCACACCTCGGTGGATGAGCTGCAGGACGTACGGGTGATTTTGGTGAAGTCTGGAATGTGAAACATCTAGAAACGTAAAATTTGTTGTAATAAGCCACGCCCACTTTAATCAGTCATTATCAGATTTTAGGCATCAACAGAGCCGCGACCCTGGATCGTGCAAACCGAATTTTGTACGAATCCATGGAGCCGATTACGAGAAACTGTTCGCATCTGTGGCGCCACCTAGTGGCACGACTGGCGCCAGATTTTGGGAAGTCCCGGCCCAAGTTTTGTGTTAATCGGACGAACCCGTGTGGAGATACGACATAACTTCTGGAAGTTGTTCCTTTATAACTTTTGATCACGAGATTCCAAGCGCAAAAAATTTCACGCGGCCTCGGAGGACGAGGTTATTTCGCACGCTGCGAGATCTTAAAACGTCGCCGTTTTTAGATGTTTAGCACAAGTGGGGGAAAACCTTTAAACCTCAATATGTAACATTATATCAGAAACAAAGAGCTGAAGCTCCGTGAAGCCGAGGGGAGCTGCACAATTCACCGCTACCAGAGGCGGCGTCCAGTGTTTTCATGTTGCCATTTAATACGGTGTTTAATTTAATTTAATACTGGTACTTAATGTATTTTCTAATGTAATGTAAAGGCGAGCTGCTGTAACAAAGAGTTTCCCTTCGGGGATCAATAAAGTATTTCTGATTTATGAAATATAAGTTAAAGCCGCTGTAGTTATTTCTTTATTTCTCCGCGTTTGTAAGTTCAAAATGACGCTGGATTGAGAGAGGACGTCCCGTCCGATAAATACTTTATCGTGCATGGCATCTCCGCTGGGAGGAACCGCTCAACACACACACACACACACACACACACACACACAGGGTAGGTAACAATGTTCCTGCAGCAGACTGAGGAATGTGTTCATTTCCTCTTTGGTGTGAATGTTTACACTCTGGACATTTTTCGAAACAGACTTAGAATAAAAGTCCTGGAGGGAAGGAATGTGTGTGTGTGTGTGTGTGTTACTCATGTTGTGGGGACATAAATCTGTTTACACAGTCACATTGTGGGGACTCGCCTTCCTTAGGGGGGGACAAAAAGCAAGTCCCCGTAATGTAAATAATTAACTGGGTTTAGGTTTTCACATTCCTGGGACTTGCTCTGATTCTGATGAGAGAGATTTCAGTGTTTTACTTCAGAGAACAGATTCAAAGAGACAAAATAAAAATTAAGAAAACGTCTTCATCACTTTGACATGCGCATTTAGACAAAGAAATGCAGAAGCGCCCTGGAAAAATATACAGATTACTTCCGATTTTGTGCACATGTTGTAAAAATGATATAAAAACACTGTACCAGTGGTGGTTTTGTGCAAAAAATAAAGTTATTAAAACACAATAAATTGCATAATTAAACATCAATGTGTAGGCGTTACTATTAAAAGAAAATATCTGCAATTATTTTTATCCCGACTGGTGAAAAACAGACAGAAATCCTCCAAAATAAAAGCTCAAATAAGGAGTCTTCTCTCAGATCTCTGCCTCCATCTAGCGTTCAGGTCGAGGAATCACAGGAAGTTCAGAGAAGCGTCTTTACAGCTTGTAGAGCAACTGTATGTGTGACTGTTACCTTTTATTAGTTTAATTTGATTTTTAATAAGTATTTTATCTTTCATTCATATACAAGAACCTCGTAGTTCATATCAACTGTCAATCCAAAATAAAACCTCAAATCAAATATCGAGACTTCTCACAAAATTACAACTTCTTGCATGAACTTATGCCTTAAAATTACGACTTTTCAAAAACCGCAATATTTTTCAAATGTACACGTTTTCAAAATTACAACTTTAATCTGATATTATGACTTCAGTCTCATATTACGACTTCTTTACAGATAACTTCATTCTCATAATTTTAACAACTTTCTAGTCTCTTAAAATATTAAGCTTTCCCTTTTCAAATTACTTTAATCTTATTACGACTTTACTCAAACGTATTGCTTTATGTATGACGTTTCTCATTTTAAAAAAAAAATCGCGATATTTCTGTTGAAATTACTGCTTTATTTTCACATTACGTTTCCTCAAACGATTGTCAACTTTAATCTTACATTACAACTTCTTTCATAAAAATCACTAATTTTCTTTAACAGTTACAACTTCTGATATTTTGACTTTATTCTCATATTACGACTTGTCTAATGTTTTGATTTCTTTTCGTGTTTCATCTCATTACGACATTATCTCTTAATAAAACAACTTTTCACACAATCCCCCCCGCCACGGTGGCCCTAATGCTCCTGAGTACACATCATGAAAACTGCCTACATGTGGACGGTGTCGTCCCTCATTCGTCCAGGAGTGTTTTCTATCGTAGAAAAGGTTTCAGTCGTCAGTCGTCTGGACGCTGTTTTCAGAATCAAGACGTTTCGGCTCCCATCCGGAAGTCATTCTCAATTGTGAAAATGGTCTGAGAACTCAGAAATTTAAGCTACTCTGTGTTGCATAAGCCCCGCCCTCAGGAAGGAGTCTACCTGAGTATCTGTTGATTAGCTAGTTTCACCTGAAACTGACCTAATAGTTTCCAAGATGGCCCAGTAATCAGTAATCAGGCCTATTGTTTTCTGGCTGCACCTCCCTCATCACTGTTAAGTACCTGATTAGCATGTGATCGGCTTGACCAAGGTGTTAACACACTGTGGTAAACTTTGGGCAGATTGAATCTCAGACCACCATTTCTGTTCAAAGAGGGGTTTTCTTTTTCCACAAAAATGGCTTCTTTGACTCCTCTTTCAAACCAACTCTTCTCTCTACTTAGACTCTCCACCTCGCTGTCTTCAAATGTGCGGTTTGTAGCTTTTAGATGCAAACGCACGGCGCTCTGCAATCCTGAGTTAGCGTGTCGTCTGTGCTGATAAAGTCCTTTGTGAAGCGGCTGTTTGGTCTCACCTATGTTAAATGTAGCTTAAATTTCTGAGTTCCCGTCCCATTTTTTCACAATTGAGAATGACTTCCCGATGGGAGCCGAAACATCTTGAATTTGAAAACATTGTCCAGACGACTACGACTGAAACCTTTTCTACGATGCCGTACGTGTAGTTTATCCGTATATAATATAGAGCTGATAGAAACAGGACAAACCCCACGCAGCTTTTATTAACAGATTACTTTTATTATAAATATACAGTGTTAAAATGGAATGGTACCTGACACTGCCAGCCGTTTACCGCTTGTAGAAACAAAACAAAAAAATGTTACTGGAGTTTGTGCTGCAGATCTGCAATCAATCAAATCACACATGCAACACAAAAACAAAAAACTAAATTCCCCCATTCAACTCAAACACCTCGGCGGCCATTTTAGATGCACGCGTGGCCGAGGACACGCCTGTTTTAAAGTTGATCTGGGGGATTTTTTTGTTTGAAGGAGGAAAAATAAAGACAAAAACATGAGGAAATGGTGTCAGGTGATTAAAAAATGAGATCACAGGAAGATGTGACAGACATTCATTGGTGCTTAACATCCAACAGTTTATTATATATAAAAAAAAAAAAGGTGCCACACGCAGCATCTTTAACATCGATATATTATCGTCACATGATGGAAAAGTCTGGTTCATGGACTCTCGCAGCACGCTTACTGCTGGTGTTTCGACATCCACACTACATTTCCCATAAACCCCTCCGCTGCCTGTACTTCTCTCTCCACGAAGAGGATTAACAAGTTGTTCGAGATGCTTTCAGCGAGCTCAAAGTCACACATTTAACCTTTTAATCACCAGGAACTCCAGACTTTGAACTCGACTGGCCGGCGGAGAGGCGAGCACCACAAATAAAACTTCTCTCGCATTCAACCTTGTGACATTTCTAGAGCTGAAGTGATTTTATAAGTTAAAATCGATTAATGACCAAAAATAAAAATCAAGCAAACGATTTCAGTTTTAGGTTTAAATTTTTTAAACGCAGGAGAAGCCTAGATTTCACTGGTTCCTGCTTCTCAAACGTGGTCATTTGCTTGATTTCTTCGATTTATAAATGATCGCGAACTGAGTATCTTTGGGTTTTTGACTGTTGGCCGGACAAAACAAGACATCTGAAGAGACTCAGGAAGATTTTGGCTATTTACTCAGTATTTTAGACAATTAAAATTGATAATGAAAATAATCGTTTGTTGGCAAATTAACATTAGGGCTGCGACTACAACGCAAACGCTAGAGATGCTTGGTTTTCTGTGGACCGACTAATGGTTTCAGCGCTATCATCAAACAGCAATGGTTTAGATGTTAAGTCATTTTTAAAGCAAAAATGTCACAAGAGAAGAAACTGCCGGACAGTTAAATTAATTTAACGACTCACAGATGTTAAAATGCCACATGTAGCACCTTTTTAATGTGATCATTTCTGTTCACGTATGTTGCTCACTGCGTGAATCACTTCACCGAGGGCTCTGATGGCCACCAGGCGTCCCTGTTGTCGAGTCCTGTAGGTCCAGTTTGCTCCGGCAGACGTCGTGGAGCCGAGCGAGCGGTCGTGCCGTCGCTTTTTTTTCCCCAACAAGATAATCTCCCCTCGTGTGATCAAACCGCCTGCGGAGGCTTTAAACACAATAAAACATCACACAACAACAGGAGCCGCCGTTCAAGTTAATGGCATGAAGACTAATGAGCAAATGTAACTTTCATTTGCTTACAAATATCAACTCCAATTTTCACTTTTAAGTATCAGGCACTTAATTTTAAGTACTTTACATTAATGAACAGTGCCGTTCAAGACTGATGCTGAAGTAGTGTGCAAAACACCGGATATAACAAATCTGTTTGAACATGCATAACAAAATGTAAACGTTTAAATCTTTAAACTTTATCAAACGGAGAAAAAAAAAAAAAAAAGAAATTATACCTAAAAGAAACCTTTACAAACTAAAGCTTAAATAACCAAAGAAGAAAAACTACTACATGCTGCTCAACTCTAAACTAGAAGATCTCCGCTCGTCAGCCCTCAGCGGCAGGTGGCCATCGACATAAAAGCAACGCAGGAAAAATAAAACTAAGGCAAAACGTTCAGGGGAGTCGGACTGAGACCCTCCGAGATAAAACTGGTCCAGTGGAGCTGTGGTTTGACCGGGACGCTCCCAGCGCCAGAGCGTTAAGAGCCGGGGTTTACTGGAAACGATCTCGTTCGTACAAAGTGCCGTCTGGAGGCAAAAGTGTTGCAGCCGCAATCGAAGGGTGAGAGGCCTGCCGTCGCACTTTAAGACGTTCGCGGCGTCGCACTTGTTCACACGTGAAGTGACAGAAGCAGTTATGTAGAGGATAGAAAAGAGAGATCAAACCCCGTTCTCGCCCATGGATGTGTTACGCGAGCTGGACACGGCAACTTGCTGACAATTTGCCCCAGTGGCCGCTCCGCGGTACTGCAACGAAACTATCCACGAAAAGCGTTGACCTCCTTTATAAAAAAATCTTTGTATTGATTTCCCAGGGCCTTGAAAAGCTATTTTTATTTCCGTGACGTCATCTCAATGTGACGTCCACGGGCCACCAATCTGCCTCCGTTATCGTTAGCCAAGTTTCCGTCCAAATGTAAGAAAGCTCGACAGGCGTAGCGACAGTTATTTGGCGAACTGTCAATTCCAATGGCGGGAAGAAGAAGCGGGGGTTTAGTTGAAGCACATACGTCTGAAACCCCGCTGGAGTTCGGTCCCACGTTTATTTTATCGTTCCAAAACTGACAAATCAAACAACCAAGTCCAATTCGTGCTGCGATTGGTCAGTTTGAACTCAAGTGGTGGTGTGAAAAAAACGAGTGCAACACCACGAATGCTTTCGAGCACAGACTGAAAGCGCGCGCCGTCGTCCCCGTTTGATTCCACCTTCAACGCCGCAAGACGTAGTCGTGGAAAAAGACGGCGCTACAAACACTTTTAACTGAACGTGGTCGTACGAACTCTTTCCTTTTGAAGCACGCCGAGGCCTTCGCCGCTCGAGCGTCAGTGACGCAGGGCAGCGCTGCACAACGGACTGAGCGCGCTCAGAAACACCTCACCTTAATAAATAAAAAGAGGTTTACAGACAGGACGAAGCGGAGCGAGACACAAAATATACATTTATCTTGTTGCGAGATACATCGTACTGCATTGATGAAAACGGCCGATTAAGAAAAGTCACAAAAAGGAAGAAGCGTTTTACCGTCATTTCTCCCCTTGAACGAAGGAGAAAACAGACATTACCGTTAAAAGTGACATTTTTTTTTTTTTTTAAGCAAACAGGATCATCTGCCATAGCAGTAAAATAATGACTTATAATATCCTGAAATACTAACGATAACTCTGACTTCAACATAATGATAAACGTTATAGAAAGGTTACGGAGGAGGTTTGAGTTCAGGTGGAGTACATGTGCTTTGGTGCATCTGCCCAGATATGATCTACTGAGTATACGCGTCTCTACTCATGCATTCATTCACAAACAATTCATATCTGTCTCACATCAAACTGCAAATATGTTCATAACAAGTCACGGTGTCTTTTTTAATTTAGTTCTTTAAAATATTTTCTTTAAAAACTCTCTGGACAAATAAATCTGCTGCGAGAAACGTTTCACTTTAGTTTTCGAAGCTGTTTTGAGACTGAAGTCAAGATTTGACGACTTGCTGAGATGAAAAGAATTTGCTGCCTTATCGATAAAAAACAAAACGGCAACACTGCGGCAACAGCTACATGACTGAGAATAAACAGCACCAGTTAATTTCGGTGTCGTGGTTGATTCCACTACTACTGGTAAAATAACGAAACGCTGGCAGAGAGAAACAAAAAACATGGCAAATATAAATATGGAAAAACAAAATTAAGCGAGTGGGTACAGTAGGTGTGCAAATCTGAACCAACGTCTGTCCGTGGCAGAAAACAAACAGAGACGAGTTGAAAAAGGCTGCGATTAAAGCGATACCTTGACGTTTTACATTACTTTCAGCTACGCGTGGTGTTTTTTTTTCGTCGGCGTTTTATGTTGGCACTTAAGACGAGAAGAGGAAGAAGCCGGGTGGAGCAGCGGATTGGTTTACGTGGAGAAAAAAAAAATACAAAAATCGCCAACACGTTCTTTGGTGAAGCGGAGTGAATGCTGCGGGTTCGATTCCTTTCTTTCTTACTTTCACCTGGCATTAACATTTACGATCTGTATCTGGATATCTTATCTGGATTCGGGGGGGGGGAAATAAAAATAAAAAATCACGTTAGAATATGATCGGATCTCAGCCAGGTGTAAATGACGTCTTTGGCCACATTCTTAAAGCAACAGTTTGACATTTTGGGGAAAGATGCTTATTAGCTTTCTTGGCGAGAATTAGATGAGAAGACCGATACCACTCTCATGTCTGTACGCTAAATATGAAGCTACCGCTAGGAGACTGTTAGCCTAGCTTAGCACAAAGACTGGAAACAGCTAGCCTGGCTCTGTCCAAAAGTAACGAAATCCACTTAACAGCACCTCTAAAGCTCACTGATTAAAATATTACAACCTCGTTTGTTTAATCTGTACAAAAACGTAAAGGAAAAACAACAATTTGCGGTTTTGCAGGGGGGTTATGTGTCGGATTTCTTCAACAAATAGTCCAGTACATGACCCCTCCGAAAAACTACAACTTGTCATTTTTACAGATTGTGTGTTTAGTGAGTTTAAGAGGTGTTGGTTTTTTACCTTTGGACAGATCCAGGCTAGCTATTTCCCCCCGTTTCCAGTCTTTGTGCTAAGCTAAGCTAATTGGCTGCTAGCTGTAGCTTTGTATTTACCATACAGGCATGAGCGGTATCAATCTTCTCACCTAACTCTCAGCCAGGAAGCGAATAAGTGTACTTCCCAAAATATCAAAAAAGTTGAAAGGTCAACTACCTCCACCTCTTCCTGCTACGTCGAGCTGCCCGTCTAACAGCTACAGATGAGCCCTTCCTCTGCAAAGTAGAGCCCAAACAGCAGCGTAACTTCTCTTCACCTGAGACTAGCCATGTTCGCCGTCTGCCTACCTGCTTTGCACCTAATTTGAGATCCGATCACAATGAGGTCTGAACGGAGACAAGGAGAGCGCTTGTTTATATACCAGGGGTACATGCGTACGAGATGTATCCAGATACAGATTGAAGATTTAAAAAGGGTAATTCTGGTGATATTTGTCTTATTGTGAACAAATTTTAAGAAGAGACCAAAAACCAACATTAAATGTATCCTACTGAGAGCCGCAGACAGGAAGTGAGGAAGTACTGAGAGACGGACTAACAAATTGTTGGTTTTGGTCTTTTCATAAAAATATATTACACCACCAGCCTTATCCTTTAATACCAAGTGGCAATGGGGTTTAAGTGTGTCTGTCTGTGTTTATGGACTAGCATCCAACCCTGCCGTCTACCCAAATGCATGCTGGGATAGGCTCTACCGCCCTGAAACAAAATAACAACAATAATAATAAAATAAAATAAAAGCCTGAGGTAGTCTGAATGTTTGGGCTACATGTTCATGTATGATCTCCACACACAGTTCTTCTTCCTGCGCTGATGTGACTTCTTATTGGTTGAACAACCCCGAACAGTGGTAGTGATGACGGCAAGACGACGGCGCCGACACGTGGCCACGGTGGTCTTTACAACGCAAACAGCAGGGCTGGGCATCAGCAGCACCGAGTATCAAAAACTCACGCACTGAGAGCTGGCATCGAACGTCTGGTCGGACTTATTCTCGGATCAGAGAGTTCTTGATTTAAACCTACATTTTACCAGTTTTAACTACTAATATTACGACATTTCAAATTTGAGAAGTTTGGCTTCTTTTGTTCAAAGTTCTGTAGTTTGTTTATATTTCTCAAAGTAACAAAACACTCATCGTATCCACACTAGTATTTCAAAAAAGACACCCAGCCCTGCTGAGGAGTGAAGTAAAACTAAACAGGTCCAACATCAAGGTATCTCTTTAACTGAAAGCATTTGAAGCCAGCGATGAAACAGATCGCAGGCCATTTAAGGCACATATGTGTAAGAAAAGTTTATATATTTTCAGCTAACGAGCAGACTATAGAAACGCTTCACTTAACGAGCTATAACGTGAAGACTGAGGAGCTTTTCACTCAGAGCTCCAGATAACATCTAGACACTTTATCAGAAAATAACTCTACAGAAGTAGAGTACAATTTAAAAATGAAACTACCAGACTACAGTACACTCTAGATACTAATTAATGAAGTCTTGATGCATAGCATCACCCATAGATGTAATTGATTTATATTTTAAGTAATATGGATCTTATTCAATATTTCACCATAACATTGAATAGTGGAGTTTATAGTGTTATGGGGTTATGGCAGTGTTTGTTAAAGAGTCACAGTCTCACTCCTCTGTTTCTTTTTTTTTTTTACCTTAAAGAGACAGAAATCGACAGAGAAAGGAAGAGAAACTGATTTGTGATTGTCATGAGTCTCGTGTGTCGTCATTCCTCTGCAAAGTTCAATCAACGACGTGATCGAAGACCAGAAAAAAACTAACAAAAAACAAACAAACAAGAAATACGTTGCGAGTTCAAATGTTCTCAAAGATGAAGAAAAGAAACCTCCCTGTTTCGCGTATTCAGGCTTTAACCTGAGCTGGATCAACCGCTGAAGCATCCGGCGTCCAAAGCCAACCCTAAGCCCCGCGGTGGATACAACTTTCCAGATTGCAAAACCGACAAATCCCCGACGTCTGATTACAAAACGCTAATATCAACCGAGGGAATAATGCTAAAAACAGTGTGTGTCAGTGTTTGAGGGCCCGGCTCTCTTCAGCTCCGCTGGGCCAGGACCGGAGAGGTGGATGGGATCTTTCTCCTCCTGCTCCAGCTTCTGTAGTTTGTTGCTCCTCTCAGTTTCACGTCGCTCTATTTCAACCACCTCCTCCTTCGTTACTTCTTTCTTTACTGCCACTCCTCCCTCTCCTTTCTCTGTCTCGGTCCGCTGAGGTTCAGCCTTAGATCCTGGAGGAAGAAACTTCCCGAACCTCGTCCCATTCAGATCCTCCTCGAATTTCACCTGGAAGGGTGGCAGCCCGAGCAGGAAGGCCCTGATCCTGCTGGGAGAGCTCAGGTCTGCGGGTTCCTCCTGGTTCTTCATCTCCGCATCCTGCTCTCCTACTCCTCCTCCGACACTTCCTCCAGAGCCAGACCGGTCACCCGGGCTGAAGTCCTCGGCCTGCTCCGTGCAGCCGGTTCTGGGTCTCTTGAATGACGGCTGATCTGTGTTTCCGTTGATCGCCGCTGGACTCGCCTCTGGTCCCTCTGTGCTGGATCTCTTCGCCGTGAAGCGTTTGCTGAGGTTGAGAGGCAGCGCCTGCTCGGGGGGAGGGGTGATGGGAGAGCAGGGGGGCTTGGCGCTCAGGTCCTGAGACAGAGCCTCAGACAGTCGGCGGGTGAAGGTCTGGAACTGAGACGAGCCCAGATGAGTCCTCATCAGCTGGCACACCTGAACGCTGCAGTCCAGGTTCAAAGGCAGGACCCGGAGAGGGGGCAGAGGAGGACGGTTCCTGCCTCCTCCTCTCTGGGCTCCCTCGTCACACCCCGAGCAGCGGTTGTGTTGCTGGTGGAGCTGAGGCTGAGGCTGGTCCCCGCTGGGATGAGGGGTATCCGGGCTACCGCTTTTGGGCTGGAGGGTGTAGACGGTCGGATGGTGCTGGCTGGGATCCTGAGGCGTCAGGGCCGGGCTCTCTAGGCCTCTGTGGAGGCTGATGCGGTTCCTGAAGACATCCAGAGGACATACGCCTTTGATGGGGCTGAAGCCGCCCAGAGATCCTCCAATGAAGTGGCGAGGCAGAGTGGGGAGGAGCACATCCGGAGCAGGAGCCGCAGACTCCACCCTGTCCGGCTTCAGCTCCTTCGGTTTGGGCTGGAAGGGGAGGAAGGGGGCGGACATGGGGGAGAGGTCGGGGGTGAGGGGCATGTTGACAGGCAGGACAGCCGGCTGGATGGGCTGCAGGGAGGGAGGAGAGAAGAAGAAAAAGGAGGTCATGGACAATGTTTATTCATCTGTTGTAATCTTTTTCAAATGTATTTTTAAAAAATTCTGTTTCCAGTCTGTTTATTATATAATAAACGTTTCTTATTGTCAACAAATCCCTTGAAAAGTCCAAAACCAACAGTGCGTTAGTCCGTCTCTCAACGCTGGTTCATACCGACATCTTTAAAAATAAAAAACAAAACAAACCTCACAGATACATAGCTTCAAAAAGAAAACTCAGTTTTTTCCTAAAAACAGCTGGCGACTGTAGTTTTTTAAACAAACTTTATGCTTAACGAAACGTCGGCCGTTTAGAGTCGTTCAGAGGAAGACTGCGGTCGGTTTTTAATTCATGTCAGTTACAGAACAAAGTCCAATTTCAACCAAGTACCAAACTGCCTGAAACTTCTCAAACCACTCATGCAGCACAAACCCCTGATCTTACAGACAGATTTGGTGATCGGTGATCATTTTGGGACTGACTAATAGACCTCATAAGTATAGAGCCGCCAGAGTCTTTCCTCAGGACGTCGGTGATCCCTGTGCAGTGCCCGAATTAAAACCAGTCAAGGCCACACAATCACCAAAAGGAACATTTCACAGAGGAAAGATTGCTGTTTGATCAATACAACTCAACACCTTAGCCATCCCAGACCCTGAATTAGCTCTTTTCACACGTTTACCCAGATTGCTAATAGGCGCGCCCCGTTAAGGACTCGCAGAAAAACAAAACAAACAAAAAAAAACAACATGCAAATCCTTGGTTCTCTCACGAACTATCACAAGCCACACAATGCGGAGATAAAACCTGGATCTGCTGGTACTCAGACAAAATGGCCAATATTTACACACCCAAGAAAGCATGCTAAGTGTCAGGATAATGCAGCTTCCTTCTGAAAAACTGTTAAAAAGTCTTGCGAAGAATCAGACAACCTCCCTACCTTTGCAGATAAAGTGTGAAACTGGTCCGGTCACACACAAACTTGTTATTGCAGAAGCTTTTAAAAATCACCATTTTATCTCTGCAGCACATTCCTCTCCTGAGCCAGCAGGGGGAGCATCACCTGCTCTGTCTCTTTGCACCAAACAGCACCTTTTCCTTCAGGCCCTTCAGTAACCGTGTGAGGTATTAAATGCACTTGCAGGTTTAAACATAAAACAGTCACCAGGTGAAGACTAGTCCAGATCCTTATCTCCTCCTTCTTAAGCCCCATTCAGACTGGATTTCTGTCTGTAGGGGAAACACGACCTACTGTGTGAAAATGGAGGACGTTTATTAATGTTTCTGATAGATGGAAACATGCTAACACCAACATACAGGCCAACTTGGGAACCAATATGATGACAAAGAATTAAGTAGAGCGAGACCCTGTAAAAGCTCATCCAATGTCGGCTGCAGGTAGGTACCGCTATTGTCTTATTTCTTTACATTTTGGCAAATTGGCACCATTAAAAGTAGCTGAATTAGCTATTAGCAGTTCCTGTTCGCAGTGTACCCGTGGGTGTAATACATTTTGACTCGAATTCACCTCCTGCAGTGTGTTTGCCTCCCCTTCAGCTCTCCGGCGCCCCCCGCGCCCCTCCCCGAGGCTTTAATCTCTCTCTTTAGTCTTTGTCCCGCTGAATGTCTGTTACAGACCAGATCCTGTCATTTCCCCCGATGGTTAAAACACCGTCCGGAAGGATGGGGTAAATTACCTTTTTCATTCCCCACCTCCCCCCTGTAACGTTCATCCAGTCTGAATGGGGCTTTAGTGCTCCTTTTATCATCACTACCCATATATGTAATCTAACACTCTTTGCTGAGTCTGAGGCGTTACCCTGTGTGTGCTGCCGGGCGTCGGTCCACCTCCACCTCTGGCTGGAAGCAGAGGACTCTGCTGCTGCTGAGACTCGGCTGCTGCTTTGGCTTTAGCCTGCTGCTGAGCCAGCAGCTTCGCCTGAGCGATCAGCGTCGCCTTGTTGCGCGTGCCCGGCGGCCGGCCTCGGCCTCTCTTCACCACCACGGTGCCGTTCGGGTTCACCATCTGCTCAGAGACGGGAAGATCAGCGGTAATTTCTGCCGTCTTTAAGCCTTTGTTGATGTCTTTTGGAGGGTGGATGGTTTTCCTGTACATGCTACTTATTGTTGTGTACATTTTAATGTATAGCACATTGTGTTTTACCAGTAATGAAATGTGCAATATCACTTTCCTTGGCTTGCTTTCATGTGTCTGGGACCGTACTCACAAAAAAGGATCTCAAGTTTCCTCTTAATATCTTTTCATTAAGCTTCTGAGAGCAACTTTTAGTAAAGAACAAACAAACGACCACGGATTTCATACATGAAACAAAATAAAATATTCACTTCGTAAGTATTGTATCGCCATGTGATATTCTTTCAGCGTGGCACCAATTTTGCCCTGATAATCCAGCGACGGCCATGAAAACAGCTTTATTATTTAATTCAGTTTGTGATTTTGTACACTTAATATACTGTCAAGTATACTGGGGTCAAATTGGGGTCTGAAGAGCGCATTTTGGTTGGTTTAATAATTCTGACAGACGGCTGAGATATACCAAGTTAATCCGCGAGTTCTGCAAACTATCATCTCCGGCATTATTAGATTGTTTTGACTTGTGGCTGAGCCGATTGGATGTTTACTAACTCAACGGCAAAATATGCTTTTAAAAATGATTTATCATTATTCCAAAACACAGACACGCCCTTTCTCCTAACTCGGCCACTTTAAGCCTTACGATGTTTTGTGATTACGATGCCTGAACTGTTTACACGTAGACCAGGATGTCTGCGGGTTTTTATCAAGGTGCATTTATTTTCAATTATATCCGGAGTAATTAAAAAATGTCAAAAGTATGTCGGTGTTTCTTTAGGACATGAGATGAGGAGCCGTCGTTTCATCACAATGCGATGATTTTGCTCATTTAAAATGTGCAAATTGTCAGCGAAAGAAGAGGGACAACGGGAGGTAAATTAAGCGCGAATGTGCAGCAATTAAATACATTTTTTTAAATCATTCTGCGCAGACACTCAGTACTTTTACAGTTGGTCTGTCACTTACAGTATGAGGAGGAGGAGGAGGAGGAGGAGGAGCAGCAGGGGCTGTAATCTTCTTCTCCTTGGCTTTGGGTCCTGGTTTTCTGCCTCTCGGAAGTGGTTTCCTTCCTCTTATCCCTCTTGGTTTTGGAGGCATGGGGGACTCTGGGACTTTGAATTCTACTCCTCCTGCCCTGAGGTGCTCTTCATAAGGAAGCATCAGCCTGAAAACACACAGTTACAGGACGCTCAGTGCGTGTACTTTTACATTAAGACCTTTTTGACTGTCTTTCTGCCTTTCTGTCTGACCTCTCGTAGTGTCTCCTGGTGCAGGTAGCAGCGCTGGTGCTGCCGGGGCATCCTCCCAGCTCGTTATAAACCACTTTCCACAGGCGGTCCAACGTCACCTGTGACACACACACACACACACACACACACACACACAAAGATGGTCAGCTTTGAACTCCTGCAGAAACAAAACGTGTGTGCTGGGTCAACAGGTTAACTACCATTCGAACGTGGAAAAAATAAGACACGTTCAATGCGTAATGAGCAGTTAACTCAACTCAACTTTATTTATAAAGCACTTTCAACACCACAAGCGGAACCAAAGTGCTGTACACAAAATATAAAAAAGAAACAGAAAAAACAGAAAACAAACATACGACATACACACCTACAAAGCATTGTCAAAAGCTAAAGAAAACAGATAAGTTTTAAGCGCACTCTGAAAAACACCCAATGAAGGACGAGTTTTTAGAGACAGAGGAAGGTCGTTCCACAGCCTCGGAGCTGCGACAGAAAACGCCCGACCACCTTTACATTTTAGACGCGTACGTGGAACCACAAGAAGCAACTGATCATTTGAGCGCAGAGATCTGCTGGATTGACAGCGGCTGATTAGATCAGTGACACACTCAGGGGCTAGGCCATGCAGAGACTTAAAAACGTACAACAGTGCTTTGTATTGAATTTTGTATCGTATGGGTAACCAATGTAGTTTAATTAAAACCGGAGTAATGCGTTCTCTCTTCTTTGCACCCGTTAAAAGTCTAGCAGCTGAGTTAAAATAAAAATTCTCGGTGTTTAAGCACAACAGGCTGCGGCTTGTCCTCCAGCGGGGGGCAGTCCTAAAGTGCTTGCTGACTTTGTAAAATGCAACTTCCTAATGGGCCGTTCACACATGCGGACTCAAAGCCGGGACAGCGACACACTGCTGTTCATTGTGAACGGGATCACTCGGTGATTTCACGAGTTAAAATCAGCTTTACATAGCCTACAGCTTTATATTTTGGAAGGATAATAAAGCATCGATTGCTTTACGCAAGAAACACGCAAGTTCGATATGTTTGGAGGTCCGGACACTGGTATAAAGGTAGCATTAATTTAGTTTTTTTATGTCTATAAAATAAAAAGACATAACATGAAGGTGTGTGTTTGTCCGTGAGTGTGTGAGAGGAAGAGGGAGGAGGGCGAGTTTAAAGGTTTTTCCCCCTCACTTTGTGAGCAAATCACTTAAATTAAGAAGTGAAACAATGCATCAAGTTTTACTATTAATATGTCTCAAGGATTTTAAAGAGACGGCCAATTCTACATTTGAGTAAATAATAATATTTAGCAAAAAGCAGGCAGCGCCCCACAATCTGAAATAATAAAGTTCACTCACTGCAGCCGAGCAGCATCACTCCTCTGCTGCTTGTCTTATTTCACTGCGTAGTTACGTAAATAAGTTTACATTAGCGAACCGGCTGGGCGTCTGACTGGACTCCGCGCTGACAGGGTCGATCCACTTCGTCTCACTCGGTTCTTTATAGAAACGAGCGAGGGGTGAAATCGAGCGTGGCCGCAGCTGGAACGTAATTTAGAATTAGTTCAAATTAACTTGAATGAAAAACGTCTTATTTGGAATTAATTTGAACTTTTTAAAGCTTTTTTTGCTGAGTGCAGTGGTGTCAGAGTGCGTGTGTGTGTGTGTGTGTGTGTGTGTGTGGCTGAAACAATTACATACATTATACAGTGCGTCATTAGGGGTGTAACACTGTATAATACAGTATTGTTCAGCACAAGGCTCAGTTCTGTACGGCGGGTGAAATGAACGATTGAACGGGCCTTTTGTTGTGAACAGTGCAGCACTGAGCTGAAACTGCACCGCCTGTTTTCATTTATTGTAAAGCTGCTTTTGTCGTGCGTTTATTTACTGTAAACTGATGAGAAATGACTCTGATTGTTTCAGGCAGAAGTCCACTGTTTCATTCTGAAGAGACAAATATTAGTTCATACAGCTAGTTACTTCTACGTTTTCTGTACTGAAAGTATTTCAAGTCACGAATTGTTAATTGTGACAGCTGTATCTTCGATCCATCCTGTGACTCTCACAGATAAATCTGTTAAAAGGAATAGTTCGACACTTTGGGAAATATGCTTATTTGTTTCTTGTTGTCCAAAAGTGAAGACACTATATCGTTTAAATTACCGTCGCAGTCTCTCCTGCGGGACGTTGATAGGTGTTGCACTTGGCTGTTTACACAAACTACTTCCTTAAATTAGGTGTGAACGTTGGATTGTCGGTTTTTGGAAAATTACAGAGCTGGTCGGACGCAGTCTGAAAGGTGAGGGGGGGGGGGAGCGGGTTTCTCGAGCTATCTGACCAAACGACACGCAGTTCTGACGAAGTACACTGGCCCCTTAAGGCTACAGCCATTAGGGAGTTAGCATAGCTTAGCGTAAAGACTGGAAACAGGGGGAAACAGCTAGCCTGGCCCTGTCCAAAGGTAACTAAATCCACCGACCACCTCTAAAACTCACTAATTAACACGTTTTATGCAATTTGTTAAATCGATACAAAAACTAAAATGCGAAAACGACAAAATGCTGTTTTACGAGGGCAGGCTAGCTGTTTCCCCCTGTTTCCAGTCTTTATGCTAAGCTAACCGGCTGCTCGTGGTATCTCGATATTTAGCGTAAAGATGGAGTGGTTTTAATCTTCTCGTGCAACTCTCTCCGCAATATGAGCGTATTTCCCAAAATGGCAAAGTACTCTTTGAAATAAAAAGGTTAAATGAGCTAAATAAACCGAAGTAACTTGGAAGTGACTCACCTTTTTGTAGCCTCCGAGCCGCTTGACCACAGAGTACATGAGGAAGAGGTCAACTGGGGACAGAGAGGATGAAACGTGTTCAAACCCAGCGGCCCAGGCAGGTGGAAACAGACAAGACATGCAAATATGAAACATGCAGATAAAAGTGCAAAGCAGGTTGTAATTCTGAAATAAAAACGCTTAGTATGTTTCTCGCTAGACAGTTTGACTAAACAAATAAGTTCTGATAAAACCAATCTGCAAAGTACTTCAAAATGGGCACGATGTTATTATTCTCTCCTGTGTTTTTATATTCTCAGTTCTACAGAGTGCTTTAATTATGATGATACACCGGATCAGATCACATGAAGTGTTAATGATGCTCGGGGGGCAAACTTTAAAAAAACAAACAAAAAAAAACTATTATTCAGCTCCTCTAAACTTTTATTTAAAATCCAAATCAAGATCCCTAAAGTTTTCCTAGATATCAAACACATCAAGTTCAATTATCCATTCACCAGATGTGATACTTTAGAAAGCGTTACATTCGTTTTTCTAATGAAAAACTGTTTTAAATTTTAAAATAAAAAGTATGAGTTGTGGTATTATGATGCACAATATATTTTAATATAGTTATATTTAAGTCAGTCAATCAGTTAACTCAATAATTGATGGAGAAACCATTAAAAAAAAAAAGGCATGCTGAATAAAATTGGACTAAATATAACTAAAAAGACAATAAATAATGTTGTCTTGTGTGTTTTCTTGCAGGAGATTAGAGAATATTGAGGTTCAAATGACTGCAAATAATACCAGATTATCATTATATATATATATATATATATATATATATATATATATATATATATATATATATATATATATATATATATATATATATATATATATATATATATATATATATATGTGATCAGATTATGTTATAAAATGTTGTTAGTGCAAGTTATTGATCTCAAGGAATATCTCTTATTAAACCCTACTAAAATGAAGTTCTGTTTGACATGTGTGACAGAGTTCATTAAATGTGATTATTGTTGCGATTGAGACTATTATTCTATTATTGCGATATCTAGTGATGTGACGAATGTGTGTGTTAATAATGTTATGTTACCCCGTCCTGGTTCAAATACTTAAAGCCCCTATTATTGATGTTTTTACAATAACAATGTATCAAGTGACGGCGTGTCGGTGTCTCTGCTGGTGAATCATCAGCTGAACCTGCAGCTCCGCTCGGCTTCAGAATCAGAAACACTTTGTTGATCCCGGAGGGGAAACTCTTTCGTTACAGCAGCTCGCTGTCACGTCAGCGCACACAGGAAGAGAAGCACTGAGCAAAAAATATAATACACTATAAAACAGGTCAGAAAATAAATTAAGTACCAAGTGGGTATAAGTATAAAATAAAATAAGTGTGAAGTACAAAGTGGGTTTACCGGTTGATGATAATAATACGGTATAAAGTAATGGTGCATGAACTGCCAAGTTAAGTGTAGCTTATTTATAATGAGACGGAGGATATTGCACAGCAGTAATAGAGGTATGAATAAATATCAATATCAATAAATAGGGCATTTTAAATATTGCACAATTAGCTTCATAGTGACTTTCAGCTCGCTGTTTATCTGCTCTGGTTCCCTCTCAGCGCTCAGAGCGTCGTTTTCAGAGAAGAAGAAGAAGCTGTAAAAAGCCGCCGAACTCGAGCCGCTCGGCAGCAGACAGCAGCCAGACGCAGTCAGAGAGCAGCTGCTGAACGTAGCGGAGCATCTAGCAGCTAAAGAGCCAGATGTTTCCCTCAGCAGCTGCTGGAGACCAAACACAGAGCTGACGGAGAGAAGACCGGACTGACGTCCATCAGGAGACACAGACACGCCTCCTGACGGAGCGTCATGTGACTCTGACACGCCTCCTGACGGAGCGTCACGTCGCTGCTGGAGGCGGAAAAAAGCTGCTGCTTGTTCACAAGTATCGACTTATAAAGTGATGATATGTCAGTGTTGTGTTCACAACTTCTTTGCACTGCTGACAAGCGGTACGTTTTCTCACTTGTGTGAAAGCGCATTCGACAGCAGACACAACACGCAAAGCCTGAACACACAGACACAAGTGTGATCATGAAACCAGTCAAGCAGGATTTCGAGTTGCAGCCATCCATATCCCGACTGAGCACCTGTGTTAGACAGCTGTTGTTTCTTGTACGTGATCTTTTATATGATGAATTTCTTTTAGAGTTTACCATTTTGTTAATTTGTTATCATGTGATGTATATTTAGTGTTATCTAAAGTGTTTTAAAGATCTTTTTCCAATCTCAATGGCACAATTCTGGTTAAATAAAAAGGTAAAAAGAAATGTCTTCCTGGCATGGACGGTTGGTCAGATTTAGCCAGAAGCAGAGCGCATGATGGGGGAGGAATTGAACCTGTGACCTTCTCCGTTCATTTCTCAAATGTTAAGAGCACTCTGTTTGATTCACTCTTTACACAAAGAAAGAAATCAGGACAGAAAAACTCACTCTTCTTGAAGCCGAGGTTGGGAACTTTGTGGATGGGTAAGCCTTGACGGTCCATGAAGGCGAAGAGCTGATCCAGGAACAGCTGCTCTTCGGGGTGGGGGAGCCAGCTGCCCTCACAGCCGACCTCCACGCTGCCCATCACGTTCTCCTGAGAGGGAGACGCCGAGCGTTGCGACAGAAAACACACAAGAGAGGAAAAGACGCGCGTGGTTTGAAATGAACCAGTTAACAGAAACACACGTATAAAAAAGGAGCCGCACTGAAAGTACAAACGAAGCTCACGATGTTTGAGCGGTCGTCTCCGTCAGTGTCGGCGAAGATACTGTTCCTCTTTGTCAGTACAGCGATTATTAGTTTCCCGATCATCTTAAAATACTTCAGCAATTTTTAAATCTAAATTAACAAGACTACGAGTCTACAGCCACGCTAGCGGCTGTACTTGTAACACGGCGGTGCTTTGAGCTAAATGCTAACATCAGCATGCTAACATGCTCACAGTGACAACGCTAACATGCTGATGTTTGGCAGGTGAAATGTTCACCATCCTAGTTTGGCGTGTTAGCATGCTAACACTTGCTAATTAGCAGTAAACACAAAGTACAGCTGAGGCTAACTGGCCACAAACCAAAGTATTGGACAATTTTGACACAACGCTAGATGAAAAGTAATTTTGTAAAGTGCACTTTTGTTAAATTTGGACAAACTGGCACTAATAAAATCTTATTCTCTTTTAACTGATTTCATTTTCCACTTTGTGTTTTTAAATGTTGTTCTAAAGCATTTCTTTACCTCCGTCTGAAAGATGCTGCACTCGCTCAATTCAAGTTTTTAGTAATTGCACAAGTGGACTCTCACCAACGACGACTCAAAGACATGTAATTTGTAGTTTTAGGGATGTTTTATATCGACAGAATACTGATATATATTATATATAAGAACAAACCTTCATCCTCTCGATCCAGGACTCTGATTGGCTGGAGTTCAGGGAGTCTTTGCCATCTCGAGTTCTCCTCTTGCGAGGTCGTCCTCGAAGACTGAGAGACGGACATCCTGCAGAAAAAAAACAAACAAAAACAAACAACATACATGAAGTTTCAAAGAACGCAAGAAAAAATAAGTACCAGAAATAACCAGAACATTTGTTGAATTATTTGTTTTGATTTTCTGGTATTTACAACTTTAAAGCTTTACATTAGTCTTTGTTGTGAATCTGTCTGTAACGTCTGTAAAGCAGGAAGTAGACAAACTGCCTTCAGCCACATGTACATAAGTACAAATTTGAGGTACTTGTACTTTAGTCTTTTCTTTTCATGCCACTTTCTACTCCGCCACGTCTCAGAGGGAAATATTGTACTTTTACTTCACTACGTTTATCTGACAGCGTTAGTTACTTTACAAATTAAGATTTTTGCACCCAAAACTTATAAAATATGTTTTGTCATAAATTAAACTCCCCAACAGTTTATACAAGTAGGGCTGAAACGATTAGTCGAATAATCAGTTAATCGATTGACTGAAAATGAATTTTGCAACTGTTTTCATCGTTTCTCCTGTAAATCCCTTCCTGGCTGCAGCTCCTCAGATGTGCAGATCTGCTGCTTTTCCTCTGAACGACTGTAATAACTGTGATGTTTGTTAATAACGTCGAGCTTCGGATTGTCGGTCGGACGCGACGACACGCTGAAGGCGTCGCTTTGGGCTCTGGGTCGTCGTGACGGCGTTTCTCACCGTTTTCACCAGTTTTCCAAACCGATCGACGGAGAAAAGAATGGGCAGATGGATCCAGAATGAAAAGCATCATCAGCTGCAGTCCGATACAAACCGGTTCAACATGAGCTCCAGCTCCACCAGCTGCAGCAGCAACATCCTGCTTTACATTAATGCACGAGGAATAATAACCTGATGATAGAATATATAACAGCACAGCAGCCACAGGGACGCTGCACTGCTTTAATGCTTTAAGGGCTTTTTCCTGATCACACTCGCACACTTTCACTGCAGGACTTTTACTTGTGACAGGGTATTTGTAGTGTGTGTATTAGTACTTTTACTTAATTAAAAGGATCTGAATATTTCATCCACCCCTGCCCCGTGTGGATCAGTAAAACTCGTTTTGTGGACCGGTTTCACTGAAACACTCACTGAACTGCCAGGAGAAGCTGGCGCTGCTCTCCAGCGTCGGGTGGTTGAAGGTGTCCCTGCAGTACATGAACCGGGTGTTGGGCAGCGCCTTGATGCCCCCCAGGGCCAGCAAGAGGGGGTCCTGCAGCCCCGGTCCCCTCGCTCCGCCCTGGATGCGTCTCTGCAGGGAGCGAAAGCGGCAGTACTGCGGGTAGCTGAGCACTTTGACGCCCTGACGCTCCACCAGGTTGTCTGAGAGGAAAAGACACGACACACATGTGAACCAAACGTCCTGCTGCGGTAAAGAAAATCCGCCCAACTACCCGTCCAGTGATCTATACACGTCTGCGGCCAGAGGAAACTGGAAAATAAACAACTGGGAACACACGTCCACATTTATAAGGAGGTCATATAAATTAGCTATAGCATTATCCTCAACTAGCTTACTTGGTGTTGTAGCAGCGGCTTGAGGTTTATGGTGAAAACATTTAAAAAGAGCACTGATGCCTCAGTCACTCAGCCACTGCGCTGTTATCAAGTTATTAATATTATTTGCATTCTTCACAAACGATCACTGAACCAGCAAATTTTGTTTTGTTGGCCTGGAAGCTAATTTATAAACAGAACGTTTCACCCAACTATGTAATACACGTGTTTTATAAACGAGAATATCAGCATATACTTGAAATT
Organism: Siniperca chuatsi; assembly: GCF_020085105.1. Lineage (NCBI taxonomy): Eukaryota > Metazoa > Chordata > Actinopteri > Centrarchiformes > Sinipercidae > Siniperca > Siniperca chuatsi. The sequence goes on from NC_058055.1 coordinate 27,714,271, forward strand.
GAGCGATTAGAGGGCGTTAACGCACATTTATTTATTTATAAATGTCATGACGTAAATTAGTCCCAAACGGTCGACTCCAACAGTAGATGGTGTGTTGAGCCATTTTCAACCCACGAAATTTTTATAAATTTGGTAAGAAATGTCAATATTAATACCGGCATTGACGTGTTTCATCACCGTACAGCCATGTAATTTAGTTTACAGCTCAAAAAACACGTTTAAGCGTGCCTCTTAATAATGCTCGTGCAAACTCAACACTTCCTCCACGTTCACCCGTTGTTATATTTATTATAATGTACATTTCCAATTCGTACAACAGCGAGTCATGTCACACTCACCACTCTGCTGCTCAAGAGTTTCACTTTTTAAAAACACCAATACTTTTTAGTCTTTGCTGTTCTTTCAATGGCTGTTAAGCTACCGTCAAATGAAACTTGACACTTCCTGCAAAGATGTTTCACATTAAAAGCCTTCCAGAGGCTCGAAAGGACATAATAATCCCCCCCTCTTCTGGTAGGCTTTAATTAGGAAACATCTGCAGGAAGTGTTTCATTGATAGCAGCCTAACACTGAAGAAATGATTGGAATCGGATTAGAATTAATTATTGACTAAGAACAGTATTTCTGTACTGTTAGAGGAGCATTTTGACAAACTGGTACCATACAAATTTCCAATTAGTCTACTTGATTTTTTTTTTTTTTTTTTTTAAATCACTTTTGGGTCTCTGACAAGTGGGCTTCAGAGTCTCGTACTCTCTGTTTTGTCTCTGAGCGGCTCGCTGCTCTTGTTGGGCGTGTTGCTGCTGTTCCCATCACTGCTCTGTAGAGGTCTGTGGAGGCCGTTGGTCCCGCAGGGCGGCGGCTTCAGGCTGCTGCTCCAACCTGCCGGCTCCGCACACGACCACCGCACCAGGTCCTCCACCCGCACCACCATCTTCCTGGACACTGCCAGAACTTCATCCTAAAACACACACGAAGAGGCAGACGCTGAGCCATTTTGGACCGAAGCCACAGGTATCTGAATTATTCATTAAAAACTAGGGCCGCACGATATGGTACAAAAATCATAATGCGAGTATTTAGACAGATATTACGATTGCGTCACAATTTTCATTTTCACTGAAAAAACTGTTAAAATCATGTTGATGTGACATCTGTTGGGGTCTGTACAAAACAAACATGTTTTCTTACATCCGGAGAACAAGATTTGTAGGCCGCGGCGTCTCTGCAGCGCTACAGTACTTCATTATAAAAACTGCAGCTTCTGCGATTTGGATAATGCACTTGGCCATATGGCGATTTCCATAATATTTCATTTAAAAAATGAATATCTGAACTATAGTATGTTGAATGTTAAGTAGATTTAGTTATTTCATTTTGCATATCATGCATCATATTCTGAAGATAGTAAAAAATGTTCTCCTTACTTTTCAAAATCCCGTTTTTGTTCCACTAACTTTTATACTTTTATACTTTCAGGTTGGTTTTTGGATTAAAATCTCTCTAAGCTTCGTCACACCAGCCTCCATAATACGGATGAGAGAAGAAAGGGAGTTGATAAAAATGTTGATACACTCACATGAGTCACCTTCAGTTATCACCGCGTGCTCAGAGCAATAAGCTTCAACGAGCCGCAGAGAGTGGTGCAGCCAGAAATTGGCAGACTTCTTTTTGCCCAGCGTTTTGCCTCTCAGACTACATACAGGCTGCCCTGAAAGGAGGACCTGAAGACATAACTCAGGGCTGAAGAAAGTAGTCGCGCCGAGCCATGCCAGGAACGGCCGTGAGCAGTCGGGCTGCGTGGGTATGGAGTGTTTTTCCACTGCGCCGCACAGCAAGGTAATGTTTACCTTTATGACGTGTTGGAGGTGTGCTAGTCACAAACTACAGTGAGAGCCTGTCGTCTGCAGCTCTGTGCAGCTCACTGCGGCTGTCCGTCTGCACTGTCCCTCCATGCAGTATTCAAAAATAACCTGTTGACCAAACAGTGCAGAATATGTCCTTGTTTTTTAGTGAATAGCAGCACCGCTAATGAAGCTCCGCTAACTCAAAACAAACAACAAACGCATTGCATTTCCTGTAACTTCACAATAAAAGCATCCTGCCGATGCGCCAGTTGAAAACCTTTAACGTGAAGCAGGGCTGTTAAGTTATTTTATCTTTTTTATGGCAAGAATCTGGTCTAAGGAGTTTAAATGTATGGATGAAGACAAGCTTCGACTTCCAAAATTGTCTTCACTTCAATAAATATTTAAAGTTCAGCAGCAGAAAACGCTTTCTTTTGCACCACATTGCTTTCCAGACATGTGCAACACGTGTCACAACAGCTCTGCATCAAATCCTATTTACTGGCACTTTATATACAAACCAGGCGGACTGCAGCTCATTTACGTCTGTAGTAAATATCCTGCTAAAAAGAAATATGGCGGTGACACAAAATGTTGTGCCGCAGATGGTAATAAAACCCTTACAGGTTGTGCGTGTTGCTCCTTTAAGCCTCCTCGAACACAAACCGTTCACACGTGAGTACAAACTGAGCCACTGTTCGCCCAGTTTACAGTTTCCTCCCGTTCCAGTTTGTCAGCTGCGATCCTGTTCAGTCCTCGGGGCAGAGGCGACTGAGCCCAACCCCCAAAAGCCTCCGCCTCCTCTGGGCCTGCAGCCAGGCGGGAGCTCCTCACACTCCTGCTCCCTGAGCAGCCAGGTGTGAGCTCATTAACGCTGCAGGAGTCATGAATAAACATTTTTAAAAAGCTCAAATATTCTAACTCTAAAATTCACTGTCACTTTTTTATGCGTTACGCTCTTAAAAGTCTTTCAGACGTGCGCCTCGTTACGTACATGTGATTCCAGTTTTATGTCTGAATAAGGGCCAGAATCACTTTTACGTTGATCACCAGCAACACCGCTGGCTTCATGGATCTGTTAAAGCGATGGCCTTTTGTCATTCAGACCGATGTGTCTTTTATGTTACAGCTTCATTCAGACACGACGGCACATTTACAGAAAGAGCCGCGATATTCGGCACATGGCGCGCGAAAGGAAGGAAGCAAAGCATTCTCAGTCGTCTCTCTGGCTGCATTAGTGATTGATTTTAAAATTTGCTGTGTAAGCCTTAATGACCATCGTGACAACAAGAGGACGCTCACTTCCTCTTCTCACATCCGCAAATCAAATGGTCTCAGTTTCATCATTTAACGTTATTAGGTGGCGAAATCTGCTGCCGGTTTTATATCGTCCACTTTTATAGACAAATTAAAACTGGCTTCGTAGTTTATCAAACTGATTTCAGTTTCTCTGAGCATAACAGATACGTGATATATTTATTACAGCACGCTCAATAAAAGGCAACCAAGAGGTGCGTTAATTTTCCTTCTGCGTATTTAACGTGCTGCAGTCTGGGCTTGTGCCGATTGGTGATCTGAACGTATATTGACGACTGACGGGATCGTCGACGATTGGTTTTTCCTGCGCCGTAACTAACTTACTATCACAACTAAGATGTCATAAAACATTATCTAGAATCTGCGCTCCACTGTGCATTTATCGATGTTTTTGGTGGAGCGGCATGTCCACCCGCCGAGCCCCGTTAATCAGAGTGACGAGTGAATTTTTAAATCCTTAATTACAAACCAGTTTGCCGTCTTTTCCATGGATCTGACACCCTGCATCTCCGTTCTCCGCATGCCTGCTCGCCAAAACTTTGCTCTGCGCGCCATAAAAGCAGTTAAAGATAAGAAAAAGAAACATGATGCTGTGATATTGTCGCACCGAGCACAGACAAGCAGGGAGCCGTTGTCTGAATAGAGGAGACGCCGCTGCTGTTTTTAAATGTTTAAAACATTTTAAATGAAGTGTTCACACTCCTTTATAAATGTTTGTTCTCTTTAACTGTATTGCTCGCAGAAAGCTTTAAAGGTTTGAGCATTTCAAAGCGCCGTCAGACACTGAGCCATGCTCAAGATGATTATTCAAAGTCTTTAATCCAAATTAAATTCCTAACGTCAATAATTGAGAGAAAAAAAAAAAGCTGAAACAGAATAAATTAAGGTGGTCTTTTACGGACCTTTGGCATCTGGGTAAAACCCATAATAATATCCCCAAATACAACACGTTACGTTTTTCTTTGACACTAAGACTGAGATGCTGGCATTTCACCGGTGTGCTGTGACTGACATTTTGGAAAATACGCTTATTCATTTTCTTACACAGAGTAAGGTGAGAAGTTACAGCCAGCAGCCGGTTAGCCTAGCTTAGCATAAAGACTGAAGGGAAACTGCTAGCCTGGCTCTGTGCAACCGTAACAAAATCAATCTACCAGCGGCTCTAAAGCTCACTGATTAACACGCGATATCTCGTTTGATTGTTGTTCAATCCGTACAAAAAGTTAAAATTACAGATCATTACATCGTTTTGTTCCTCTTAAAATAAATGCATGCATGTTAAAACTGATTGATCCTACGGCTCTTTAAAAGATGAAAAAAAAAAAAAAAAAAAGATGGCTTTCATATGACACAAATGAGACGACTATTGAGAAATAAACTCTTCATATAAAAGAAACTGGGCAACTACTTTCAAAAGGCTCATTTTTCCACCAGGAAAAATTAAACCTCTATATTAGAGACTTCAACAGTGGAATATCTAAGTTCGAAATGTGGAAAATTTGGTTTCAGACAAGTCATAGGATTTACATTTGGGTAATACATTAGTCTCATTCCCAAAGGGGGGTTTTCATGTGAAGGCTGAGCTGCAGCCTGCCTGTGAACTGTGTTAATCAAAAACACTCAGCAGCAGCAGCAGCAGCATCCACATCTGATACTTCTTTTCTTACTCTAGTCATGTGAAATCACAGTTTATATTTTCTAATATTTAAAAAGTAATGCATCTGATTGTCCTACCGAAAAGAGATGAGATTATTAATGAAGCAGATACTATCAGAGAGACTGAGAGCAGGATGTAAAATAATGTTACTGTTCGTTGTCGAGCGCTCATTAAAAAAAGGTGACCAGAAGGTCGGGTTTAGACTTTGACTGAAGGTTAACCTGTTTAGGTTCTTGGCCGAAGATGTTTGGTTAAAAAAAGGCGGCAGTGTCCGTGTGACGAGGTTATTAATAGATGTTCTTAAAGCAGATTATATTAGGGAAGAGGTTCACTCCAATTACCAGTCGACAGGAATAACAGAGGACGGTTATTTTTCATGCTACATATTGTATATAGTGTACATTTACTAAAGTAGTGTATTTAAGTACAATCTGTAGGTACTTACACTTCACTTTCCATATGATGCTACTTTATACTTCTACTCCACTACATTTCAGAGGTTTTTTACTTCACTACATTTATTTGATAGCTTTGCAGATTCTGATTAATAACACAAAATAATCACCAACAAATACATTCTGATGTATTATTAATGGTTAAGATGAGATAAGACTTAGGGAGGGGAATTCACAAGCTAAACAGAGAGGTGTTTCTGTTATTTGGCCTTCCCTCATTGATATAAATGGGGTGGAAACACCACAAACTACATCAAACGTGGATAAAGTCTGCCAGGATAATTATCAGTAACTACATTAACTTTTATTTTGTCACCAGTATATCATATCCTGTGGTGGATCTCTATAAAAGTTTTGTTTTTTTTGGCGTACTCGATGGAAAATGGCATATTTAATTTAAATTAAACTAAAATAAATTACATCAAGACAGTACGATGAAAAAATAAACATCGTACTACAGACGTTAATATGAATAAATGGAAGAATAAACAAACGATTGAAATTCCATCCCATGCAGAGATGAACGCCTCGTCAGTATCTAATGTCTGGAAGAGGAGACAGTCGACCGGTGACCTTTGACCCACCTCTCCGTGCTCCCTGGTCCGGCCCTTCGGCGTGTCCTCGGGCAGGAAGTAGAGTCTGGCGCTGGCCAGCAGGTGGCGGCGTGTCTGGTCCTCCCACAGCAAGGTCACCTGCACACGAAGAAGAACACAGATGCCTTGAAACCTTTGTTTGTGTAGCTGCAAATACACAAATATACTAACAACTGATTTAGCTGCACAATAGCCAAGCTGAAAATAGGTCAACAGGTCAGGTTAGGGAGGCAGATGTGTAATGTTAAAAGAATGCACTGTTTGTCATTCTCTGATTTAGGAATTAAAGATAAAACCAGACTCGAGTCTGCAGCCAAGCTAGCAGCTCTGTGAGGCTGAACTTAAGACACTGTGGTGCTTTGAGCTAAATGCTAGCATGATTGGCGTGTCCTCGTTAGTATAGTGGACAGTATCTCCGCCATGTTATTTCTCACACTTATTTTATCTTATACTTATACCCACCTGGTACTTAATTTATTTTCTGACCTGTTTTTATAGTGTTTTTATAGTGTATTGTATTGTATTTTTTGCTTTCTCCTGTGTGCACTGACGTAAAGGCGAGCTGCTGTAACAAAGAGTTTCCCTTCGGGGATCAATAAAGGATTTCTGATTCTGATTACAAAGACAATGCTAACATGTTTATGTTGTCTTAATTTAGCATGTTAGCATGCTGACATTTGTTTTGCAAGAATTTGGTCATAAACCTAAACTGCTAAAGCGTTTTTTTTACCCCAAATTATTTTATCTTGTCCCTTTTAAAACATGTTCAATATCTTATTTTATTTTTTTTGTTGATCTTATTTTACTGCTTGCATCCCTGTTTTATCTTAAATGTCACGATTCGCTTTTATACAAAGCGTGTTGTGTTGCATTTATGCATGAATTGCGCTACAGAAATAGCGTTGTTTTATTACTGGACAAATTAAAATTTTGACCTGACGATGAAAAGTCAAGAGGATCACCAAAGTCAGTCGGATTGATCCTCTGGACACCGTGAATATCTATCTGTACAAGATTTCACGGCAATCCATCCAATAGTTAAGAGATATTTCACAAAAAAGTGGAACACAATCTGATCAAGCAAAAAAAAAAAAAAAAAAAAAAAACAGAAATATGAGCCTGATCAGGCCGGTTTGGACCAACCAGGTTCAGGCTGAGAATCAGAAGGAAAGGGAAGTATAAATCTGGAAGTGGATGGATGTAGAATAGCAGGCGAGGAAACAGGAAGCGACAGGAGAGACAAACAAGCAAACAGGAAAGCGTCCGACAGAAAGAAATGTCTCCCGATGGCACAGAAGCCAGATTCAGTCCGAGCAGGCCGGAGGGTCTGGAGTTAAAGACAACATTATGTGAGTGTGAACTGGACTGAAGCGGACCAGACTGTGCTTTGTAGGTCAGACGTGATTCTTGGCTGAATCACAAGGAGACGTTTCAACATTACTGCGGCTCTTTTCTTTTTTTGTGTGTGTGGTTTTATTTATTCATCCAGAAGGAGTTTGACTGAGCACACAGGCTGAAACACCTGCCTCCTACAGTAACTAAACCAGATTCTACCGCAGGAGGTTTACTGTATTTTTCCAGTCTATTCAAATGTGTGCAAATATTAAAATCTGCTCTTTCGTGGAGCAGAGAAATAAAACAGATAAACTGAGCAGGATTTCACTTTGTGAACTGACCTTTTAGTACCACATATTGTTAGCAATATGGTGGCGATGGCTGAATGCTGTCGCTTGAACGAGGTGGTGGAAGAGGCATTCGGATCCTTTACTTAAAGCTGCTATAACTGATATTTTTTAAAATAACGATGTGAAAATGTGTTGTGCGTCTCCGGTAGCAGCTGAACCTGCAGCTCCCCTCGGCTTTACGGAGCTTTATAGTGAGTTTCAGCTCGTTGTTTAGCTGTTCGGCGTTCACTCTCACCGCTCTCGTGGTGTCGTTTTCGGCCAGGGCGACCAGACACGACGCCGACGTGTTATATTGCCGTCAGATAGACGTAAAGGGGGTACATGCCTGAAAGGAATCCATGTGTTGTTGTTTGTTTCTGGCCCTTGTGTCAACTGATCCTTACCGATTTATTTTATTTTATTTGAGATAAACTTGATAAACTTGGCGTTCGGTGGTTGTTCAGTTCAGTTTCTTTTGACTCATTTCAACAGTTTGTATTACTTCACTGTTTCTCTCCTTCCAGGGTTTGAACAAATAGATTAACCCAAAAACATTCACTTCGCATCCTTCTTTACAAATCAATCACTGTCAATACAATACTATCAACCTAAATACAATGCGATCTCATTAACACTTTACAGCTCGCGACCTAAATTGACTAAATTTGGCCTTACCGTGGGATGTAGACTCAAAAAAACAACAACATAGTATTAGTCGTCTATAGCTCACGTGAGCAGGCAGGGGAGCAGGCGCGTGACCCATTTTCAGAAATACTTTATTGATCCCCGAGGGGAAACTCTTTTGGGCATTTTAGGGTTTGGTGTGCCGTGGTTCAGTTTGTAGATTCAGTCAACAGTTAAAGAGGCACTCCTGGTGCTGCTCTGGCCTGTAATGCCTTTCTACAAAATCAGAAAGGGGGCTTGAGAATTTGAAAGACACTGATGTTTAACAGTCAGGGAGGGTCTACTCAAAGATGCTATCAAGTTGCATTGTGGGAAGTGTAGTATCCGGGGTTTAACGGAGCTACTGGGGACACAAAGATATCTCGACCTCTGCTGCTTCAGTGTTCATTTTTTAGTACCCCAACTTTATGAAAGTGCAAAAATAAAAAGTACCCTTTTCTGTCTGTTCTGTCTTGATGATGTTTTTATTATAAAAACATCATCAAGACAGAACTATTGATTGATCTGTTGTTCATTATCCTGATTAATCAATGAATCTCTCCTTCCATACAAAGTCAGAAAACTGTGAAAGATGCCCATTATAACTCCCAGAGCCAAAGATGACTTTTTTTTAACTTGCGTCTCTCTCTATTCAGTTTACTTTTATAGTGCATGACTTAATTTTTTTTACCCGTCCGAGAGAACGGCGGCATCGGCAAATCGATTATATAACTGGACAGCCTCCCCTCGCTTTACCCTCCCAAAAGGCATACGGACAATAACACATGCTCGACAGACAGGCAGACAGAGAGAGACACTCTGGTATTACGCAGACACGATGGATATTTTACAAGCACGGACCAGGTAAAGCAACAGTGAACACACCTGGTTGGTGCCGATGTCATTCGGTACCACGTTGGTTTCGTCATTAACAACGAGCCTCCTCCACACGCGACTCACCTGCTGTTGTTGTTAAAAAACGGAATCGCGAATGTCCGAATAGTCGAATATTCAGGTCCAGCCCCGCTCCACTGAATCCTTCATTGGTAAAAACCTGCAGGTTTTTGGGCCTCAACGGCTCATGACTTTAAAACCGCAATAACGGATTATTTTTGGGCCACTTGGGGGCAAGCTGTAAACAAAACATTTGGAATATTATCACCTTGTAAAGTTGACTGTATTAGAAAACAAGCTGCCTATTCACACAACCAGCTGAACAGTTAAGTTGCAGGTTGAAAAAAAAAACAAAATAACGAGCTGAACGAGGCTATAAAACTCTGCAAAGCTGAGGGGAACTGCAGAGTCGGGTGATAACTCAATATGAGCGACCGCTTGCACATTAGACAAAGTCACGTGAGCCGTTGTTATTACAAAAATACCGATTATAGCAGCTTTAATCTAACAGAGAGCCGAATGAAAAACCATATGAGCTGGGATCTCACCTCTGCGATGCACACAGGATCCTGGGGTCCACAGCGGATGAAGTAAAACTCCCCGAGCCTCCACACCTGGACGGGCCCGTCGGGTTGAGCTCTGCTGCTCACCGACTTATAGAAGGCATAGCTGCCTCGCTGGCAGGAGGGAGCACCCAACCACTGATAGAAAGACATGATGAGGAAGAGTTAATGGTCCCCGTGTGGCTCAGCAGGCACCCATAGCATTTTCACTGTTAGAGTTGGGCATTTAATAAACTCTGCAGAATGATCATAGACCAGACTTTCACTCCCATTAACCTCTTTTGGAGACAGAAATAACATCTATGGATGAGTGAAATCTCAGAAGGCGGAGCCAAAGAAGCACAGCTTCCTGATAAAGTAACATTAGACTGAAGTCCAGTGGGGAAAAATTTGGAGATAAGTTAGAGTTGAGGAAGCTAATATTGTTTAAACCTAGAGCTGTAGGAGTAACAGAGGAAATCCAATCAAGCTACTAAGTGAAACAGAGTTCTGCTCCATATGTAAGAAAATCTAATTAAATCACAATCATTGTACCAACGTAAAATCAAGCCCTATACAGTTACTCAAGAATACGTTGTGTGCTTCGCGCCACATGTCTAAAGAAAACAAAAAACAATTATTTTAATTAATATTTCTGCTGTTAGCGGCCTTTAACAAAAACCATTCCACTCAAGCTCGAGACCGTCGCGAGTTAAAGCGTCACGGCTCGACAGAAGAAGTCCACGGAGGGTCGCGGTTAGTTCAGACGCGTCAGCGGGACGGAGAAAATCACGTGGTGTAGATGGGTTTTTTTTTGGGACGGCAGAGATTAAACATTAAAAGCTGGACACAGGAATATAGCGTTGGTGGGTGGATTTGGCACACTGCCACGCTGGTAAAACTTTGCAGCAGCTGTAGTTTTTTTGCACGCTAACAAATTAAATCGTTTAACTTTGTTAAAATTACGAAAGGTTGGCATGACACACTATCATTCTAGACACTTAACGTTAGCATTTTAGCATGCTATGTTAGCATTAATATCCAAGTACTGCTGAGGCTGATAGGAAATTTGGTCACACGTAGGAGTCATCCTTTCATAAAGCTAAGTGTTGAACAAGTGGACATTTTGACCTGTTGGTGGCGCTAGATGAAAACTCAGAGAATCACCAAAGTGAACCAAATTTCATGGCAATCACATGTTGAGATATTTAATTCTGGACGTTCGGGCTGAATCAATGACAAACTGACATCTACATCGGAAATAAAATGTTCATGATGGAGTGCACAACCAATTAAAAAAAAAAATAAATGTTTTAGACTTTTCTACAATTTGACATTTTCATGCATTAAAAAAATAAAAATACCTCAGAGATGAAAACTATCAAATTAAAAATTGCAGAATCCACCCCTGGCATCAACACCTCAGACAATAAAGTTGTGAGGCAGTATTTTGAGTAGAAACAGCACTCAGCAGGATATTGTAATATATTAAAACAACTTGGGAGAGGAAACGTTAAAAATTAACTCCTCGGACTGTTTAGCATGGCAGAGGCATATCAGCAGCCACTGATACTGACTCAAAACATGGAGCACAGGAAAGTGATGCAGCTTTTTACTGCAAATGCAGTGACGCCTGCTCTTACAAAATGACTACCGGTGTTACTGACATTATGTAACATTATGGTGGAAAAAGCCTGGAAATTAAGACATGTATAAACCCGTACGATCATCTGTATGTGTCACAATTCTTTTCCAAAAAACCTCTGTTTAATTTCTGAATCTGAAAACTAATAAAACAACAGCTGACTTCCTGTTATCATCAGACTACAACACAGTGGTCACACTTACACACACACCCACACACCTGTAAAACTGATTTGAAACGCCCGTGCACACCTGCGCGTTAAATAAACAAACACATTAACAGTTGAAGGGTAAATTAATAGAAGCGATTCTGCTGTTTAACTTTCACTTTCACACGGCTGCACAGTGTGAAGGCCGCACGATTCCCAGAAAGCCATCATAAAATCATCAGCTATTAGTTAATCATTCAGTATCTGTAATTAGTAAAGTTATTGTGATTTGTTCTTTGACAAGAACTACTAAATTACTTCAAACTTCCACTGTGTGATGAAATCTCACAGGAGTTTACAATGTTTAAGTAACGTGTAACGTTGCAATCAAATGGTCAAATATTAAAAATTGCTGAAGAATGCTGGGTAATGTGCCAAAAAGTCATGTGACCTTTACTCTGCGTTTTCACCTCCTGACAACTGAAAGGTACAACTCTCATCGCTGCTTTCATTTCTTCCAGTTATTGACTATGGAGATGTAGTTCATATGCACAATCTCCTGCATCTATATCACAGTGCTATTCTTTATTACTGGAAATAGCTGCGCTCACCATTGTACCCTCTATAAGAGCATAAAGTGGACACCTTCATCCCGTATACCTGAGCCGCCCTTTTGTCCTCGTGCTCATTTATCTATTTATCTATCTATCATCTTTTAACTTATTTGTATATTTCTGTAAAACAGGGACACCCCGGCAAATGAGAGCATGCGTTCAGTGAGTTTACCCTCTATAAATAAAAGGTTTCAATAATCAGTGTATGTTGGTGGCAGCTAATCTGCACCCAATGACACAAACGTATCACTTCCTGCAAGTGCTTCAAAGTAAAAGCCGTAACCCCTCTTTTTTTTTTTTTTCGTGTGGAAGACTTTTACTTTGAAACAGCTACAGGAAGGGTTGACTTTGCATTAAAAGCACTAACTTTGCAAAAACAACTGTTGTCTGCTACTCGACGGAAGTTTTTATTGTACTTTATTAGTTGTAACCCACGGAAGACAATCCACAAATGTGTGGTGCAGTTACTAGCTACACCAGCAGGTGGCGAGATTCCCCTCACATGAAGAGTCATCTCTAGACCCGCCCCCTACTCTGCCTCTGATTGGCTATACCGTTCCAGGCGTCTGCTAAACGCTAATACTAGCCTAGCTATGATTTTAACCGGCGCTACGAACTAGACAGGCTCAGGAGGAGAGCGACTCAGCCGCGGCAGCTCAGGTTTTTGTCCCCGTTAACACCAAAGCAGACTGCCGCGACAGCGAGCTAGCGCCTGCGGAGGTCGCTAGCTAGCCCGCCTCGCTACACCACTGCGAGCTGGCTGGCGCTCTCTGAAGTGACCGGTCTCATACACAAGAGGCTTTTATTTCCCTGTTGACGGATGGTTTAAATATCGCAACACAAATGTCCATTATAAAATTAACTGATTAACTGACTAACTGATTAATTGTTTCAGCACTGGTCCAAAAGGTTGGCTTACGTTCCTGGCTACTTCCTAAACATCTCCTTTTAATCTAATTTAATAATATCTCCTCATATCATATCATATATCACAACAAGAGAGTTGATTTCAAATATAAAACGTTTCCGATAACACTGAAGTAACTGACAGCATGACTTGCTTCATCTGCACAGGAGGTTTTCATGTTTCAGTTTATATAAGAGATAGATGTTTTGACTCCCTGTCGGAGTAAATTGTAGCGTTTTTGCATTTTCTCCTGCTACCGTTTGTTTTGTTGTTCAGGTGTGATGGAGGGAAACAACAAGGCAACAGATCAGCGTTGGAAATTGTGAGAAACGAGCTGCATGCAGGTTTCATAATGCGTCCTTTAAAAAGCACTAAATGAACTAAACTAGGATTAAAAACCTTTATTACGCTTCGCTACAGCAGCAGCTTACTGTTAAATCTTAAAACCGAGAACATTATTCATCTCACAGTTTCCCCTCAGTGACCAGAAGAAAAGGTCAGCGTTGCTTTTAATTCTGCACAAAACAAAAACAATCCAATGTTTTAAATGTTTTGACAAAAACGTTCTTAGCTCGGAATCCAATTACTAGCTTTTTCAACCAGCTTGAAGTAAGATTGTTTTTTTTTTTTATTACTGTATCACCACGCAGAAGGAAGCGTGCATCTACTCATCCTGTGGAGATCAGTTTATAGCTAACCGATACTGCTAGCACACCTGGCACCACTGAGCTAGCTAACGTTACGGCTCAGCCGAGGAGGACGCCATTATTGTTCACATCCTGTGCTTTCACGAGCCTCTCGTCCACGAGTAGATGCACGCTTCCTTCTGCTCGGTGATACGGTTGGCGTAGTTCGGCAGAAAGAAAACAGTTCCTACATGAAACTGCTCACAACAAAGTCTGTGGATTATCTTCAGTAACCGAGGTCCTGATTTCCGAAAAGAGACGTTGCTGTTGAGTTTTTCAAATGTATTTTGTTTTTTGGCGCTTTGAGCTCCACAAGCGAGTGCCATACAGTCCTGTTATATTGGCCGATATCTCCAAAACAATCTAGATGGATAAACAGCAGTACAGGTAAGAGGAGAAATATGTATTTCTGGGGTGAAATGTCCCTTTAAAAACGGGAAAAATACCAAACGTGTTCTGGTTCCAGCTTCTCAAATGTGAGTATTTTCTGGTTTTCTTGGTCTTGTACGATAGTGAACCGAATATCTTTGGATTTTGAACTGTTGGTACAAAACAAGCGATCTGAAGACGTCACCTTGGGCTCTGGGACGTTATGAGGGACATTTTTCACTATTGATACATCCACCATTTTGTTGACAAAAAGGGAGGACCTGGTCTTTCAGAGGCTCTGCTGTCAGGAAACCTGTTTTAGGCTATTAACAGTTTATTAATGCACACATAGCTGCTATATAACTGACTTTCTTAATACTCATTTGCAAGAGTTCACACGCTAAATTTCCAGCCGTCTCACAATTTACAGACCTAGTGACTAATGGATTAATAGAGATAATAAATGGCAAATTAAATCGATAAGGAAAATAATTTAGCCGCAGCCCTAAAATGCAGCTACTATTGTAAGAATGCAAAAATGATAGAAATTCAACTTGTGCACTCTTACAATCAAGTATTTAAAAAATGTCAAATATTTAGTAGCTTAAGTGTGTATTAATAAACTGCTAACAACCTAAAGTGGTTTTTCCAGCAGTCATTCTGTAAGAGCAGGTTCCCCCGTTTGTCCCCAAAATGGCGGACGTGCCATTTAGCAAAAATTAAAAAACTCTCATGTCGAGTTTGTCTTTATTTAATCTACAGCTCAGTTTACATGGAGCTTCCTGCGTGTTTACACTCTGGATGCGATGAGGAGCACTGGATCCGTCGTACCTCACAAGCAGCTAATGCTCACTGTTTGTGGGTGTTTGTACACGGCTCGAACAATAAAAATCGAGCACATCTCGAGTCCGGTTCATACATCTGAAAGCCAATACTGCCTCTGCTGCTGCTGCTGCGTGAATAAACCTGCAGCTTTTATTTCACAGTTTTGTAAGAGGAAGTGTGAGGAGCCCCGGGCCTGCGACACCCAGAGTAGTTTGTGGGGAAAAAAGCTAAAACATAAAACCAAACGCATCTAAGAAATGGAGTTTTTTTATTTTATTCCAAGGCTGTTTTGCAGCCGTGTGAGGCCTTGACAGGTTTTGATGGTACCGGGACCTTTGGAGTTCAGAAAATACATTCTAGTTTATGTAATCTTTAAAGTACGTGACCTAAATGGTGATCTCTGTATCTGTCAGGAGGACAGTGAGCTGCCATTTTGGATCCTGAGCAACAGCTTCAGTCAGCAGGCTGTGTTAATGCGCTCCGCTACAAACATTATTCACAGATAACCACAAAATCCACAACCCGAGGTGACTCAGACGAGTTCTCACTCTGGAAATGAAACAATGTGGACTTGTTTAACCCAAACTGAGTGCATTTTTATTAAGAATAGATGCAAGTTCTACAAGTTTTTTGTTAAATAATGACAAATATAAAGCAATGAGATAAAAAATAATCACCGCCTTGTTTCAAATTAGAATCATTTTTGTCATTTTTGCTTATAAGTTGCAACAGATTGTGCTTCATTTAAATGCCTTTTCCCCTAAAAACCTAAAGTCATATTAACACTAGCTCTCACATATCTGATGAAAGTTTCAGTTCAGGTTTTTGGGCTTTAGGTCAAGTTATTTTAGACTGAGGTTTTGCAAAAACATGGCATTTGTTTTGGTATAAATAAGTACAAATAAGTACAGATAAAGTAACAAACTCATGATTATTTTCGGTATAGATCAATCTGCCAGTTACTTTCTCGGTTAATCGAGTAATCGTTTGGTCTATAAAATGTCAGAAAATAATGAAAAATATCTTTAACCATTTCCCAAACCCCAGGATGACATCTTCAAATGTCTTGTCCAACCATATGAACAGCGTATTATCATAGAAGACAGAAAAAGATCAAATACTCACATTTGAGAAGCTAAAACCAGATCATTTTTGCTTAAGTAACTACTTATAAGATCAATCGATTATTAAAATCAGGTGCAAAATTACTCAAAGACTCACGAAGGACTGGAGGGTGCATGATGGAGTCAATGTCAGAAAACTAACATATTAATAGATATGGCTGGCGCTATTCTCTGTTTTTCTTATTGTCGACAGAACTCGTGAAAAGACCCAAAGCAACAGTGTTAGTTAGTCTGTAAATCTTTAAAATGGCTCACAAACATGTAGTTTCATTTTTGAAAAAGGCCTCAGTAATTTCCTAAAATGGCTGGCCGCTGTACTTTTTAGCAAACTTTATTCAAAACAGGAGGAAATAGTGCATTTGTTGGGGACTATTTTCAGCGGCGGATGAATCCACATTTGGTGCTCTAGTCAGTATTTGGGGCAGCAGGACGGTGTGTGTGGGACTGAGTTAAAATAAACTACGAATGGAGCGCTATGGCACAGAGCAATAAGAGATATCAGGCTTTGGATACACACACAATACTTGTTAGTATTAGTTGTAGTACTCGAGATCGGTCTTGTCTCGGACTCGACCGCATTTTTACTCCGTCTCAGACAAAGAAGACGCTGGATTTTATTTCAAGACCACAACTGCGGGGATATGACTAAACTGCCTGTGCATCGTCTGAATTATTTGTTAACACAATTACCGTGATTGGGTGTAAATCTTGACTCGTTTCTAATTTGAAATTTTTGTTACGGCTGTTCGACACTTAGAAAAGAAAGGTGAGCTGTGATGCTAGCAAAGCTATCTAGCTAATGTTAGCAATCTGCCTCTGCGACAAAACTCTTCAGAAATCTCTTCACCCCTCACCCAAAAGAGATTTTGCAAGCTATACATATTAAAATACCTCACGTAAAAACTACTGGCCGGGTGTGACGAATAAAGGCAGGTCTCAATTAGAAGCCAGGTCTGGTTTTTATATAAGTTCTTCGGGTGTATAAAACCTCTTAAAGCCCACCGAGTCCGCTTGAGCTAGTTCTAATGTGTTTAGATCGCGAATACAAATATAAATGTTTAAACTTTTGTCAATATGGACATGCTATGCATCGTTAGATCGGTTAGATTCTCCAAAATTCAATCGTTAAGTTCGTTTTACGGAAACCACGAGCACCAAAGTATAATATGTGCCCATTCCTCGATTATTTATATTCATTATATCCACCGATCAAAAGAATCAAAACGGGTTTTCATTAAAATTAATCCAAGTTGAAATAACTTTGGCTTTCATCCTTTCTAAAAAGAGTAGGCTACTGGTATTTTGATATCTCTCTCTCGCTGATATGTTATTCGTTAGCGTAATATTCATACTGGTTTAAATAAACAATCTGATCGTATTTCCCATCTTTGCTGAGCAAGAGTTTTGCGCGAAAGGAATTAAAGGCCTGCCCCAAATATAGGCAGGATGTGATTGAAGCAAATAAAAGCCCGGGCTTTACGGTAGGTAGGGATATACTGTATGTTTCAGGGTGCTATTATTGATAACTGATTTAGTTAACATATACTGAGGGACGTAACGCTAGCTAATGCAGTGTTAACTTTGTGAGAAATTGAGGGGGCAGGGCACGTGGTGACAAATTGTTGCTCCTAGGTTATGTTTTTGCTTGGTCTTGGTCTTGACTCGGTCTCAGTTTAGGTGGTCTTGACTACAACACCCACTCTTCTTTATTAAAATATTAAAATGGATTTAAGATAATAAAAATCAAGGGAAAATATGTTGCTTTGTGTACAACACATCAGACACGGTGATCCAGTTTTTTACAGCCCAAGAGAAAACACAGCTGCCGTGAAAATGCTGTGTTTTCCGATATTGAGTCCATCATGCAGCCTCTGCTCCTCTGTAATCCCCTGTTTGGAGTTAGAGGCAAGAAAAGACTGAATTACAACAGCTTTACATGAAATATAATCTGCAGCCCCACAGCTGCAACATACAACCTGCAAATGACCCGAAATATTAAAACAGATATTTCTCAGTGACAGAAATTCAAACTGAAACAAGGTTATTACTTTTGCTTTATAAAAATGGCTTCTTTTTTTAAAATGTATGGCTGCAACTAACGATATAAAATGTCAGAATATAATAAAATAAATGGCCATTACGATTTCCTACAGCCCAACGTCACGTCTTCAAATGTCGTGTTTTGTCCAACCAACAGTTCAGTTCAGAGCTGCAACAATTAAATCGATTAATTGACAAGTAGAGCAAAAGAAAAATTTAATTGGCAACAAATGTAATAATCAATTAATTGTTTAAGTCAAAATGCCAAGCATTCTCTGCTTTCCCTTCTCTTATCGTTATAGTACATTTAATATCTTTGGGTTTTAGACTGTTTGGACAAAACAATACATTTGATCGAGAAAATTGTGATTGACACCCCCTCCCCTCCATTTTCTGACATTTTATAGTAAAAAAAACAAACAAAAAAAAAAACTTATTGACTAATCAAGAAAATAACTGGCAGGTCAATCATTTAGTTTCGCAAATGTTTGTTGGCAGATGAAACAGCAAATCCTCACATCTGAGAAACTGGAACGTGAATGTTCAGTATTTATGCTTGAAAAAACGGCTGAAATGATTAATCGATTAACGAAATAGTTGCACAGATAAATGTTCTGTGGATCTAATCAGTTAGCTAATCACTTAAACTCTAGTTTTACTTAAATGTTACCAAACATTGACAGAAATTCCACTCAACTTGCAGTAAAGTTACTAATGTTAAGGGCTGCGAATAACGATCAGTTAATCTGACAAACATTTCCTCCGTTAATTGATTGATCGTTTGGTCTATAAAATGCCAAATTTAGAAGTTCCCAGAGCCGACAGCGACGTCTTCAAATATCTTGTTTTGTCAGAGCAGTCCAAAGACAAGAGTTTACTGTGATATAAAACACAGAAAACAGCAAATTCTCACATTTGAGGAACTGGAACTGGTGCATGTTTGGAGCTTTTGCTTTAAAAAAAAAAAAAAATGACTTAAATGATTAACTGATAATCGAAATAGTTGATTAATTTTCTGCCTGTCGACTAATCAAGTTAATCGACTAATTGTTTCAGCTTTACTAAGGTTTACTAGGGCTGCAACTGCTTATTATTTTCTCTCGATTAATCTGCTCGGTCTATTAAATGTCGCGATTTCCCGAAACCCCAAGCGACGACTTCCCAAAAGATATTTCATTTACTATCATAGCAGACAAAGAAAAGCAGCAAATCCTCACATTTGAGGAGCTGGAACAACAAACATTTTCGCCATTTGTGTGTGAAAACACGATTAATCGATTATCAAAATAGTTACCGATTAATTCTTTCGAAATCGACTTACCGATTAATCACTGCGGCTCTGATGTTTAAATGAAGCATGGCTGAACAGTTTTAAGTGCGTGACAGATAACTTTTTCCATATTAAGTGAATTATAATAAACCAGGCAGACGTCACACATCTACCAAGCGTACTATCCACATGAAATAAAAGGCCTAGTGTATAAGCTGAGGGTGCGGCCAGCTGCGCAGCTGCTATCCATTTACTCATGATAGATGGGACATGAAGATTCACAAAATAAATGCGTATACTCTTATTTCCTCCCCTTTCTGTACCAGAAATAGTCTTTTTCTAAACCAGAGCTGTTCTAAAAAAAAAAAAAAACAGCCAGTCGCCCCGTAGCCGCTGTAACGTCTGAACACAGCAGCCTTCTCCGCCTGCCTGCTGCCTAACTGCAGAATATTCTCAAATTCTCACTCTTGTGTTGATCATCCACAACCCCCATCCCACCCAGCACACCCTCCCCCACCCAATACCCATAACCCCTCCACAGGGAGCCCCCCCTCCCCACCCGCTGTAGCTCTGCAGACCAGCTGCAGCAGGCCTGAGATCAATTTTTAGAAAGATACAGCAGTAAATACACTTATGAGCTGTATACAGTGTACAAATAGCAACATTAATACCACATACAATTAAAAATAAAAAGGCCACTACATGACATAATGCAGTGACATGATGCTTCATTACGTCACTGTGAAGTATCGCAGACACACTCTGAAAAAGGCCCTGCGGGAAAACTGTAAGACATCAAAAAAAAAAAAAAAACGAGCGATGCAAGCTCACTATCACTCTGCGAACGTGATATTTGTATTAGAGGAATATCACGGTGACACAGAGAGAATACCATTTACCGCTAAAATAATGGACAAGGTCACTGTTGAATGTCAAACACACACTATATCCCGCTATAGGAATTACAGAACCACAGGAGGATTAAATAAAAAAAACACACAGAGTCCCCTGTGGAAACATTACGGGACTATTATGACGACACGCTGAAAATAAAGCACATTTAATTTGATTTAACCACGAGGCATTTCACCTCTTTGGTGAAAGAACAGTACGATAAAGTCATTAAAACATACTGCGAGTCCCTATAGGAATATTATAAAGACACTATAGGATTAAATAATCATTAAATATTCCCTGTAAACTAAAGTACAGAGTCCCGGAGGTACATTTAAAGTCCTTAATACAGATATATTTTACAGATAAATGAGTGATTAAGTAAGATAAAATGACACAGAAACATTATAAACGCTCTGATAATTCAATATTGAGTCACCGAGTTACAAATAGCTGCTATAAACATATTTATATGTATAATATTACACTCATACAAGAGGGGGAAAAAGACATTAAGTTTAATAAAATCACTATTGAGTACCCTAGAGTACTGCTATAGGAATATTTAGGGAATATTATAGTAATACAGCCAGATAACGTCTCTACTGGTTGTTATGAGCCCACAGAGGAATATCATAGATGTTTTTAGGGATTATTATACTGGATACGATACGATACGTATGATAAAACAGTAGCGAGTACTATAAACAAAGTATCAGGCCCTAAAGGAGTATTACTGGAATATTAAAACAGATAAGTACGAGTTGAATTAAGAAGGATAAAGAATCAAATAGCTCTACAGACGCAATATTATCCATTATATGAATATTGCAGCTATATATTCAAGGAATATTATAGTAACACATTTGGATTCAGAATACCATAAAGTCCCTGGCTTAAATATTAGGTTAGAAAAGACACTACAGAGTACAAAAGACATTAGCATTAGCCTCCAAAAAGGAGTATTACAGGATTATTTAACAAGTATTCAAGGGAAAATGAGAAGGACAAAGAAAAAGAATGAAATAAAGTTGAATAAAATCATTATTGAGCTCTACAGACACGATAGTACCCACTAAAGGACTATTATAACTATAGTTCAGGAGCTTTATAGTAATACTTTGAGGAAAATATTACCATTAAGTCGCGTAAAAAGTAAACACTACGGAGTACTGTAGACGTTAGCATTAGCATCCAAAGGGAGTATTACAGGATTATTTAACAAGTATTCAAGGGAATACGAGAAGGACAAAGAAAAAGAATAAAATAAAGTCATTATTGAGCTCTACAGACACAATATCACCCACTGTAGAAACATTACAGCCATAGTTCAGGAGTTTCATAGTAACACTTTGAGGAAAATATATTAAAAAAGGGAAGCTCTGCCGATTTTCAACCAGCTTTGCATCATTGCAGTGCGGGCGGCACATGCAAACGAACAAAGGTTAACTTCCCTCCGGGGGAACCGTCGTTCGAACTACAGATTGTACTTCGGCACAGCCGGGCCGAGAGGGCCGCGGCTCCTCGACCGCTCCGAAACCGAAAACATCCCGTCCAAAAATCAACTGGCTAGAACAGCCGGCTGGCTGAAGGCAACGCTCCTGTGGATATGGAAGAAAGCGATTTTAAAACAGTGCTGGAATCAGACATTCGGGGCTACTTCTACGAGCACAGCGCGGAGGAGTTATGGAGGAGGAAGAGGCCGCCACGGCCGAGAGTCAGGCGCCGCCAGCCGGTGACGATAGCGGCTGGCGGCGCCTGACGTTTTTAATGAGGCTCAGCACGTGCGCTGCCCGCTTGTTACCCGGCGGCGCTATCAGAGGTTAGCCTAGCGTTAGCAGCTCCGACCGGCTGTTTGTAGTAGTTCGGGGAAGTTTGGGATATATTTGCGTCTTTCTACTGCACGGACAGCCCAGTTTTAAGAAAAATACCATCTTTCCAACGGTCAGACCCTAAAGGAGCATTATTGGAATATTAATCAGTTATTTATAAGTATACGAGTTGAATTAAGGAGGAGGAATAATAAAATAAAGTTAGATAAAATCATTATTGAGCTCTACAGACACGATAGTACCCACTGAAGGACTATTATAACTATAGTTCAGGAGCTTTATAGTAATACTTTGAGAAAAATATTACCATTAAGTCACGTAAAAAGTAAATACAAGACACTACGGAGTACTGTAGACGTTAGCATTAGCATCCAAAGGGAGTATTACAGGATTATTTAACAAGTACTCAAGGGAATACGAGAAGGACAAAGAAAAAGAATAAAATAAAGTTGAATAAAGTCATTATTGAGGTCTACAGACACAATATTAGCACATATAGGTATATTATGGGTATTTTTTAAGTAATATTATATTAATATAATAGGATTATGAATACCATAAAGTCAGATAAAGTCTCCACTGAGCCACTATATAGATATTTATAAGGATTATTATACTCAATATGATACGTAAAGGAATATAATCACGTATGATCAGGACAACATTCAGTACTACTGACAAAATATTAGCCATTAATTGAATATAATTTAATAATTCCAGTAATATTAAACAGTTACCCTCAAGCGTATGAGTAGGAACAAGAAAAGAAAAGAGTAAAATGATTATAAATATGGTAATAATTTAGAAAATGGATAACATAAAGACAGATGAAGTGTGTACGGATCACTGGAAACCCCTCCAGGAAGGTTGGTGTGACATTTTAGATGTTTTGAAGTATTATTATACTTGATACAATATAAGAAAGACTATAATTAAGTATTGAGTACTAAACAGGACAAAAGAAGAAGAATAAATGATAAAGTGAGATAAAATCCCTACTGGAGGTCTACAGATACAACATTAGCCCCAATAGTTATAAATATTATAGATATACTGTATATTTAAGGAATAGTAATAGAGCTGTGATCATTTTAATTATGGATTAATCTGGTAGTTACATTCTTTAAAAACCGCGCGGTCTATAAAAATGTCACGTCGACACACTTTAATTTGCTTGTTTTGTCTGACCAACAGTCAAAAAACACAAAAATAATCAAGTCACTACACACAACACTGAGATAATAAATATTCGCATTTTAAAAACTGGAACTGAAGAATTTGTTTTTTGGGGGCATTTTGATCCAAAACCGATGGGACTTATCGTCAATTGCCGATATATTTCCTGCCCGTCGACTGATCGATTAGTAGTTTGAGTTATTTGTAGGTACACGAGCAGGACGAAGGACGCAACAAAAGCGCGATAAGTTCACTATTTAGCTCATATTTGACAAGTGGGGGAACCAGAGAATCTTTTTTGCTTTAAAGAATAAACGCAATCGATTATCAAAGTGTTTATTTTCTGCCCATCGACTAATCTATAAATCCTTTGCGCACTAGTTCTATCTATAATCAGCAGTAAAAGCAAGCAGTTTGAATATTACACATATGTTTTACTTAATTATAGTGAGACCATACGATAAGTGCTACCATCCAGTGAGTATAGCGTATCGTAAACATGCTATTACGCACTATAGGGGTGTTATATGGATATCATGGAGCTCCAGTAGTTTCTGGTCTCTGGTTTTTTTTGGCCCTGGGGGGAGGGCCAGCTGAGGCAGTGCTTCAGCCTAGCGGTGGAAACGAGGCAGGGCTGAGCAGGCAGGAAAATATAAAAACCACATAATATAATCTGAGCACTGAGAGGCAGCCCAGTGTCTAAAATGTGAGCACACACACACACACACACACACAAGAATTTAAGATGGAAACCCTTAATCTGCACCCTGCCTACGTCAGTTCTCGTGATATTTCTGGGAATAATGCAGAGATTTTTTTTTTTTTTTTTTTTAAAAACACAGTTTTCAGGAGGAAGGAAGAGGAAGAGGAGAAACAACAACAACAACAACAAAAAATAAATAAATAAATAAAAAACTCCTCTGACGAATATTAATAATGTGTTTCCTGCTTTGGACAATAAATAAACAAATAAAATGCAAAAAAAAGCAAAAACCCACACAGTGTGCAGTATTGACCTTGGGTATATCCTGTTATTGAATAAGCTCACAAGTTCACCACTGGAGAAAACACAAAAAAACCCTCCAATGCAGCAATAAATTAATATTTAAACAGAGATATTATTATATAAAATATATATATATATATATACACACACACACACAACCACCACTGGAATATTAAACACATCCCACGCCACACATGAAGGATTTCTGTCAAAATAAATGACTTTTGGCTCGTTTTTATTTCGACTAAAAGCTCGCATTGCCCCTAGCTGTGTGTCCTCTGGATGTTTCCTGGGTTTTTAAAAAGGCAGGACTAATCCTCGATATTTCAAGTACAACATAAAAAAATAAATAAAAAATAAATAAAGAAACTCCACATTTCCTCCTCCTCCTCCTTCACACACACACACAATATTAACATTCCTCCTTAAACTGTGGTAATTACGCCGGAGACAAAATGTCGGGAAGGATTTGATAATAATATCAATATGCTTCCTATTAAAAACCAACACTACTGCTGCTCCACCTAATCCCCTGTCGAAAAAATATTTCAAATCTTTAATATCACGTCGGTGTCGAAATTAATTTTTTAAAGAGTCTGCGTTCAAAAAAAAAAAAAAAAAAATTAAAAATGTCGGATGCAACGGCTCGCTGCTAGCTAGTTTTTGTTGAAAAAAAAAAAGGGCTGACTAGCTTAAAAGTTTCCTGATATTTTTCAGGCAGGCAAACGGCCAGAAAATTAAATTTTATTTAGCTAAATGTGTTGTCAGTGTGGGTGGGGGTTGGTAGCCGGAGGAGAAGCTGAAGACTGTCGACACGACACACAAAGAAATTAATCATTAACACGGCGAAAATATCAGAAATATTAAACTGCCATTTAACGAGCGAGCCTCCGGTATCAAACGAGGCGACGGCTCGGTGTCACAGCCGATCGTTTCCCCGTAAAAATACAAAATATCAGCGGTTTATTTCCCACCTCTGGAGGAAAAGAAAAAAAAGTTGAGCCTGGTTGAATAAAGTTGTAATTGCAGTCAACTCTCGGCGCTGGGGTTTGGTTGATATGAGAAAACAATCAATACGATACACGGTCAAA
Organism: Siniperca chuatsi; assembly: GCF_020085105.1. Lineage (NCBI taxonomy): Eukaryota > Metazoa > Chordata > Actinopteri > Centrarchiformes > Sinipercidae > Siniperca > Siniperca chuatsi. The sequence goes on from NC_058055.1 coordinate 27,739,530, forward strand.
CTAAATGAAATAAAACGCGAAATTCGGCTGCGGTTCGCAGCGACACACGGTTAAAATACAGCCCCCTACATCAACAGGTCAGAAAAACCGCCGGGTCTAAGTGACAGAAATCGACATTTATTTGGAAATTATATATCGGCTTTTACCTGTATTGCATTGTGCTCCATTGCAGTCCTGCATTCCCTCTCTGAGGCCCCTCTCCGGTTACACCGCCGGGACTCGCCGACACACAAACAAACGCACCAGAAAAAAAATAAATAAATTAAAAAAAAAAAAAAAAAAAGCAGGCTTTTTTTTTTGTGTGTGTGTGTGTGTGTGTGGAAATGGGACAGGATCTAGGTGTGGCCAAAGTTTGCCACAGAGTACAACTTAATGTTAAAGTCACAGTGAAACGGCAGTTGAAGCATCTTTAGCTTCAGTGGTGTGACGTACTTCCGTGTGACACGGGTTATGCGTGGGCGGGGTTTAGACACGAGACGGGTTTTAAATCAGATCCCCCCCTAAAATATCATTAAATTGCGGAAAAAGTGACTGTAGTTTGGCGAGTGTTGCTGTGGAGAGATACTGTACTTTTTTTTGTGCATTTTTTTTATTTTTTATCAACAGCTGCATATTATTTTGGAAGCATGTACTGTTTGTCATCCCTAGATGATATGTTTTAATTAAATTGGCAAAAATTTATATTCATAGATGTGAATTTACAGGTTAAAAAAAAAAAAAAAACTTCTTGGTTTTCACAATGGAGGTCAAACAGTACACTGGCTTGATCCGCCTTTCAAAAATACTCAGTTTAGACTGACATAACCAGCAAATACTCACATGTGAGAAGCTGTAACCAGAGGATTTTTGCCATTTTTGCTTTAAAAAAAATGATTAATTGATTGTCAAAACTGTTCTGTCCACCAACTGATCGATTAATAGTTTGAGCTCCGGCTATTTGTAGGAAAAACAACACAAAAAAGTAAGATAGATTCACTATTTAGCTCACATTTGACAGCTGGAACTAGTGAATTTGGGGGCAGTTTTGCTTGAAAAAATGATTAGCTGATTATCAAAACTGTAGAAGATTTATTGTCTGTTCATCTACTAATTGATTAATCCATGGAGCTCTAGTAAAAGGCTGTTGTGAAGAGATGTGGGGTTGTCAATTTGCCCTTTTGAGAGAATTTTTGGAAAAACAGCCCCATTGATGAAAATTTTACATTATTTTGGAAGCAAGTACTGTTTGGCATGCTAGGACTCGTCTCAACTGTACATCACTAATCTTTTAATTTAGGCCTAATTGGTTAAATTTCATATTCATAAATGCGAATTTACAGGTAAAAGAAACAAACTTCTTGGTTTTCACAATGGAGTTCAAACAGCACACTGGCTTGATCCCACTTTTCTATAAACAGAAAGGCTATAAAACTATTGATACTTGTTGTTTGTTTCAAATTTTATTTGAATAGAGTTGCGAAGTGGGAGGAGCTGCTGCTTCCACAAGTGGAAGACGGCCCTAAATACTACGATACCCATGAGCCTCAGCCACTGTTGCTATGGAGAAGAATCCAGTCCGTTCAAAACACTTAGTTGCAGCTAAAGTTGACCCCAAAATTAAAAGTGAATTGATTTAAAGGTCGAGTGTGGAACATTTAGGAGCAGCTGTCGGAAGAAATGGAATATAATATTCATAAGTGTGTTTTCGTCAGTGTTTAATCACCTGAAAATAAGAATCGCTGTGTTTTCATTACCTTTAGAATAAGCCGTTTATATCTACAGAGGGAGCGGGTCCCCTTCCACGGAGGCCGCCATGTTGCACCGCCATCTTTCTACAGTAGCCCAGAACGGACAAACCAAACACTGGCTCTAGAGAGGGCCGTTTGCGTTTTTCTCGAGTTTCGTGGCCACCGTAGTTTCTCCTACACGTTTGGAAGGGGAGGGCGAGGCGAGCGGTTGCAAACTACAGTTTCACCGCTAGAGGCCACTAAATCCTCAAAGCTGGACCTTTAAGCTGCAGATTGTAAAATTTTCTCAACAGCGTAATCTGTAGCTTCCACCCACCGGTAGCTGCACATGTGACAGAATTTTAAGCTCGGTGATTGGACGTTTCTTGCTGAAATGCACCTTGGGAGTCGTAGTTAACTTCTCCCCCCAAAATTTTATGTATACAAGAGTGTGCCTTCTACTTTTTTAAATCAAAGAACGCAGTTGATTTGACCGGGAGAGTTGGGTTTCCATCCACCTGTTTTTATGTGCATTTTAAATTTTTGCCTAAAAAAACCCAGAAACACCGAAAATTCGAACAAATCTCGAAATGTCGCTTTAACGCTTGGCTGAGGTGGAAGTTGACAAAATGCGACAAAGTGCAACAGAAACAGACTTAGTGAATAAATGATGACGTACATGAAGCAGGTGACTTAAAGCGAAGAGCTTTAACGATGAGGAGGCTGTAACCTTCCTCACATGAACACATGAAACCAACAGAAACGTCATGTTTCCCACGTGGTTTCCCATCGTCTGAGCTTCCACTGCAGCTCTTTTAATGACGTCATCTCGCCGCGTCCTCTTCTTCTGCGACGGTTTAATGGCAGCAGTAGTGGACGGAAATGTGCATTTATTCACATTTTCTTTTGCCAATTTTCTCGAAGTTCAGTTAAAATTTGCGTTACATTTGGATGGAAACCGAGCTACTGTCTATTGTAGAGGGAGTTGGATATAAAAATACAAAAAAATAAATAAATAAATGGAGATATATTTAGCATGCAACAAGAGACAGATAAACAACTGACGCAGGGATTAGAACTCGGAAAATGTATTTATTTTTCATTTCACTGTAATTACTGAATGATTGAAGCGAATGAAAAACATGCAATTTCCTTTTTAGTATTAACTACGACAAAAATGATTACTTACGAAACTGTAGGAAATCACGCAGAATCATATGGCAAAAAGCCGGCGGCAAACAAAGAAAATGGCTTTTTATAATTTACATTGAGAAATCAAAATAGTTCCTCAAAGCAAAGTCTGGAGGAGACAGACAGGGCTGAATATTTGGAAGCATATTGACGACGAAAGATTTGAGAGAGCACAAAAACAAATTCCAGCGCTGCTCAGTCTGCAAGTCAACCTTTGAGACCTCGCAGACACCAGATGGCGACAAAGGGCAGCACTTGGTTATCTTAAAAATCAAAATGCGTTGACTCTACATGACTAAAATCATGTTCAATTATAAGAGTCAAATTAATTATTATAGTGGCCATGTTAGCTTTGTGTTAACTTCTGTTTCTAGTGTGATTTTCTGAACCAGATGTAGGGTTTTATTATTTCTTCATCTTTCCTCTTTTATGAATGATTTGAATAGAGAAAATTATTAGAACCATTATAAGAAAAAGACGAGATAGAGCTTTATTTATCCAGAGGGAAATCGTTGTGCGGCAGTTGCAGTACGAAGTAGGAAAGAATGCAAATGTAAAATATCAATATAGTAGATATCCAAAATCTAAAATAGGTTACGGATCATAAGTTGCTCGTACCTCAAGTTGCTTCTTGCTGAGTTGCATGTAGATATGTATAAACATTTACTGTCACTTCTGAGCCTGATTTGGGGTGGTTGGGTTTACTGTGATCTGATCCGACTCCATGTGGGATTCAAAAAACTAATGGTTCAAACAAATACCACTACTAATAATAATACAATTATTATGGGCTGTGGCTACATTTAGGCTGTGACGGCATTTTCAGAATTGGCGTGGCGCAAATCTGACATACCGGTATTAGTAAACGAGGTGACGGTAAGTGGGTCGCCAGAATTTGCCTGAACTTCAACCTACAGTGCAGATCCACACTCCCATTATAATTTAAATTGAAGGCTAAAAGCTAAGGCATTTAGGCATAAAATATGTAAATCACATGTTCTAAATAGTTATATGGTCGCCAATTGCTCCTTAAAGAGGAGCAATATATTCAAAAGTGAAGCAAAATCTGACTGCAATATAATTGACCAGTCTGCCATCTGCTGCATAATCTATTATTATTATTATTATTATTATCATTATTATCATTATCATTATCTGAATGTTCAGGAAGAGGCTTGTGTGTCCAAAGGAAGCACATTTAGTCTGCACAGCTTGGGTTAAAAATACTGTAGACACACATATCAGCCTGTAATGGTAGCATCCAAACACTAGGTCTAAAAATATGCAGACTCTTTTTTAGCTGCCATATATATATATATATATATATATATATATATATATATATATATACACAGTGGTGTGAAAAAGTGTTCGCTCGCTTCCTGATTTCTTATTTTTTAGCATGTTTGTCACACTTAAATGTTTCAGATCATCAAACTAATTTAATTAGTCAAAGATAACACAAATAAACACAAAATGCAGTTTTTAAATGAAGGTTGTTATTATTAAGGGAAAACCAGATCCAAACCTACATGGCCCTGTGTGAAAAAGTGATTGCCCCCTAAACCTAATAACTGGTTGCTCCACCCTTAGCAGCAACAACTGCAATCAAGCGTTTGCGATAACTTGCAGTGAGTCTTTTACAGCGCTGTGGAGGAGTTTTGGCCCACTCATCTTTGCAGAATTGTTGTAATTCAGCCACATTGGAGGGTTTTCGAGCATGAACTGCCTTTTTAAGGTCATGCCACAGCATCTCAATAGGATTCAGGTCAGGACTTTGACTAGGCCGCTCCAAAGTCTTCATTTTGTTCTTCTTCAGCCATTCAGAGGTGGACTTGCTGGTGTGTTTTGGATCATTGTCCTGCTGCAGAACCCAAGTTCGCTTCAGCTTGAGGTCACGAACAGACGGCCGGACGTTCTCCTTCAGGAGTTTTTGGTAGACAGCAGAAGTCATGGTTCCATTAATCACAGCAAGTCTTCCAGGTCCTGAAGCAGCAAAACAGACCCAGACCATCACACTACCACCACCATATTTTACTGTCGGTATGATGTTCTTTTTCTGAAATGCGGCGTTACTTTTACGCCAGATGTAACGGGACACACACCTTCCAAAAAGTTCAACTTTTGTCTCGTCAGTCCACAGAGTGTTTTCCCAAAAGTCTTGGGGATCATCAAGATGTTTTCTGGCAAAGATGAGACGAGCCTTGATGTTCTTTTTGCTCAGCAGTGGTTTTCGTCTTGGAGCTCTGCCATGCAGGCCATTTTTGTCCAGTCTCTTTCTTATGGTGGAGTCCTGAACACTGACCTTAACTGAGGCAAGTGAGGCCTGCAGTTCTTTGGATGTTGTTGTGGGGTCTTTTGTGACCTCTTGGATGAGTCGGCGCTGCGCTCTTGGGGTAATTTTGGACGGCCGGCCACTCCTGGGAAGGTTCACCACTGTTCCATGTTTTCAGCATTTGTGGATAATGGCTCTCACTGTGGTTCGCTGGAGTCCCAAAGCTTTAAAAATGGCTTTATAACCTTTTCCAGACTGATAGATCTCAATTACTTTCTTTTCCATTTGTTCCTGAATTTCTTTGGATCTCGGCATGATGTCCAGCTTTTGAAGATCTCTTGGTCTACTTCACTTTGTCAGGCAGGTCCTATTTAAGTGAGAACAGGTGTGGCTGAAATCAGACCTGGGTGTGGCTAGAGAAATTGAACTCAGGTGTGATAAACCACAGTTAAGTTATGTTTCAACAGGTGGGGCAATCACTTTTTCACACAGGGCCATGTAGGTTTGGATTTCGTTTTCCCTTAATAATAACAACCTTAATTTAAAAACTGCATTTTGTGTTTACTTGTGTTATCTTTGACTAATATTTAAATGAGTTTGATGATCTGAAACATTTAAGAGTGACAAACATGCAAAAAAATAAGAAATCAGGAAGCGGGCAAACACTTTCACACCACTGTATATATATATTTACTTTATTTGATCCAATATGTTGTGTATTGTTGCTAACCATTACATTACGTCCAATACAGCCAATATTAATAGCTACTGACCAGCTAAAGTATCACTGGGCTATTATTGTTAAAAAACATTTTACACATCAGTGGATTGAACATAAAGCAAAAACAACACATTTATATTTTTGAAAATGTCATGCTAACGTTGCTAAGGTTAGCATGATTTAGTTTACTAAATACTTAAACAACAACATTTTACCAATTCAGGTGGACCATATTATATCTAACATATTACATTATATACATGGTTATATAACAATTATAATTTTGTCTTGTATGAGACTTACCGTTCTTTCCAAGTCACCAGAAAAAGAAAAAATGGCGGCTCAACTGTAGGTGCAAAAATCTGGAAAAGACTTGGATGTCATCACGTCAGACGCATGATACTAAGAAAAAACAAATTGATGCGCTTTCACTGCAATAAGGAGAACAGGTTTAGGGAACAAAGTGTAATTCCAAGTTGATATAATCCACAAAAGTTGACTGCCAGCACTTGAGCAGAAAGCTGAATGAGACTTTACTTTAACTACTACTTAAATACGGGTTTTACAGCGCACCCATTCTGGCTCTTTTAAATGTATATTATTATATATGAAATTATTGGATAGTTAAACTGATGCATCAATGTTAGAGCAGCATTTATAGCTGCTCGAGGTGGAGCTAGTTTTAACTACTTTATATACAGTTAGCTAGTTTTAACTGCTTTATATACAGTTAGCTAGTTTTAACTACTTTATATACAGTTAGCTAGTTTTAACTACTTTATATACAGTTAGCTAGTTTTAACTGCTTTATATACAGTTAGCTAGTTTTAACTACTTTATATACAGTTAGCTAGTTTTAACTGCTTTATATACAGTTAGCTAGTTTTAACTGCTTTATACACAGTTAGCTAGTTTTAATTATATACAGTTAGCTAGTTTTAACTACTTTATATACAGTTAGCTAGTTTTAACTGCTTTATATACATTTAGCTAGTTTTAACTACTTTATATACAGTTAGCTAGTTTTAACTACCTCATATACAGTTAGCTAGTTTTAACTGCTTTATATACAGTTAGCTAGTTTTAATTATATACAGTTAGCTAGTTTTAACTGCTTTATATACAGTTAGCTAGTTTTAACTACTTTATATACAGTTAGCTAGTTTTAACTGCTTTATATACAGTTAGCTAGTTTTAACTACTTTATATACAGTTAGCTAGTTTTAACTACCTCATATACAGTTAGCTAGTTTTAACTGCTTTATACACAGTTAGCTAGTTTTAATTATATACAGTTAGCTAGTTTTAACTGCTTTATATACAGTTAGCTAGTTTTAACTATATACAGTTGGCTGGTTTTAACTGCTTTATATACAGTTAGCTGGTTTTAACTACTTTATATACACAGTTAGCTAGTTTTAACTACTTTATATACAGTTAGCTAGTTTTAACTGCTTTATATACAGTTAGCTAGTTTTAACTACTTTATATACAGTTAGCTAGTTTTAACTGCTTTATATACAGTTAGCTAGTTTTAACTGCTTTATACACAGTTAGCTAGTTTTAATTATATACAGTTAGCTAGTTTTAACTACTTTATATACAGTTAGCTAGTTTTAACTGCTTTATATACATTTAGCTAGTTTTAACTACTTTATATACAGTTAGCTAGTTTTAACTACCTCATATACAGTTAGCTAGTTTTAACTGCTTTATATACAGTTAGCTAGTTTTAATTATATACAGTTAGCTAGTTTTAACTGCTTTATATACAGTTAGCTAGTTTTAACTACTTTATATACAGTTAGCTAGTTTTAACTACCTCATATACAGTTAGCTAGTTTTAACTGCTTTATACACAGTTAGCTAGTTTTAATTATATACAGTTAGCTAGTTTTAACTGCTTTATATACAGTTAGCTAGTTTTAACTATATACAGTTGGCTGGTTTTAACTGCTTTATATACAGTTAGCTGGTTTTAACTACTTTATATACACAGTTAGCTAGTTTTAACTACTTTATAAACAGTTAGGTAGTTTTAACTGCTTTATATACAGTTAGCTAGTTTTAACTACTTTATAAACAGTTAGCTAGTTTTAACTGCTTTATATACAGTTAGCTAGTTTTAACTACTTTATAGACAGCTAGTTTTAACTATATACAGTTAGCTAGTTTTAACTACTTTATAGACAGTTAGCTAGTTTTAACTATATACAGTTAGCTAGTTTTAACTACTTTATAAACAGTTAGCTAGTTTTAACTGCTTTATATACAGTTAGCTAGTTTTAACTACTTTATATACAGTTAGCTAGTTTTAACTATATACAGTTAGCTAGTTTTAACTGCTTAATATACAGTTAGCTAGTTTTAACTACTTTATATACAGTTAGCTAGTTTTAACTGCTTTATATACAGTTAGCTAGTTTTAACTACTTTATATACAGTTAGCTAGTTTTAACTGCTTTATATACAGTTAGCTAGTTTTAACTGCTTTATACACAGTTAGCTAGTTTTAATTATATACAGTTAGCTAGTTTTAACTACTTTATATACAGTTAGCTAGTTTTAACTGCTTTATATACATTTAGCTAGTTTTAACTACTTTATATACAGTTAGCTAGTTTTAACTACCTCATATACAGTTAGCTAGTTTTAACTGCTTTATATACAGTTAGCTAGTTTTAACTACTTTATATACAGTTAGCTAGTTTTAACTGCTTTATATACATTTAGCTAGTTTTAACTACTTTATATACAGTTAGCTAGTTTTAACTACCTCATATACAGTTAGCTAGTTTTAACTGCTTTATACACAGTTAGCTAGTTTTAATTATATACAGTTAGCTAGTTTTAACTACTTTATATACAGTTAGCTAGTTTTAACTACTTTATATACAGTTAGCTAGTTTTAACTGCTTTATATACAGTTAGCTAGTTTTAACTGCTTTATATACATTTAGCTAGTTTTAACTACTTTATATACAGTTAGCTAGTTTTAACTACCTCATATACAGTTAGCTAGTTTTAACTGCTTTATACACAGTTAGCTAGTTTTAATTATATACAGTTAGCTAGTTTTAACTGCTTTATATACAGTTAGCTAGTTTTAACTATATACAGTTGGCTGGTTTTAACTGCTTTATATACAGTTAGCTGGTTTTAACTACTTTATATACACAGTTAGCTAGTTTTAACTACTTTATAAACAGTTAGGTAGTTTTAACTGCTTTATATACAGTTAGCTAGTTTTAACTACTTTATAAACAGTTAGCTAGTTTTAACTGCTTTATATACAGTTAGCTAGTTTTAACTACTTTATAGACAGCTAGTTTTAACTATATACAGTTAGCTAGTTTTAACTACTTTATAGACAGTTAGCTAGTTTTAACTATATACAGTTAGCTAGTTTTAACTACTTTATAAACAGTTAGCTAGTTTTAACTGCTTTATATACAGTTAGCTAGTTTTAACTACTTTATATACAGTTAGTTTTAACTGCTTTATATACAATTAGCTAGTTTAACTACTTTATTCACCCAACCTAGGGGTCGGACCCCTCCGAAGGGTCACCAGATAAATCTGAGGGGTCGTGAGATGATTAATGTGAGAGGAGAGAAGAAAAAACTAAGTTCTGATACACAAATCTGGTTTCAGCTTTTTTCTTAAGTACTGTATAAGTAGAGATACCGCTCTGTAAATATACTCTGTTACAAGTAATAGTCCTATTCAAGATTTCACTTAAGTAAAAGTACAAAAGTATTAACAGCAAAATGTACTCAAAGTATTAATGTAAAAGTACTTGTTGGGCAGAACGGTCCCTTTCAGAGAGTTATATTATTATATATCAAATTATTGGAATATTATTGCTGATGCTTTAACACATAAGCAGCATTTTAATGTTACAGCTGGTGGAGGTGGGGCTCATTTGAACTACTCCATTATACTGCTGTTCAATTAATAGCACAGTATCATATTTTATAAATTGATCACATGATTTGTTCGTAACATTGTAATCTGTAAAGTAACTAGTAACCAAAGCTGTCAGATAAATGTGGTGAAGTAAAAAGTACAATATTTCCCTCTGAAATGTTTACTCAAATAAAGTAAAAGTACCTCAAAATTGTACTTAAGTACAGTACTTGAGTTAATGTACTTTCCATGTGTTTCCTCCCTAAAGTCTGTCTTGTTTTGAGACAGACTTTAATAAACATTTAAATATATATATATTTATATGTATATGATCAGTGTACACACACAAACTGTTAAACCAAGGCTTCATGATGCAAATATTGAGATGAAATGTGAGTACAGCCTCTCAGGGCGGGTCGCTGACGTCATTAACAGCTCTGTTGGCTGATTTTGTAGAGAAACGTGATCACACACATAGCCTGGAGCACATACAAGCTGCTGTTACCAGCTGTGTCCAGTAGGAGGGGGAAGCACGTGTCTGTTTAAACTTCCACAAAGCTAAATTGAACCTCCTCCTCCTCCCCCCCATGAGGCTCAAGCATGACATTCATGTAGAGGCAGGCCTCAACTAAAACCCTCTCTGATCAGGCTTTGTGCGGATCCAGTCTCACGTACTCTCTGCTCATCTTTGTTTCACAGATCGAGCTTTGTTTTGATTTTGTGAAATCAGCGGAGAGAGAGGTGGAAGAAGTACTCAAGTAAAAGTAGAAATACCATAGCCTAAAAATACTATGTTACAAGTAAAATTCCTGAATTAGAAATGTCACAGAAGTATTATCAGCAAACTGTCCTTAAAGCATCAAAAGTAAGAGTCCTCGTTATGCAGAACGGCCCCTTTCAGAGCGTTTATCACCAACAAATACAAGTAAGAGCACGTTAATGTTGTAGTTTGTCGAAGTGGAGCCGATCGTAGATACTTGGTGTACATCTGGGGAGGTTAGTAGTTCAGTACTGCATCATATGTGTTGTTTTTTTAATGTAAAAAGTAACTTTAAGTGTTTAAATAAATGTAGTGGAGTAAAAAGTCCAATATCTCCCTCTGAAATCTAGTGGAGTGGAAGTATAAAGCAGCACAGAATGGAAATATTTAAAGTACAAGTTTGTCAGAATTGTACTTAAGTATAATACTTGATGAGTAGTAGAAGTATTCAGATCCTTTACTTGTGAGTATTATCAGCAACATGTACTTAGAAAAGTAAAATGCTTCCTGTCAGTGTTTTATTATATCTGATGTTTCTGGATTCATATTCCTGCTGCATTCATGTGTGTGCATTTTACTGCATTTTACTGCTGCAGATGTTTCAGGCTGAGCTCATTTTAACTGCTTTATATACTGTTGGGTAGTTTAACCTGCAGCAATGCATCATGGTCTATAAGATCATCACGTGTCTGCAGCGTCGCCGTCCTGCGAGAACCACGTATCAGAGAAACAGCCTGTTTTCAGCTCTGTGACGATGCGTTCTCCAGCTGATCCGAGGGGGGGTTAAAGAGTTTATTCAGCTTCAGGAGGATGAAGAGTTTCCTCAGCACGTGAAGGAAACTCTTCATCCTTCAGCTCGTCACAAACACCTGGAGATACGGGGTTTCCACTGGACAGGAAGGGGATGAAAAATTATAATCTGCAAAGTAAACTGTAATTAAAGCGGATTACGGTAAATTTGTACTTAAGCACAGTACTTGAGTAAATGTACTTATTACATTCCACCACTGTTGATTTTCCTACTAAAATCTCTGTAAACTGTCCTCTGACTGTCCAGATTGTATTTATACCCCGCTCCCCTCCTTTTTTATCTTTAATAAACAGAATTAAATTCATTACATTCAACAAACAATGCAATTAAATAGTTAAAAAATACTTCATAAACCTGATCCCCACCGCTAACCAGTTCTACCTGCCACATCTTGTGTACACAGCTGCTGTCATAAGACGGCGGTGGAAGAAATACTTAGATCTTTTACTTGTGCAACAGCGGGAATATCACACTGGAAAAACACTGGTACAAGGAAAAGTCCTGCATTCAAAATTATACTTGAGTAAAAGTACAGAAGTATCACCAGCAACATGTACTTAAAGTATCAAAGGTAAAAGTACTCACTGTGCAAAAGGGTTAAATTATGGAGCCCCAAAGGTCCCAAAAGATAAGTTATATATTAAGAGATAGAAAATATGTTTTCTGGACTTGCAGGGAAATTTACACTTAATCATTATATATATTAGTACGTGATGACCTCACATAAATCCCTGCACAACTGCAACTTGAACTCACCTGTTTGGGCATGCCAGGCCTTTTTTATTCATAATAATACATCATATTTAATAAGTTAATGTATTCATTTGCAGCAAACACAAACATCTCACACGTCGTCAGCACCTTCATCATTCATTCTTTTAAACGCCGCATCACATGGTTTGTGTGCCGAGAAGTGACGCGTTAACAAATACTACGCTGCAGCTCTGACCGCAGCGCTTCAGTTTGGAGGTGAACAGCTGGAGTGGCTCTTGACTTTCAAGCCCAAATCACCACCGTGTGGCAGGAGCAGGCTGCAGCAGCACAGGCTTCACTGCTGGCTGGGTGGCTGTCAAACAAAGGAGCACCTTCAGCGGAAGACTCATCCCCCCACAATGCACCACAGAGCGCCACAGGAAGTCACTCCTGCCTGTGGCCATCAGACTCTTTAACTCCTCCCTCTAAGTGTCAGTCTGTATGACCCGAAGTCACTAAACTGGACATTGATCATTAATATCTCTGCAATGCTTGAATAATTGTGCAATATCCGTGTAATACTCATGTGCAATATTTAGTTTTTCCTATTTATTGATATTGATATTATATACCTCTATTACTGCTGTGCAATATCTTAATAATCTCAATAAGCTACACTTAACTCGACAGTACATGCACCACTGCTTATTACTTATTTTATTACATTGTATTATTATACTGTATTATCATCATCATCAGCAGGTAAACCCACTTGGTACTTCACACTTATTTTATTTTATACTTATACCCACCTGGTACTTAATTCATTTTCTGACCTGTTTTATAGTTTTATAGTGTTTTATAGTGTTTGCTAGTACTTTCTCCTGTGTGCACTGACGTAAAGGCGAGCTGCTGTAACAAAGAGTTTCCCTTCGGGGATCAATAAAGTATTTCTGATTCTGATGATATTTTCACCCAGAAATAAAATAAATAAGCACCAATAGGAATAATCAGGCGCTGTTAAACACTTGTAAAATGTCAGCGTGTGATTAAAAAGGTGCTTTTCATTTTTCAAGTCAAGTCAGACGTTATTAACACGAAGAGCCGAAGCAAGCTGCTGTTCCACTGTAATGTCTTCTTATCAGAATCAGAAACACTTTATTGATCCCCGAGGGGAAACTCTTTTCTACAGCTGCTCACTGTCACGTCAGCACACAGGAAGAGAAGCACTGAGCAAATCAGAATATAATACACTATAGAGGGTATCTCGGTACCCTTTACTGCAGTAAAAGTACTAACACACACTGTAAAAACGTCCTGCATTGAAAATGTAACTGCAGTGAAAGTGTGCGAGTGTGATCAGGAAAAAGCCCTTAAAGTATTAAAGCAGTGCAGCGTCCCTGTGGCTGCTGTGCTGTTATATATTCTATCATCAGGTTATTATTCCTCGTGCATTAATGTAAAGCAGGATGTTGCTGCTGCAGCTGGTGGAGCTGGAGCTCATGTTGAACCGGTTTGTATCGGACTGCAGCTGATGATGCTTTTCATTCTGGATCCATCTGCCGATTCTTTTCTCCGTCGATCGATCCGTCGATCGGTTTGGAAAACTGGTGAAAACGGTGAGAAACGCCGTCACGACGACCCAGAGCCCAAAGCGACGCCTTCACCGTGTCGTCGCGTCCGACCGACAATCCGAAGCTCGACGTTATTAACAAACATCACAGTTATTACAGTCGTTCAGAGGAAAAGCAGCAGATCTGCACATCTGAGGAGCTGCAGCCAGGAAGGGATTTACAGGAGAAACGATGAAAACAGTTGCAAAATTCATTTTCAGTCAATCGATTAACTGATTATTCGACTAATCGTTTCAGCCCTACTTGTATAAACTGTTGGGGAGTTTAATTTATGACAAAACATATTTTATAAGTTTGTTTGTTTTGGGTGCAAAAATCTTAATTTGTAAAGTAAAGCTAGAAGAAATCTAGTAATGTGTACTACAGCACAGTACTTGAGTAAATGTACTTCGTTACTTTCCACCGCTGGTTTCTGAAAAGCTGAAACATGTCCCCGAGGGGTTCATATTCGAAGAGTACACCAGCCCTTTGTCATTTTAACAACCTCTACAGCGCCCACAAGGCTTTTACGTCTTAAAACGATGAGATATTGATATTTTACAGGCAGAAAATCCTCATTTATCTGAAAACACGAAGCAAAACCCTCAGTAAGTGATGGAAGAGGGGCTCTGAGCCTGAGAACGCTGCCTGCACGTGCATTGCAGAAGGAGAAACGTCACGAAAATTAATTTTCTTAACTTTGGTTACTTTTTGTTCTGACTGACAAATCATTTGTTGGTCACGCCTTCAGCTAAAAGCTCGACTGCACGGAGCAAATGCAGCCGACAGAAAAAGCTGCTTCCTCTTCCCTCGAAAGAGAAGACGATTGCAGCAATAAAGCCAAGCTCTGATTGGCCTGTTCGGAAGGCACCTTTCTTTCTTTAAAAAAAAGGTGCATATTCATCCAAAGAGTGCACAAATTAAGTTTCCAGTTACCCTCAAATCCATAATTATGTAAATAGAATATTTACTTCCTGTATAAAACTGTATTTTCCGTGTTTTTAATGCCTCTATTAAACTATTTGTTTAACTCTGAGTGTGAAAATGTGCGTTTTGGTTTGTCTTAACGAATCGGTTGGCAAAAGTTTTACGACGTATGATATCTATCTGATGTCTGTGCTTTCCAAAAGCACGTAAACTTATTTTATTCCCGCTTCATGTTGTGAAATCTGCTCGTTCTGGTTCTTGAACTCAGCCGCATTATCGCTCTGCGTGAGTGTCAGAGGAAACTAAAACCGGTGACAGCATTTCTGTGATAGCTCGTCAGATCTATTTAAAAAATGTAATAAGAGGGAATCGTAGAAAAGGTTTCAGTCGCAGTCGTCTGGACGCTGTTTTCAGAATCAAGACGTTTCGGCTCCCATCCGGAAGTCATTCTCAATTGTGAAAATGGTCTGAGAACTCAGAAATTTAAGCTACTCTGTGTTACATAAGCCCCGCCCTCAGGGAGGAGTCTACCTGAGTATCTGTTGATTAGCTAGTTTCACCTGAAACTGAGCTAATAGTTTCCATGATGGCCCAGTAATCAGTAATCAGGCCTATTGTTTTCTGGCTGCACCTCCCTCATCACTGTTAAGTGCCTGATTAGCATGTGATTGGCTTGACCAAGGTGATAATACACTCTGATAGACTTTGGGCAGATTGAATCTCAGACCACCATTTCTGTTCAAAGAGGGGTTTTCTTTTTTCACAAAAATGTCTTCTTTGACTCCTCTTTCAAACCAACTCTTCTCTCTACTTCTCTCAACTATTAGCTCAGTTTCAGGTGAAACTAGCTATCAAGAGATACTCAGGTAGACTCCTCCCTGAGGGCGGGGCTTATGTAACACAGAGTAGCTTAAATTTCCCGTCCCATTTTTTCACAATTGAGAATGACTTCCGGATGGGAGCCGAAACGTCTTGATTCTGAAAACAGCGTCCAGACGACTACGACTGAAACCTTTTCTATGATAGATCACTCCTGGACGAATGAGGGACGACACCGTCTTAATAAGAGGGAATCGCATAAACAACGAGGACACCGGACGGCGTTCGCCCTCAGTGATAAATGGGAAATATGGATAATTCATGAATGATACAGATATGATAATAAAAATGTAATTTAAGAAAAATCTAATTACCTCAATTTTAATGTTTGTAATTATTTGACAATTTCTCTCTTAGTTTTTCAGGAGAATTGATCATTTTTCTTTTCTAGCAAATCATTTCGTCGAACCTTTACTCATGTGAGGAGACTCCGTGCTGCGTTTCCCCCGTGGTCGGCCATTTTCATTGGCTTGAAGGCGCCCTGGAGAGTTTTCTTGTAAACAAACAAAAGTTACGTTGACGTTCTAACAAACGTGTCCATTTTCTTGCACATAAAACATTTACAAAGCTGATTTTTTTAAGTATTTTAAATCCTGCTTTGTTTACATCCATGTTTGCTGGCTTACAGTCTTCTTCTTCTCTGCCTTTGCTGGCACATCGCTGCGTTTCCTGGCGTGTCGCTGCCACCTGTGGATCAGTGGAACAGCGCGAGCACGAGATAAACAAGACGGGGAAAGAAAAACTGCTCCACAGCGCTGCTAGAGGTCAGAAACTCCACAGGGAAGCTTTAATGTTTGTAAATGCAAGAACATGACGGAGCTTGTAACAGAAAGCAACAGAAGTGCGGCTCACTGTTCTGCAGGAGCAAAATTCACATCAAATTTAACTGAATAACAAAAATACAGCACGCTTTAAAAACAGTGCAGTCTCGTGTGTCAGTGTGCATCCTCTCTACTCTTGTTTATCTTCCTCCTCCTCTTCGTCGCCCTCACCGTCGCTGTCCTCTAACAGGCGGGACTGAAGAGCCAGCCGCTGCGCCACAGCCGTTACCATGGCAGCGCCCTTCCCGCTGCCGTCCTCCGAGACGAGGAAGGTGACGTCACACTCGGGAGCGAGGAGGCGCACCGTCTCCTGGAGCTCCTTGCTGAAACTATGGAGGGGAGGGGGGGGGGACGAGGAGGGGGAAGAGATGAGAGACAAGAGATGAAGAAAAACGAAAATAATCTCTTCCCTCTCATTATCATGAGAAAATTGTTTTAGATTAGATTAAACTTATTGCTAAATTAATTAAACTGTAATTAATCATCTCAGAGCAGTACTGAGGCATATAGTGGCAACGCACTGTAAATAAACAGTTTACAGTGTGAACATGTGCAGCAGTTACAGTTACAAATGCAACATCTGTCGTTTAACACATGAAAAGGAAATAACACTGGGGGACAGGGACGCGACGGGACCTTTAAACAGTAATTCACGGTATTTTCTCAACGCGCCGTTCTTCTCACAAAGGCAGGAAGTGCGGTAATGTGTCAACACCCAAATGCGTCGCCTCCCGCCTGTTCACACAGACGGATAAATCTAATTTCACATCTCCCTAAAACAAACACGAAACAGCTGTTTCAGGACTCGACGATAGTTTGGGCTTTGTAGCAAAATGTCTTTTTATAGTTTCTCTGCCTGCGTCACTGACTACAGGAGAGTTTGCCAACCAAACTCAATGCAGTTTTCAGTAGATATTAGATAACTGTCTCTATTTTAAGATTAAAATGTCTTTTTTTTTTACTGTCTATTGTGTTAAAGAATGTTGGCGTTTAGCGGTCAGCTGTCCAATATCAGAAGATGGTTTAAAAGCAGCTCCAAACTGTATCGCCAGAACGACGCCGCTCCACTTCTCAAATCAAATCGAACTTTTGAACGAATGATGGGAAAATTACATCAAAGGGTCGAGACGTAGAGCAAAAACTGCATTTAAATATCTTGGTGTGACGGTTTGTCGTTGTTCAGAGTTCACATCTTAAACTTGCAACACTTTATTTTAATTGACATTTAATTAATGGCTTATAACACAGTATAATGTAGGTGTAAGCAGATATAAAGTGTTTATTGAAGCCGTTGGCATCAACTTTATCCCCTGTGAAGCAGCCACAACTGGATGCTGGTGTATAAACAGATGATGAATGACAATATAGCACAGCAGTAATTACATAAAATACGACTTCTGAGAAGATGTTAGAATTGCTGAAGATACTGTACGTTAATAAACACTTAAAATGTCCTTATAAATGCTTATAAGGACATTTTAATGTGTTTTAAACACTTTAAAACTCGTATAAACTGGCTTTTACATTTTTCTTGACAGCGTTTCATTCTCATGGCTTTCCTTTCGTCTCCACTCATACTCCTCCTTACTTGGGGTGTTTTCTGTAGACCGTCCCGTCCACCCCCACGGTGGTCTTCAGATGGTCCAGCCCGCGGTTGACACGGATACGGTTGGCGATGGTTGCCAGGGCAGCGGCGCAGAGACGGGCGGAGCGTGAGGAGACGGCGCTGCAGACCAGACGCACCACACGAGAGTCGACTTCGTCCCATTTCAAACCCAACAGCGTCAGAATATTCTGGGCGTTTTCCAGACCGCTGTCCTGCCTGAGACTCAGAAAACATGGAGGAACGAACAAACAAAATGGTCAAATGATAGAAAGCAAATAAGTTAAATAAACAAGTGCTCATCTTACTGTGATAATCGTCATGGCGACTGATATAACTGATATAACGATGTGATGTCAGAGCGCAAGTTGTCCGAGCGGCCAAAACGTGTATTAAAACAACGTGGAGTGGGGACTCACCTGGTTAGTTACGCAGTCCGTTTATAATACTTCCCCGCAGAGTAACGCGACCCGCAGCAGGTCGGAGCTTTTCTGTTGTTTCGTGAACACGTCGAGGTGTTTTGCAGGAGTTTTTCAAGCGAATCAAAGTAACCAAAAGACGTCAGGGCACCGATCACGTGGGTTAACTGTGACAGGACGCGTGATTTGGTTGCAGCTCCTGATTACACGGCAAAATAGCTCGGGTTTATCAGTGAAGTGTATGAGCTACGCGCACGAGGCGTATGCGCTCGCCTCCCGTGTGAAATGGCCGCGTCCTTGCTGCTCTGCATTATTAGAAACTACTGTATGACGAACTGGTCGCGAGGCGCCTCCTTGCAGTTTTCATGCATGACTTCAGCGTTGTTGCCTGCGGAGTTGCTGTGGCTGCTCTGACAAACAGCATGATGGTGCTCAAGTGTTGTAGCGTAAATGCTGTTAATAACTTTTAGATATAAATGATCCTGGCCATTCAAATTAACGCAAACCCCCACGGATGTCGCGTAGCTCTTAGTATGACGTCATTTTATAGACCGACTTCCTCTCAGCAGCCCCCCGGCTCTGACGGACCTCCAGCGATCCCTGACTCGGAGACTTATAATGTGACAGTGTTGAGTTTGCACTGACAGCGACAAATTAACACGACAAACAAACTGAACAAAAATAAAAGGCCCGGTTCTTTCTTCAAGTGAGGTAAAGAAAGGCTTAAAAAATGTTTTTAGAACCAAGATAAATGTTTTAAAACAGCTCAGTTTCCCTTTAAAGAAAGCGTCGGATTGGAGAGTTCACGACTCCAAACCGCAGTATCGATGCCTCCCGACGAAAGGTGGACGATTGATTTAAGAAGCCTCCATCGGACACTCACTCCTCAATCTCAGAGATGAACTTGGTCTCGAATTTGCCCGGAGTCAGCAGCGCCTCCGAGGCCTGTCCCTTAAACAGCAGCTCGTCCTCCGTCAGCCTCACCAGCAGCAGCCGAACGATTTCTCCCAAATACATGCCGCTGATCATCTTCTCAAAGCTACAGGAGGAAACGGGACAGAGAAGAGACAAAAAATATCCATCATCTAAAAGATGGGTGAGGACCACGTGAAAACAGATCTAATAAAAAAAAAGGATAAATCAGTCTGTTTTGCATATAAAAAGCAGCTCTTTTGCGTTTTCTCTTGATTTTCCGTGACTGGAAGCGTTTTCTGAGCTGTCCTCATCACAAGACGCCACAGATTGTGTTGAAACATACAATCTGGGAGACATTTTGTATAAATCAATCTGCTCTTTGTATCCACGCTAGCGCCATGTCTCCAGGGACAGTCCGCTCACCACTTTGGTCCAGACTGAAATATCTCAACAACTATTAAATAGTTTGCACATGAAACGTGCTTCATCGTTCGTGCTCCCCTCAGGACGAACTGTAATAACTCTGCTGATCGCTTTGTTCCCACATTTCCATCAGCCTCAGCTGTACTTTCTCTTTAGCGCTAATTAGCTAGCATGCTAATATAACCCACCCAAAATTTGGTGTTTGTATTGTGTGATCAAGTGTTTGTCATCATAACAGGACATTTAATATATCCATCCAATGCTAACATCAGGATAACAAAGTCTTGAGTTTCCTGTTTCACCTCAGAATCAGACACAAATGTTAGCATTTAGCTCAAAGCGCCGCTGTGTCTAAGCACAGACTCACAGAGCTGCTAGCACGGCTGCAGACTCTTAGCCTAAAAAAAAATAAAATAAAAAAATGCTTGGTGTCTTTCCGAGAAAATCTGTAAAAAGTGAAACTGATAAGCATTAGTCATATTATTTCCAAAGGCACAACAACCACTGAAATTTGTATTCTGGTGTTTACGTTTCATGTCTGAAATCCTCACATTTGAGAAGCTGAGAACATTTGGCATCTGCTCATCTACAGATGACTTAAATGGTCGATGTATTATTAAAACCGTTGGGTGGACTAATCGTTTCAGCACTAAAAACATTGTCTAAAATGATCCTCATACTTACGTGTGGACGCCGGGGTTGATGGACGTCTTGTCCACCACCACGTCGAACTCCGTCAGGATGTCTTTCAGGGAGCCGTCGTCCCCGAAGCCGCCCCACTCGGTGTTGATGCACATCCGCCCCTCTCTGCCCTCCACGCGCTTCACGTTCGTCATCTCCTCCATGTAGCAGGCGTTGGTTCCCGTACCTACAGAGGAAGAGAAGCACGATGATTGTTTGTTTTGTTTTGGTACCATCTAGGCCCGGGGTCCGATTTGAACACAAAGAAGGTTATCTGAGCACGTGGCAGCTCCTGATATTTCTGCTTGTAATAACACTGGAATGCTGCGTTCATGTAAAAACTAAATCTTGCAGTTTAGTCAAAGAAAGAACAGATTAAAAAAAACAATCTGCTCTTTTTAGCAACGCGGTGTGACTCTAGCGATGGCCAGTCGTGGAAGAAAATGTACAAATAACACTGAAAATACTCCACTGCAAGTAAAAGTCCTGCATTCAAAAGCTTAATAAGTAAAAGTATGTGAGTATTATCAGCAAACTGTCCTTAAAGCATCAAAAGTAAGAGTCCTCATTATGCAGAACGGCCCCTTTCAGAGCGTTTATCACCAACAAATACAAGTAAGAGCACTTTAATGTTGTAGTTTGTCGAAGTGGAGCCGATCGTAGATACTTGGTGTACATCTGGGGAGGTTAGTAGTTCAGTACTGCATCATATGTGTTGTTTTTTTAATGTAAAAAGTAACTTTAAGTGTTTAAATAAATGTAGTGGAGTAAAAAGTCCAATATCTCCCTCTGAAATCTAGTGGAGTGGAAGTATAAAGCAGCACAGAATGGAAATATTTAAAGTACAAGTATGTCAGAATTGTACTTAAGTATAATACTTGATGAGTAGTAGAAGTATTCAGATCCTTTACTTGTGAGTATTATCAGCAACATGTACTTAGAAAAGTAAAATGCTTCCTGTCAGTGTTTTATTATATCTGATGTTTCTGGATTCATATTCCTGCTGCATTCATGTGTGTGTTGCATTTTACTGCTGCAGATGTTTCAGGCTGAGCTCATTTTAACTGCTTTATATACTGCTGGGTAGTTTAACCTGCAGCAATGCATCATGGTCTATGAGATCATCACGTGTCTGCAGCGTCGCCGTCCTGCGAGAACCACGTATCTCTAAAAAGTCGACTTTTCATGAGACAAACAGCCTGTTTTCCAGTTAGCTCCTCCTTTACAACATTAAAGTGATGAATAACGCATCACGTGATCCTGAAACGGGCCATTCTACATAACGAGCGCTTTAACTTCAGGTACTTTAAGTATATTTTGAAGCTGACTCTGAATGTTTGTAAGAGAGTATTTTTACACTGGGGTAAAAGATCTGAGTACTTCTTCCATGTGCACGTAAAATAAAATCACAGATCTTTTCCTTAAATCCAGAGAAACCCTAATGGGCAGAGGCCGCTCCGTGTCCTGAAGTTGTTTATTTATTTATTAAAACGCGTGGTTACCGATGATCATGCCGATCTCACAGCTCTGGTCCTTGTAGCCGCAGCTCATCATCGTGCCCACCGTGTCGTTCACCATGGCAACTGAGCCTATATCATAGTCCTGCAGAGAGAGGGAGTGATAGAGAGGTGTGTTTACGTCCTTCCTATTTATAATCTGTATACCAAACAACCTGCCTACACTCACACACACACACACACACACACATTGTCTGAGTCTGAGCTGCTTCTGACAGACAGCAAAGAAACAAGAGACGCGGAAAAACCTGCACAAACAGCATCTAATCAGCTTCATGTGCATCCAGAAATACCAAAACCGTCCCAAAACGTATGAAAAAGATAAATAACCACTGAGATCTTTACAGCACGCACGAATACTCGGGTTATTTCGTCTTCTTTCTTCGTGTATTATATGAATGTATTTCATACTGAGGTTCATCAGGCACACGGGGACAAATCCAGCAGAGAACGGCAGTGGTGGAAGAAGTTTAAGTAGCAATACTACAATGTAAAAATACTCCATTATAAGTAAAAGCATTCAAAGTGTTACTTAAAACAGCTATTTTTAACACTGTATTAAATGAAAACATGAACAATGTGACGGTGTGTCTCTGCTGCTGAACCTGCAGCTTCACGGAGCTTCACAGTGACTTTCAGCTCGCTGTTCGTCTGCTGCTGTTCTGGTTTCCTCTCAGCTCTCAGAACGTTGTTTCCAGAGAAGAAGAAGCTGTAAAAAGCGGCTGAACGCTACCTGCTCGGCAGCAGCCAGACGCAGTCAGAGTCCAGCTGCTGAACGTAGCGGAGCATCTAGCAGCTAAAGAGCCAGATGTTTCCCTCAGCAGCTGCTGGAGACCAAACACAGAGATGACGGAGAGAAGACCGGACCGACGTCCATCAGGAGACAAAGACACGCCTCCTGACGAAGCGTCATGTGACTCTGACACGCCTCCTGACGAAGCGTCACGTGACTCTGACACGCCTCCTGACGAAGCGTCACGTGACTCTGACACGCCTCCTGACGGAGCGTCACGTCGCTGCTGGAGGCGGAAATAAGCTGCTGCTTGTTCACAAGTATCGACTTAAAAAGGTGATGATATGTCAGTGTTGTGTTCACAACTTCTTTTCCGCCAAGCGGCCAAAAAGAAACCCCAGGTATTGCAGGTTTAAGTAAAAGTATTGTCAGCAAAGTCGTACTTGCTGCAAACTTTACTGATCGTGTGAACTCATAAGCTATCTTATTGGATTGTTATCACAGCGTAGGCAGCGTTTTAATGTTGTGGCTTGGTCAAGGTTGAGCTGATTTTAACTGCTTTATATACTGTTTTATATTTGGTATCAGTGTCTCTGCCTGGACGTGTACAATCCACACCCGGACCCTGATTTAGAGGTGCATTCTGGGAAACAAAAGCAGGTTGGACTGCAATGTTTGGGTTTATTGCATTCTCCTCACAATGCCAAATGACCACTGGATGGATCCCCACAAACAAACTCCCAAGATTTTAATCTGTTTCTTACAAAGAACGTGACTAGAGCTGCAGCGAATTTTCACAAATCGACTAATCTACTGATTATTTTCTTGATTAATGGAAGAAAAATACCCGTTAAGAGACCAAAACCCGAAGACATTCGGTTTTAAAACGATATAAAAACAGAGAAAAGCATCAAATCCTCACTTTTGAGAAGCTAGAACCAGGCGGTGTTTGGCGTATGTTCAGTAAATGTTCAAATCAATCGAATCATGACATTTCATTCCATCATATTGCTTAACATCAATCCCCATATGAGCCTCGGCGTTTCAGACTGACCCCTCTCCGGTGAATGGCCTCTTTCAGTAACTTCACCACGTCTTTTCCCTCCACCCCGGAGCAGTTGAAGCCTTTGGTCCAGCGGATCAGGATGCTCTGTGTGGAGAGAAAATTCAATAAATCGAATCCTAAATCTTTCTGCGAGGTTTGCTCGTACGAGCGTTTCAAGTCATCAAACTCTCTCGTTGCAAATCGTTGGTTTCAGTCCGATGAATGCCGCGTGTTCGCGAGGAGGCGAGCGTTTGTGACCCTTAAAAAAAAACAAAAAACGGCCACGTACGTACGGCTTCCTGTTCTGCTCCGTTTGTGGGAAAGTTTCGTTCACAAAAAAACAGTTACCGGAGTTTAAAAAGAAGAATTTCACAAGTCCTGCTGTCAGAAATCAGCAGACAGAAGGGTAACAAGTTCAGCGATGTTAATAGTCGTATTAAAAGACCGGAAATATGATTTAATACAGCTGCCAGTGACGTGACGTCGGAGCAGAGCTGCACTGTGACTGAAATAAAAGAGGTGGCCTAACAGTTTGGCACGAAGCTAGACGCTAACAAACGTCTTTCTGCAGCAAACGAGAGAGGCAGCTCCGGTGAATATGATGAAATACGCCAAAGAAAATCATTAGATGTTAAAAAAAAATAACTCTCAGTAAACTGGCTGCCACGATGACGATGATTCATTTTGCATTACGTCTGTTTTGTCACGCTTAAGCTCCAAATTCATTTAGATGAAGGCATTGTAAGTACAAGCGCGCGTCCCCCCTGTGTATCTGTCCTCGACTCGTACGACGGGTCCGCACCAGTCGGACATTTCGTTCGTACCTAAACCGGCGAATACAACAAATTCTCTTAGATCTCTCGTACGTGCCGCTTAACAACGAATCGGTTCTTGCACGAGGAACATCAGGTGTGCATTTTAAGGGCTGGGTGTCCTGACACGAGCTGCAGACAGGCGCCGATTCACAAAGATCCCGAGAGGACGTACTCTGTCCCATCACGGACACATTTCTTGTGCGACAAAGACAAACAGTTTTAAATCTGGACTGAAATATTTGAATGTGTGTGTGTGTGTGTGTGTGTGTGTGTGAGACCTTGTCGATTTCTTTCTGTTCGCAGGGGAAGGAGAAGGTGAAGCCCAGAGGAAGAGTTTGTCCCTTCAGATCCTGAGAGACGAGGAAATCACTGAGACAGGCCGCGATGTGGTCGAACAGCTGGACACAGGGAAAGACTTTTTAACTATCGTGTCATTTTGAACATCTCAAAAGATATATAGATAGTAAGACGGCGTCGTCCCTCGTTCGTCCAGGAGTGATCTATCGTAGAAAAGGTTTCAGTCGTAGTCATCTGGACACTGTTTTCAGAATCGAGACGTTTCGGCTCCCATCCGGAAGTCATTCTCAATTGTTAAATAATGGGACGGGAACTGGAAATTTAAGCTACTCTGTGTTGCTTAAGCCCCGCCCTCAGGAAGGAGTCTACCTGAGTGTCTGTTGATTAGCTAGTTTCACCTGAAACTGACCTAATAGTTTCCATGATGGCCCAGTAATCAGGCCTGTTGTTTTCTGGCTGCACCTCCCTCATCACTGTTAAGTACCTGATTAGCATGTGATTGGCTTGACCACGGTGTTAACACACTGTGGTAAACTTTGGGCAGATTGAATCTCAGACCACCATTTCTGTTCAAAGAGGGGTTTTCTTTTTCCACAAAAATGGCCTCTTTGACTCCTCTTTCAAACCAACTCTTCTCTCTACTGAGAATCTCCACCTCGCTGTCATCAAATGTGCGGCTTGTAGCTTTTAGACGCAAACGCACGGCGCTCTGCAATCCCGAGTTAGCGTGTCGTCTGTGCTGATAAAGTCTTTTGTGAAGCGGCTGTTTAGTCTCACCTGTGTACCGTTCTTTGCGGTTTTCCTCACTGCACTGAATGGAGTAAACTACATTACTCTGTTTCTGTGTGGGCATCTTGTCCTTAGGGTGAACGAGTTTCTGTCTTAAAGTGTTGCCTGGTTTAAAGAAAACAGGAACATCGTGCTGTCTAAAGATACTTGGTAGTTTTTCAGACAGTCCAGATACATAAGGGATGGAGACACCGTTCCTTCTTGGTTCAGTTACACTTTTGTCCTGTTTTATAGATAGTAAGGATGTCCTGAAAACTTTTTTAAAAAATCAGCTTTGCGAATGTTTTATGAAGGAAGGAAATACCAAAAACATTTGACGGAGCTCAGCGATACATTCGGTGGGTTTTGTTGAGTAACGCTGAGTTTTGTCTGTTTGCTCCGCGGGGCACCTTTCAGTTACGCATTTAATAAAACAGTGCAGACTATCATCAGTTTAATTTTGCGTCACCTGCTCTCCAGTCCCCAGCATCATCTCCTTTGGGATGGCACAGATCTGACTGTCCATCTTCAGCACTTTCTGCTCCTCCTCCACCACGCGGACGTGAAGCACGCGGAAGTTCGTTCCACCGAGATCCAACGCCAGGAAGTCGCCTTTCTCTGCCGGGAGGAACAGGTTGATCAGCGGCGTCAAAAGTTAAGTATCTGCTTTTCTCTGCACTAATGCATCGATAAACAGTTGAATCAATCTAGCAAATTGTGATAAAACTGGTTATTGTGGCGGTTAAAAGATAGAAATATTGTGTAAAACTCTGCTTAAAATGATTTTTAGTCTCCTTTGAAGGTGCCTGATCATTTCAAATTGATAATGTTGTTTTAGTCTTTGTGCTTTACTCTCTAATCTTTGACTGACGTTCAATTCGAGCGTCTTTTTTAGGAGAATATTACTGTAAATAAAAACATGGATTACAATTTTTTTTTTTAACGCCCCCCCAAAAAACAACGTTGGCTGGATCTTTTACAGCCCTGAGTAGTGTCTGCAGGCATTCCTCTCAGGCTGCATGCAGCCCCAACAACCTTCATCACTGTGGGCTGTATGTAGCCTGAGAGGGGAAACCCAGGGCAAAACTAGTCTGATCCTACTCCCCACCCCCCCACCCCCCAACATTTCACTTTTTGTGTGTCTTTCTGGGATTTTTATTTCACTTATAGCAGATTTGTTCCAAAGAAGATACCGTTAGCCTCTCATTCTGAGAGAAAAGGAGTTAAAAAGTAGTAGCCTGCTTGATTTTATACTTTTAAGGCAGAAATGAAAGTGATGCAGCTCACGTATGGGGACTCTAATCCCTTCCAGTTGGCTCGGCGGTCGGACCCTCTTGGAATAAACAACTTTGCTTGATTTATATTAAAGACAAACAGCAAGTTTGTACTATGAATGTTTTCTTCAAACAACAACAAAAAAAGAGGTGTCTCTAAGCCCCAAGCATGCTGGGAAGTCTCCCATCTTTAAAAACTTAATTTAAAGAGTTTAGTGAACTCAAAAGAACTTCAAGGGGAACTCATGTTGCCCATCTGGCTAACTGAAACATACCCGTCCCGTCCGGTGTGGCCCTGACGAAGGTGGGCAGCATCTTGACGGGCGCCTTGTGATGAGTGTGTTTCCCCAAACCTCGAACCAGATCCTTCCTCAGCCGAGCAGAAACCACCTGCAGCTTCTCCAGAGACAGATGGAAACACTTCAGGTACTCCTGCACCTGCAGACAGACATACGCAAAAAAACAATACATGTGTAATAATAATAATAATAATAATAATAATGATACAAAATGTACTTAAAATTAACCATTTGTTTCTGTATGTTTCGGCAACACGTTTATGTACTTAGGTTTCACGATGGCAATAAAACAAAGTGAACTTAAACCAAATCAAAAATCAAATAGAGACAGTTTAAAGCAGCCTTATTATTTCTAAAATGTTAAAGTTTGCTTCGTTTGTCTGTTTAAAAACTTTTTGTTTTATGTGATTTGATTAGTTTATTTCTAACTTATTTTCTTTAAACACCACACTGTGCTGTACATACACAGTATACACTACATTTAAATACACACTGATAAAAAGGTACAGTCGGCAGATAAATAATAATACTGTTGTGTTTTTGTTGCCTATTAACCACATAAATGACTTGATCCATGAGAAAAAAACAAAAAGTGAATAATAATAGTGATAAATAATAAGCTTTGTTCATGCGGCACAAAGTTACACATGGTTGAACCAGGATTAAAACATTTCAGGAGGCAACGAGGCGAATGAAATCAGACGGTTAAAAATAATACAAATATAAAAAGTGAACAGATTTCACATCATTTATCCACAAGATGGCAGCGTTTCCTCAAAATCTGCAGCATCAATCTGCAGGTGGGAGTTCAGGGGGAACAGACTTCAGCATAACACATAATCATGAAACTATGCTGCACGTCAGGTCACACCCGCCCCGTGCAAAAGAGGTTTCCAATAAACCTGAACGAACTGTTACGGGACGTCGTACTTACACAATACAGCTCATGGCCTTCTAGGAATCTGTGGCCACTTACACAACAAACCTGATCTCATCTCAGCACGAGGAGTCCTGCTAAACGGTGCTGAGAGTTTCCTCTTAACGTCTGTTAAGAGTCACTCTTAATAAAAAAAAAAGAAAGAAAGACACCTCTTGATTGATAGATTGCGTGCTTGGCAGGACTGTGTCAGCGAATGTGAAATAAAATAAACACACAGGAGCGCGAGGAACAGAATTACTAACTAGACGCTGAAGAAAACTTAAAAACAGGACGATTCTCGGGGAAGTTCTGAAGCGTCTCTTTTCTGTGATTTCTAAGAGGATTTGTGGAGGTTTATTCGCGACGGACATCAGAGATACTGATATCCTCGGGAAGTGTAAGTCGCACTGAATGATATCAGTATGTGTTTCGTGTCTGTGAGTTCAGATTTGACTGACTGACTGACTGAATGGGGCTTTTCAGCAAAAACATTCAGGCAAATCCTGCTGCTGTACATTCAGCCCTCCTCTGACATTGCCAGTCTGGCTAAATTAGACAAAATATAAATAGATATTAAGGAGTTTTATTCACAGATTCTACAAATGATGCGTCTGGTTTTATATTTTTGATATATTAATCCCTGTAACTCAGTTTTAAATTCACCTGGTGGTCTGTCGAAGATGCCAACCACTCAGTTTTACATTTCACTGCGGTCTATGGCCAACAGAAATACTAATAAGAAGACGTGTGTGTGTCTTAAGACCTGTAGCGTTTACGCTTCTGTGTTTCTGCTAAAGGAAATGTTTCAGAGGCGTATTCTGCAGGAAGAGGCCTGGCTGCTACAACATGTTACGATCCTCTGGAGATGGCAACAACAATTCACATTTCTCCTTCTGTTTCCCGCTTCCTTAAAAAGCTGGGAAAAAAAAGCTGCACTGGGCAGCTGTAACGTACCAAACTGCATCTATATTTCTACATTTACACGTAGTCCTCTACACAGGTGTGACCACACCTACATTGCAAAGCACTTTCTGTAGCCAAAACTGTTTATGTTCCTGTTTATGTACAAATGAAAACTGAGGTTCAGAGAGAGTTTTAACTTTCCGGAAATTACTGGAAGTGAACACAGACATCAGTCAGCAAAACATTACAAAAACACTCATTTTAAATAAAGTGTACTGCGTCCTAAATGACCGCACTCATCCCCAACATCCAGGAACACGAGCTGCTGTTTTAAAACAAAAACCCTGTAAAAGCATCTTGTACACGACGCCTATAATGCTAACAGACTGAGGCTAAAGCTAACGGGTCCCAGCTGAAAAGTCAGCATCCTCACCAGTTTACAAGACACGTAGAAGAAATAAAGCATGCATTGTTCTTGTATTGCAGGGTATAGCTGGTTAGTCCTATTGTTATCGTACAGTATTATTAAAATAATAATGGAATTAAAATGTTAATTTTCAACCCTTTTTGGATGCTAACTACAGAGATACACACTCGCACAACTCGCAACTCGGAGGTTAGAGTTATGCTTTAATGTTTGCATTTTCAAAGACTTTGTTTCAATTTCGTAACGGAAAAGGCTTTGAGGACGAGCACGAGCCGACGCGTTCGGCAAACTTAAACTCGGGTAACGAGTTTGGCTTCGAAGATGCTGGAGCGTAACTTCCCCGAGCTAAATGAGTCGCTAACGTTAGCCTAAACTCTGATAGCATCAGACTCTGCACACCGAAGGTCAAACCTGCACACTTGGCATGAAGTGTGGATACAAAACCAAGCGGCAACCTCCTGCCAAATAAACACGTTTACATCCTGGTACAAAAAAACGGTGTTGGTCTCTATAATTTCCGCGTCCATGACAGCTGTTTTATACAGGTGGGTGCCGTCACAGGTGGCTGGTTTCATCCACCAGGCTTCATTCGTTCTTCAGAAACCTATGGGTGACGTCACGAAGACTACATCATTTTATAGTCTGTGACACAAACGCACACCACTCCTCTCTTCTTCTTCTTCTGCAGTAATTTTCCAGAGGCGTGTTTGTTCAGGCCTCGTCTCGCTCTTTCTGTCATTTAATGTCCTCTTTTTCTTTCTGTCTTTTGTCTCTACACGCTCGTTCCTGCTTTTACTTCAGCGGAGGCGTTGCAGACTTCATTCCTCCATCGTGACTCTGATGGTCCGGGACTGTTAAAGGCGTTATATTGGCTTGAGCCAGCCTGCAGACACAGTAACTCACTGTGCAAATGTGGACAGTAACAGTACAACATATTTCACAACAAAGATTATAGAAAAGTCCAAACTATATATACAGACCCCTTTTGTTGGGAACCACTGGACTAAACTAGCTAACTGTATATGTCGTTCAAAACTTCAAATTGCATGCAACGCATACGGCAAAGTCCAATTTTGCAGGCTGGACTAACATTGAGCAGCGACGGCGTGTCACTTTACGTGCGAATGTCGTAGAGAAAGAAACGTCAGGCGATGTAGTTTAAACAGCGACCAAGTCTGCGTAGGGGGGCAAACAAACACGGGACTTTCACCCAGGAGACCATCGCGTCCCGTGAGAAAGCAAAAGTCAACGTTGAATTATTTAAACTTTTAACGTTACAACGTTACGTTTTGTTGCCTAAGCCTAACCAAACCTGACGCCTCGCTGGTGACGTCATGACCGTTCGAGGTGATGTGTGGCATTTGGATGCATCTCCCCATCAGGCTAACCTCTTCACCATCTACACCATGCTGTTGCATGCTGACCTAACCACCCCGCTGTTATTATCGTCAGACCCCAGGATGTTTTATGAGTCTGCGGTGGCCGGTGCTGTCCTGTATGCTGTTGCATGCTGGGGCAGCAGGCTGAGGGTAGCAGGCTGAGGGCAGCAGGCTGAGGGTAGCGGACGCCAGCAGACTCAACAAACTGATCCGTAAGGCCGGTGACATTGTGGGGGTGGAGCTGGACTCTCTGGCGGTGGTGTCAAAGAGGAGGATGCTGGGTAAACTACACGCCATCTTGGACAGCGTCTCCCACCCGCTCCATGACGTGCTGGTCAAGCAAAGGAGCACCTTCAGCGGAAGACTCATCCCCCCACAATGCACCACAGAGCGCCACAGGAAGTCCTTCCTGCCTGTGGCCATCAGACTCTTTAACTCCTCCCTCTAAGTGTCAGTCTGTATGACCCGAAGTCACTAAACTGGACATTGATCATTAACATCTCTGCCATACTTGAATAATTGTGCAATATTCTGTGTTTAATACTCCTGGGCAATATTTAGTTTTCCCATGTTAGTTTTTCCTATTTATTGATATTGATATTATATACCTCCATTATTACTGTGCAATATCTTAATAATCTCAATAAGCTACACTTAACTCGACAGTACATGCACCACTGCTTATTACTTATTTTATTACATTGTATTATTATACTGTATTATCATCATCATCAACCGGTAAACCCACTTGGTGCTTCACACTTATTTTATTTTATACTTATACCCACCTGGTACTTGGACCTGTTTTCTGACCTGTTTTATAGTGTTTAATAGTGCATCATATTGTTTGCTAGTACTTTCTCCTGTGTGCACTGACGTAAAGGCGAGCTGCTGTAACAAAGAGTTTCCTTACGGGGATCAATAAAGTATTTCTGATTCTGATTCTGATCTGATCTGCTCTCCACAGAAGTTAAAGGGAAGGATTGGCGTATGCACTGCACGCAGTTTGAAAGTCGTGATATTTGTACGCAGATTGAAGAGAACGGGCTGAGCAGCTACAACAGTAAAATGCTACTCTAACATTGATTAGCATTAACGATCTATTACATAACATATAATAATTTGCCAGTCAAGGCCACTTTTACTGCATGAGTACTTTTACTTTTGATACTTTAAGACACCTTGCTGATAATACTTTTGTTTAGGATTTAAAATGCAGAGTATGTTTGCATTGTTGCAGTGGTACTTTTGCTTAAGTAAAGATCTGAATACTTCTTCCACCGCTGCTCGCGTGGCTGCGAACCTTCGGTCTCGGTGTAGGTGATAACAGTGATTAAGTGGGTGACCAACAGAAGGAACTTCAGCCGAAATGGTCGATCGTGACGTAAGAACTGGTGTCATCGTGGGTGTCTTATCAGAGTCTCACCCAAAAATTCAAAACATTTTTGAATTTCAGAGAAATGAACAAGACTTCTTGAAAATGTCGCAGCATCACGGCCGACTAAGAAACATTTGCAGGAGGTTTTCTGGGAATAAAGAGGAGTGTCGGGTGTGACCTTTCCTGCATCTGTCCCTGAAAACTTCTACTATTGTAAAATTAAGGAAATAAAGTCATGTCACTTAACGTCACCTAATACAAATGAAAATGAATGTATGAATCCTCCCAGCAACAGGCTGTTTCCTCCCACAGTGTGTGACACGACTTAAATCACACAGACGGAAAGTAATGACTGTTTTTACACCGTCACGGTGATACAGTCAGTTCTCCACATGGTGACAAAAAGTTGCTGTGCTCTTTTGTCGGCAACAAATCCTAATTTTTGCGTTTCCTTCCACTCAGTTTGAGCGAAATCATGTCTTTATATGTGGTTGTGTATAAAGACTGTATGCCATTTGTACTGTACTTGTAACCGTTGGTCAGAGGTATTCAGATCTTTTACTTAAGTAAAAGTTGCAGTACCTGAGGGTAAAATTACTCCACTACGAGTACAAGTCTTGCATTCAAAATGTTACTTAAGTAAAAACACAGAAGTGCTAGCAGCAAAATGTATTTAAAGTATCAAGTAAAAGTACTAATTAGGCAGCAGAATGACCCGTCAGTGTGACTTTATTTTATTGTATTATTATGTATGCAGCATTTTATGTTGTATCTGATCAAATTAAGCTAATTTTAACTACTTTTTAGGCTGTTTGGTAGTTTAATCTATGACAATTAATCTATGATTAAACGCGGGGCATGCGATTCTAATCCAACACGCGTCTTTTTGACAGATTCAGCGAATATCTCCTCTCGGTCCGCTAGCTGTGCGTTCAGTGCGAGCGCTGAAACAGCCTCCGGTGTTTGTACGCAGCCCCGGCTCTGTAAACGGGAAACACACAAAGATGCTCGGACCGAGCCACGCAGCGCTATTCCAGCCATGATTTATGTGTCCGGTGACGTTAAAACGACTTTCTAGTTTGCCAAGATGTGCTGCTGCTGTTGTGATGTTAGCTACAGCAGCAGGAGAGTTGTGAGCGTCGCTGTCTGGAGCTGCTGTGCTCGCTCTGGGAAACCGCCTCGTCCTCTCTGGCTGTTAGCTTCGCAGCAGCAACTGTAGCGACAGTCTGCTAACCCACAACCTAGCTAAGCAAACCTACAACCAAGCTAAGATAACCTACAATCTAGCTAAGCTAACCCACAACCTAGCTAAGATAACCCACAACCAAGCTAAGCTAACCCACAACCAAGCTAAGCTAACCCACAACCAAGCTAAGCTAACCCACAACCTAGCTAACGTTAGTTACATTACTTGCTGTGTCGTTGTTCACTCTGTATAATCGTATTTGTCGTGGTGTTGGACTTCTCCACCTTTGATCTATAATGCATCAAACTGAGAATATTTTTGGCGCATGTCCAGTTTAAAAACTCACATATCAAAGTGCAAAATGTGTGATTCTGACCGACTTTCTTCAGAGCTAACATCTTTCTTTAATGAAGTATTTACACGTTTAGCATTCTGGGATAAAAAGGCGCCCTGTCTCGTATGACACATGTCCTGCACCAGCTGAGGAAGGAACCATCAAACCCAGACCAGCACATGGTCACGGCGAGTTTCCTGCGGCTCGGTCAATACTGACTGTGGCTCGTCTGCACTGGTGGTTGGCAGACAACAACGACAGTAAATGTATTTCCTGCTAAGGTGACACGTACCTTACTGAGCGTGTCCGGAGGGATGCCGTCCACGTCCAGGGTCGAGGCGTCTCCGCTCATTTTGGCCATCTTGGAAATCTGTGTGCCGTTCTCGCCTTTCGCCTCTGCGCTGCTCATCTGCACAGAGAAGGTCAAAGGGTCACAAAACATATTGTCTGATCTCTACAGGTATAGAGCCACGCAGATAGTTTCAGATCTCCTGCCACCACCCTAATACTGCAGGTGAAGTAATCCTGTTTGTGGTGCTTGCAGGGTTAAATAATTACATTTGGACGAGACTAAGGCTTTGTTCAGACTGCAGGCAAATCAGATCTTTAAGACAGACTGTCTGCGCTGTTTTTTGCAAGTGATCAGATCCGATTTGTGTGTCCAGACATCACCAAGCTATCTGCATGGGTTGCTGTGGTAACGACGTAGGGGTCAGTACCTCACGTGCGCTAGCGACGCAGCTTTGCAGCATGAAAAATGTACAGAAGCCGCCCCAAACTGCCAGCAGACAACTTATTTCAGCGTCTGTCCACGGGCCGTTGTTCTCTGTGTTGTTTGAAATCCGATTTGAGCGTCCAGAGAGCTAAATGCTAATGTCGGCATGCTAACATGCTCACAATGACAATGCTAACATGCTGATGTTTAGCAGGTATAATGTTTACCATGTTAGGTTAGCTTATTAGCTTGCTAACATTTGCTAATTAGCACTAAATGCAAAGTAAATTAGAGGCTGATGGGAATTAGTTTTTTAGTATCAGCATTTGGTTATAAACCGAAGAATTGGGCAAAAAAAAAAAACTTTTGACCCTGATGGTGGCGCCAGAAGAAAAGTCAGAGGATCACAAATGTTATCATGATTCGTCTTATTTTTCATTAAACCACCCAGTAGTTTTTGAGAAATGTCATTAAAAACCACAAATGTCAACCTCATGGTGATGCTAGATAAAAAAGGGAGGATCACCAAAGTCAGTAGGATTCATCGACCATGAATGTCTGAACCAAATGTGTGGTGAGCTGCTAATGCTGAGCTGCTAATGCTGAGCTGCTAATGTCGAGCTGCTAATGCTGAGCTGCTAATGCTGAGCTGCTAATGCTGAGCTGCTAATGTCGAGCTGCTAATGTCGAGCTGCTAATGCTGAGCTGCTAATGCTGAGCTGCTAATGTCGAGCTGCTAATGCTGAGCTGCTAATGCTGAGCTGCTAACGTCGAGCTGCTAATGTCGAGCGTATAAACAGATGAGAGTTAAAAGTTTCACTTTAAAAATTGGAACTTGATATTGGGGTTTTCTGTTTATCTTCTAAAATTATCTGGTATCCGCTTCTGCGCTTAACTGCTTGCAAAAGTTGTCTTTTTAACAAATATATTATGTTAGCATTCAACAGTTAGCCAACAGTCTGAGCACGGACATGCTATCAAAACCTCACGGGGAGGTGTAACTTAGCTGCTAAATGTTAGCCAACTGACTTGAGAGAAAGAAGGAACCAGTATTAAATAAAATAAACAGCTACATGCTAATTAAGTCATAACAGAGGCATTCAGAAGGTCAATTAGTAGCTAACTAGCTAAGATAGCTGTAAGCTAGTATGGCTAATTTGAACTTTGAAGCTCTAGGCTCAGTCGCTATCCTTGATATAACTTTCTAGACATTAGAGAAATAAGTTTCTCTATCTGTAATTTGCTGAGGTTAAGCTAAATATGTTCTATTTTTATCTGCCAAAACACTAAAATGTCATTAAAAAACTGAATGCTGTTATTCCACAGACCTTTGTGTGTGTTTTTTTTTTTTTTTGTCCCCAAAAAGATATTAAGCATTCAGATGGACTTTCCTCCTTAAAAAAAGTCCTTCTGGCAATCCAACACACTAAACCTATAAAACGCTATAATGACGAGATATTCACAGCAATAAAGTGCTCAAGTTCCTGAGGAAGTACAATCTGATGACTCTTTATAGATGCTGTAGTTGTGGTTTAAAACGATGCTCAAATATTTGTTATGCTTCGCCAGCTGTGTTTGGACTCACCTTTACTCAACATTGGTTTTGGAGCCTGAACCCTCGTTGAGCTTTAACAGACTAACAAACATTATGTCACCTGTAATTGAGCCACAATGGTGGTCGGTTCACCGCTCTGGTCCAGACTGAAATATCTCAAGAAATATTTGATGGGTTGCCATGAAATTTGGTGCAGATATTCATTTTCCACAGAGGAGGAATCCTGATGACTTTGGTGATTGTGTGACTTTTCCTCTAGCGCCATCTGCAGGTCAAAATGTTAACTATCCAGTGAAATAGCTCAGCACCTACCGGATGGATCGGCTCAAAATTTGGTACAAACATTGATGGTTCAAAGGCGACGTATCCTACCGACTTAGGTGATCCTCTGGCTTTTCGTCTAGCGCCACCAGCAGGTTGGTTACAAATTTAAATGTCTCTGCAACTATTGGATGGTTTGCCACGAACTTTGGTTCAGACATTCATGTTCGAGACAAGATGAATTATAATAACTTTCACTTTCATCTCAGAGCTTCTCACATCTGGATTTTGGCGGTTGGACAGTACGAGGACACTGTTTAGTGGTCTTTGACAGAATGAATCAAACTGAAACTGTTAAAAGTGAGGAGGACAAAAATAGGACTTTGAAAAGTCTCCAGTGGAAAGTACACCCTTGAGACCACCTGACTAGATTTCTTTGTATTTGTAAATTCAAGCCTTCCTTTCGGATGTTTTTAGATGCATCGAAAATGCAGTTTAAAATGTGGATTGTTTGAAAACTCAGCTGAGATGGTGCATTCCTGTGCAATCATATTTCCTAATCAGTTCACTTTGAATGCACTGTTATGCAGATAAATGTCAAGGTTTAAAAAGTAAAGAAATCGACAAGGAACCTTCTTGTCCGAGATCATGTGGTTTTACAGTAAGACGTGCGGATTTACCGTCCACAAACAGGAAGGCCCAGTGACACACAAAAAGGGAACAAGCCCTTATTTCACTTCCACGTACTGTCCATCATCACACTGGTCCAAAGACTCCGCAATATATCTGACAAATACAAACCAAAGTAAACTTTACTGGTTAGTACATCCAACCAGTGTGCCGGCAAAACCCACCAGTGAGGCTTGAAAGGAGGAGGGAGCTGTAAGCAGAGCACATCGTCATGTGAGGTTGTCTTTTAAAGGAAGTTTCTACGTTGTCGTTCGTAAGTGTCGTTCCATTTGTCTGAAAAACTGAAGTGAACTTGAACTCGGTGAGATCGACCTTCGGAGGGCTGAGGGAGCGGGTCAGCGACCATGGGGAAGTGACCCCCAACGCACTGCCGTTACGCATTTGCTGCAAGAATACATCCATGGTTAAGCGGCAGTAATGTACATATAACTCCTGTTGCCTATTAGCAGGTAGTTTATTAAGAAAATCTCATTGACAGCTTGATATTTTACTGAAAAATGTCTGCAGTTAATATTTACTTGGATCTGTAAACGCATGGAAAAATGGCTGTTTTGCAAGACATCATAAACCCGTAACAATAACAGTTATAATCGTGACACTGATCACAAAGAGAAATGTATAAATCAGAAACAGATGCAGCTGATTACAAAGCCGCCTACATACTGCGTACACATCCCGGTGGTTTGTTTATGCAGTAAAGCGCTAAGCCAACAACTGGCGGTCGATCCGTGATAGTTTGGGCTGAAAGTGTAGAAGGGAGGTGCGCTCCATTTAAATCCCCCGCCCGCTGTCCCAGACGTCTGCTGTCACGCGATACCGAGGGCCGAGGGGGGAATGAACCGCCATTGAACTCCTGAACTCGACCCGATCGGTGCAGGATTAGTTGAGTAAAGTGTCTGAATACAGCAAGTGTAAGCGGAGACACAGGTTGGCTCATTTCTAATTTATCGTTTCGAACAGAAACACAATTCATCCCAATTATTTCTGCCCACACAACTATTATTATCGTGTTGGATAATATATCTAAATTCTGGCCAGTAGAAAACTTCCTCTAACTTTAAAGCTCCGCTAATTCATTTGTGGATCAAATGACTTTGAGGTTTTGCCCGTCGCCAGCTCCGCAGCTCAGCTTCACGCGGCGTTTTCGCTTCTTTCAGCCAGTTGTTTTGGTTTTACCAAAACGTTTACGAGCTCCGACGTGAACGTAGCGGAGCATCTAGCAGCTAAAGAGCCAGACGTTTCCCTCGGCAGCTGCTGGAGACCAAATTTCAGGAGTTGCATTCTCCGCAGTTGATCTTTCATTCGGATCAGATCAATAATCGAAGCTTATAAACGTAAAGTTTTCGGACCAGGACCTTCGGTGTTTGGACCAAGTGACTGATGAAGAACAACGCGTGTCAGATTTAGTAGCTACAGCTGTTATTTCAGTGTGTCAGATAAATATTTAAATCGACATTTAGGTAAATACAAGCGTCGGATCGGAGCAGATATAAACTGAATCCTTGAGTTTAAGTTATTTGTAACTTTAGTCACTTGCAAATGTTAAAAGCTGAAACGAATCAGGTGCATTTACTCAAGTGCTGTCATTTTGAGGTACTTTAGACTTTCTGCTTGCTCTCTGCTTCGACTTTAGTTACTTTACAGATTTTACACACCGCGTGCGATCGGTTCATAAAACATGATGCATCGTTATAGATTAAAGTAACCAACAGTGTATGAAATATTTAGAGTTAGTTCCACCTCGTCCTCGTGCAACTACAACGTTAAAGAACCGCTTAATACATCAATAATAATGATCAGTTTAATAACATCGACAGTCTGTTGAAAATACTTGAATACTTAAGTGAGTAAAATTGTGAATGCAGGACTTTAACTTGGAGCATTTTTCTAGAATGGGGTTTCACCGAAATACATAATTTACATACTTCTTCCACCGTCGCTCAGGTGATTAAAACAGGTTGTGACACCTGTGAGCTCAGGGGAAGATCCAGGTGATGGCAACACGCCCATCAAGACTTTGTTGTGTTTTTTGGGTGGAGTGCCTCTTTAAGATCATATTACAGGAAAAACCTGTAGGCTCTTTAACTCCACCTGTCGAAGCTGAATCCAGCCAATGGGGCGATTCCTGCCTCAGAGTTGATATGATATACAAAAGTGCACTCATCACACAGGTATCGGTCTACGTCAGGAGGACGAGGCCGCCCCTGTCAGCATGAATGAAAACCTGTAACACTCACTTTCCTTCCAGCTGGAAACAGGTTTATTTACAGGAGGTTGTATCTGAGCGCCGTCAGTCACACCTGAGCAGGGACACAAGGTAAAACACGTTTAGCTTTGGCTCATTTCAGCTGCTGTCCAGGTCTAAGTTTAAAGTTTATCCACAGTCTTCAACCCGGAGCCGAGCTTTCCTCTGGGCTCCCACAGGAGGCGTTTCTCACAAACTGGGCCCGTTTTTTAAAAAAGGTTGAAGAGAAATGACCCCGGTTCATGAGCTGACAGAATACAGCAACAACATTACTGGCTGAAGCCACAACCATAACACAGCTCAAGGTTTCAAATCTGAGGTCCAGGGGCCCCCTCTGGGGTCCCTTTTAAAAAAGCAAGCAGGAGGTCTGTGGGTGAAATAAAGGAGCTGCTGTTCCACAAGAAACTTTAGTTCTCTTTAAAACCTAAATCCTCTCAGGACAGGACACACACACACAATCGTCCACAGTGGCTTTATGAGCTTTCATGGAAAATACTGGGACCCACTTCATGAGCCGGATCACACAGCTGGTCTACACATATAACAAGTGAAGTAAAGTAACTCACCTTCGCGTCCTGCCGCTCTGACTGACAGGAGACAACTTCCTCAATGAAGAGGGAAGGATGTGCGAGCTCAGTTTATACTCTGTTTACACCCACCACATCTGAAGACAGCAGGGTTAATGTCACATCATGAGGGGGACGCGCTGTGCGTGCGTTTTTCAAGGCGCGGAGGATGTCGGGTGCGGAGTTTACGCGCGGCAGCCGCACCCGACGTCCTCGAAACAGCTGTTTCCACGGAACAAACCGACACCAACGACCACAGCCGAGCTTCGACCGAGAGGACACCGTGCTGTGGTGGTGATTAAGCCCGAAGGAAGCCGGAGGAGAGCTCGCTTAGCTTGCAGCGGCAGGTGCCTCCCTGCGCCTCCCTGCGCGTAATGGCGCCCGAGGAGCGCGGAGTTCTGTTCTGGGATCAGTTCACCCCAAAATACCCCCCCCCCCTTAAATTAGTGCTCTTTAAAATCCATTCATATGGCGTACAAGTACTGTACTACACATTTTCTACTTCTACTGCACAGCTCAGAGGGAAATATTGGACTTTTTACTTCACTGCAAATATCTGACAGCTTCAGTTACTTTACAAATTAAAGTTTTTGCACACACAAAACAAACAAACATATGAAGAGTTTAGAAAATGTTTTGTTATAAATTAAACTACCCAACAGTTTACACAAGTACAGCTGAAACTATTAGTCGATTAATCAAATAAACAGAAAATTAATTGGCAAATATTTTGATAATGTTTCATGTTCACGTAAAACCATTTCCAGCTTCTCAGATGTGCAGATTTTGCTTTGAATGACTTTAATAACTGTTAACCTTTTGTCGAGCTGGATCCAGGATG
This sequence comes from Siniperca chuatsi, assembly GCF_020085105.1. Lineage (NCBI taxonomy): Eukaryota > Metazoa > Chordata > Actinopteri > Centrarchiformes > Sinipercidae > Siniperca > Siniperca chuatsi. The sequence continues at coordinate 27,780,024 of NC_058055.1, forward strand.
AGGTGACATACAACGTGACTTAGGTTAACTCAGGTGTGCACACGCAGTTGTTTAGGAACCAATAGCCAATATTATCTTCACACACACACACACACACACACACACACACACACACACACACACACACAGGTGTAGCTGGGTGAAGAATAGCCTTATTTGGAGAGACAGTGAATCTCGTAGGTCTAGGACAGGATTAAATACTCCCTGCCAGGAAGTATCGTTGAGACGTGGTTTTCCACTGTGATCTACTCTTGTCTCCTGGTAGCTTCATTAAAACAGACATCCTGTGAGACATCCTGACTTTCCTGAATCCTCCTTCATCAACAGAGTCGGCCAGCTCACAAGGATTTCCTTCACACTGACTTTTACTTTTAATGCTTTAAGTACATTCTCCTGATTATGCTTACATACTTTTACTGAAGTAACATTTAACTCGTATTTTCCCTGTGTGGTATTAGTACTTTTACTCAAAGGTCGAGTGTGGAACATTTAGGAGCAGCTGTCGGCAGAAATGGAATATAATATTTATAAGTGTGTTTTCGTCAGTGTTTAATCACCTGAAAATAAGAGTCGTTGTGTTTTCGTTACCTTAGAATAAGCCGTTTATATCTACAGAGGGAGCGGGTCCCCTTCCACGGAGGCCGCCATGTTGCACCGCCATGTTTCTACAGTAGCCCAGAACGGACAAACCAAACACCGGCTCTAGATAGGGCCGTTTTTCTTGAGTTTCGCGGCCACCGTAGCTTCTCCTACACGCTTGGAAGGGGAGGGCGAGGCGAGCGGTTGCAAACTGCAGATGCCACTAAATCCTCAACGCTGGACCTTTAAGTAAAGGATCTGAATACTTCCACCACCGCTGTCTGTTAGAGCATCACACTACCACCACCATAAAGTCTCGATGATCCCCAAGACTTTTGGGAAAACACTCTGTGGACTGACGAGACAAAAGTTGAACTTTTTGGAAGGTGTGTGTCCCGTTACATCTGGCGTAAAAGTAACGCCGCATTTCAGAAAAAGAACATCATACCGACAGTAAAATATGGTGGTGGTAGTGTGATGGTCTGGGTCTGTTTTGCTGCTTCAGGACCTGGAAGACTTGCTGTGATAAATGGAAACATGAACTCTGCTGTCTACCAAAAACTCCTGAAGGACAATGTCCGGCCGTCTGTTCGTGACCTCGAGCTGAAGCGAACTTGGGTTCTGCAGCAGGACAATGATCCAAAACACACCAGCAAGTCCACCTCTGAATGGCTGAAGAAGAACAAAATGAAGACTTTGGAGTGGCCTAGTCAAAGTCCTGACCTGAATCCTATTGAGATGCTGTGGCATGACCTTAAAAAGGCAGTTCATGCTCGAAAACCCTCCAATGTGGCTGAATTACAACAATTCTGCAAAGATGAGTGGGCCAAAACTCCTCCACAGCGCTGTGAAAGACTCACTGCAAGTTATCGCAAACGCTTGATTGCAGTTGTTGCTGCTAAGGGTGGAGCAACCAGTTATTAGGTTTAGGGGGCGATCACTTCTTCACACAGGGCCATGTAGGTTTGGATCTGGTTTTCCCTTAATAATAACAACCTTCATTTAAAAACTGCATTTTGTGTTTACTTGTGTTATCTTGTTTGATGATCTGAAACATTTAAGTGCGACAAACATGCAAAAAAATAAGAAATCAGGAAGCAGGAACACTTTTTCACACCGCTGTATGTGTGGGTGTCCACATACTTTTGGCCACATGGTGTAGGAAGCTCATCCCTTCATTTGAACTTGACTTTAACAGTGTTTTCTCCTAAACTTTGGCTCGGTTGATGCAACTGAACATTGTGACAGTTGAGTCTTACAACAGTGTGCGTGTTGCTGCATAGCTTCAAAGCCTCACAGGAAACACAAACCTCAGGCCGGCCGTTTGAAAGTGAAATGTAACCACGGCGGCTTGTCGCGCTGATAAGAAGGACTGGACAAACACTGTATCTGTCCATCGCTGAGACACTGTGAGAAAAAAAGATCTTCAAGGACAAAATAAGATAAAACTGAAGCACAAAAGTAGCACCTCCTGTATCTCTTTCATCAATGAACCGACATGTGTGTTCAGTGCATTACACGGTGAGTTTACTTCGGACAACTTGCAAAATTAAATCTCAAGTGCTGATACAGTAGTCGAGGCCGATGCTCCGAGCATATACAGTCAAAGACAAAAAGAAATAAAATGGGGGAAATAAAGAACAAATATATTGCATCTTCATCAACTCTGCACCTCCCACAGTTAAAATGGTCCACAGTGAAGAGAGAGCACGAAAACAAACGGACAAAATGATTTTACAGGACAGCGACGGGCATTTTTTTAGCTTGCATTAGTGTAAATTTCATCGTCGCGCATTGAGACTGATTCCCAAAAAACACGTTAAGGTTACGCTGACTTTCAGTGGGACGAAACTGAACAATGACGCCCAAACCGGGCAGTTTATGATCTTAAAGGGGGAAATTTCAGGCTTTAAACGCATTGCACTTCCTTCCACGTACTGTATGAACAAGTCGTAGTAAGAAGACGCGACGCGGTGCCCAAGAGGTACTGAGGGATCTTTAGGAAACGGGTTTGATTCCCATTTAAGTGCCGACAAACCAGGAAACATGACGAAAAGGATGAAAACTGAGGCTGTATCCATTTTAAGCATTTTGAACTTTCTCTGATCCAATACTAATACTGCCATGTTAGCATGCTAACAAGGCTACAGTTAACATGTTAAGGTGTGCTAAGATCTGACATGTTAGCATGCTAACAAGGCTACAGTTAACATGTTAAGGTGTGTTAAGATCTGACACGTTGCATGTTAGCATGCTAACAAGGCTACAGCTAACATGTTAAGGTGTGTTAAGATCTGACGTGTTGCATGTTAGCATGCTAACAAGGCTACAGCTAACATGTTAAGGTGTGTTAAGATCTGACACGTTGCATGTTAGCATGCTAACAAGGCTACAGTTAACATGTTAAGGTGTGTTAAGATCTGACGTGTTGCATGTTAGCATGCTAACAAGGCTACAGCTAACATGTTAAGGTGTGTTAAGATCTGACGTGTTGCATGTTAGCATGCTAACAAGGCTACAGTTAACATGTTAAGGTGTATTAAGATCTGATGCATTGCATGTTAGCATGCTAACAAGGCTACAGCTAACATGTTAAAGTGTGTTAAGATCTGACGTGTTGCATGTTAGCATGCTAACAAGGCTACAGTTAACATGTTAAGGTGTATTAAGATCTGATGCGTTGCATGTTAGCATGCTAACAAGGCTACAGCTAACATGTTAAGGTGTGTTAAGATCTGACGTGTTGCATGTTAGCATGCTAACAAGGCTACAGCTAACATGTTAAGGTGTGTTAAGATCTGACACGTTGCATGTTAGCATGCTAACAAGGCTACAGCTAACATGTTAAGGTGTGTTAAGATCTGACACGTTGCATGTTAGCATGCTAACAAGGCTACAGTTAACATGTTAAGGTGTGTTAAGATCTGACACGTTGCATGTTAGCATGCTAACAAGGCTACAGCTAACATGTTAAGGTGTGTTAAGATCTGACACGTTGCATGTTAGCATGCTAACAAGGCTACAGTTAACATGTTAAGGTGTGTTAAGATCTGACGTGTTGCATGTTAGCATGCTAACAAGGCTACAGCTAACATGTTAAGGTGTGTTAAGATCTGACGTGTTGCATGTTAGCATGCTAACAAGGCTACAGTTAACATGTTAAGGTGTATTAAGATCTGATGCATTGCATGTTAGCATGCTAACAAGGCTACAGCTAACATGTTAAGGTGTGTTAAGATCTGACGTGTTGCATGTTAGCATGCTAACAAGGCTACAGCTAACATGTTAAGGTGTGTTAAGATCTGACGTGTTGCATGTTAGCATGCTAACAAGGCTACAGCTAACATGTTAAGGTGTGTTAAGATCTGACACGTTGCATGTTAGCATGCTAACAAGGCTACAGTTAACATGTTAAGGTTTGTTAAGATCTGACATGTTGCATGTTAGCATGCTAACATTTAGCTAGCCTGATAATTAGATCAGCCATTTTTTGTTCACTTAATTATTCAGTCTGATTATTTCTATAAACTGACTTTCAACCTGTACAGCTTCATCCATCTCATCCACACTGAGCTGAAACGATTAGTCGATCAGTCGATTAGTCAATTGACAGAACATTAGCTGACAATCAATTAATCATTTATCACTTCCACAGGTTCCAGCTTCTCAAATGTGAGAATTTTCCACTTCTTCTTCTTCGTGATACACGACTGTTAAATGAACATCTTTGGGTTAAAGTCACTTACGGCTCTAGGAAGTTATAACTTTCACTGTTTTCTGACATTTTAGAGACATATCAATTAATTGATTAATCGAGAAAAGCAGGTAAATAATGAAAATAATCGTCAGTTGAAGCAAAGGAAGATGACATCAGCATTCTTAATCAATCTACGAAGCTCTAATTGGCTGTTTTCCCATCAATTAACACAACACTGGACCTATTTGAATCACGGTAACACTTAGCTTGTAGTATCTGCATTAGCTTAGCGTTAGCTAAAATGCTAACATCAGCAAAAGTTGGCATGCGAACATGTGTACAGTTAGCATGGTACATTTCCAATTTTGTGTTGTTTGTACAGCGTTTCAGCGTAGCTTGTTGATGTTTAACATTTAACAGTTTAGCACATTTACATGCTAGCGTGAGCATGCTTCGTGTTAGCAATTCTCACATGCTCACAGTTAGCAAGTCAGCGTGCTAATATTTGGCATGTCAGCAATGTTGTGTTAGCATTAATTACTTAATTAAAGTACAGATGAGGCTGAATTCAGTCATTAGCTTTAGCGGTTTCCTGTTATAAACGTAGGTTTTTTGACCTGCTGGTGGCGCTAGAGGACAAATCAGAGGATCACCAAAGTCAGCAGGATTCCTCTTGTGGAGAACATGAATGTCTGCACAAGATTTCATGGCAATCCATCTGACAGTTGTTGTTCAGACCAATGTGGTGGAGCGACTGACGGTTAGCCTCACAGTTAGCACGGCTACAAACAATAACTTCTCACGTTTCAAGCTAAAGGGCCAGATTTCGTTTGTACGAACGTTGACGTCCACTCAGAGGGTTGCGACACGGTGCTGTATATTAACAGTTAGAGGGGGAATTAAACCGAAGCTGCGGTGACACAAAGGAAACGTTTCAATACGCGAAGAGGTAGTGAGGAAGACCTTCAACATAAACAAAACGCAAATACAGAAAACATTTAGTGGCACAAAATGAGTCAGAGTCAGGTTTCCTTTGCACTTCGAATACATGCGAGATGTTCAATTTGTATTCGTTTACCTGCATAAATATCCAATATAAATATCCAAAGTTCAAGTCTTTTCTAATCGTAATGTCCCGTCCGACCTGATAACTCTTCAGGTCTTTAGTTAAGGCTCTGGTTTCCAGTATGTTCAGTCAGCACCACCAGGACTTCGGGAGGTCGTCCTCATCTTCGTCTCTGGCTCAGCTTCTTGGCTCGCTGCTGCTTTTTGAAGTCGATAAGGCAGCCGGTGGCCTCCGAGATCGGAGTGAAGGCTCTGATGGGAGAGTTACTGATCCGGAGCGCCGAAACGCCGCCCTTCTGCTCGTCCTCCTCGTCGTCGTCGTCGTCCCGCAGATCAATGACGTCTCTGATGCAACAACACAGATCCAGGCCCGTTAAAACAGAACACACTGATAACTCACTAAACTATTTGTTTCCTCCTTAAATGATTTCATGTGATTACACACGTGATGTTTAATGCTGCAGCTATGATTACTTTCATTGTTGTTTAATCAATAAAGCGCTGAAACAATTTTCAGACATGGAATGTAAAACACTGCTTGCTTAATTTATCTGTTAAAATGGCTTTTTGCTATTCAGATGTGAAGGAAAAAGCCAAAATGCTCACACAGTATTTGTCAGCTGGTCCGCAGAGGAAGTCCCGTCGCTGTTGGTAAACAGCAGTGAGTTGAAAAGTTTAATGACATGAAGGAGGAAGCGTGTTTTCTGCTCTCTCACAGGCTGTTTGCACTGATGCGTTTTAAAAACTCGCTTCGCTTTTGAAGCCTTAAAAACCATCATGAGCGCGAGGGGGCGCTCACCTCGTTTCTCACACGTCGGTTTAACCACATGTTAGTTTATTAGCGATGCCGTTTTCTTTTGCAGCGATGAGCTAACGTGCAGAGAGCTGCTGCTGACACTTCAGAATCAGAAATACTTTATTGATCCCCGAAGGGAAACTCTTTGTTACAGCAGCTCGCCTTTACGTCAGTGCACACAGGAGAAAGTACTAGCAAACAATACGATACACTATAAAACACTATAAAACAGGTCAGAAAATACCAGGTGGGTATAAGTATAAGATAAAATAAGTGTGAAGCGCCAAGTGGGTTTACCGGCTGATGATGATGATAATACAGTATAATAATACAATGTAATAAAATAAGTAATAAGTAGTGGTGCATGTACTGTCGACATGTGTACACACACTTCCTGCGTGTATTTCACAATAAATGCATTTTAATGTGACGGCAGCGGCAGGCTTTTACTGCTGAACCGGATTTGGACATTATGTGCTTTCTGACAGGAAGTCATTTTTAAACTTCAAGCAATATATCAAATATCTTAATAATCTCAATAAGCTACACTTAACTCGACAGTACATGCACCACTGCTTATTACTTATATTATTACATTGTATTATTATACTGTATTATCATCATCAGCCGGTAAACCCACCTGGTACTTCACACTTATTTTATCTTATACTTATACCCACCTGGTACTTAATTCATTTTCTGACCTGTTTTTATAGTGTTTTATATCGTTTGCTAGTACTTTCTCCTGTGTGCACTGACGTAAAGGCGAGCTGCTGTAACAAAGAGTTTCCCTTCGGGGATCAATAAAGTATTTCTGATTCTGATTACATGTTTAATAAAAACGGCTCAGAAAACGAGGACTGACGTTAACCTAGCTGCATCTTATTAACAACAAAAGTTTAGCAGCCGGATTAAAAGACTAGAGAGAGAGAGGAGCTAAATTGTTTAGCAAGGAAAAACAGGCTGCAACTAATAATAATAATTCAAAGTATATAAAAAGTCAAAAATAAATAAACGCTCATCACAAGCTCCCGAAACTTTGATCTGATCAGCAGACAGGAAACCAGAATTATTTTACAATTACGTGAAACGTCTTTAGACCCTTTCTGCCGTAAACCTCGAAGAAGTCAGTGAAGTTTGGACTCGAACATAAAAACGCACGCACGTAAAGAAAACTACATTTTTAGACAGCTAATAGTCTGACAGAGGTGTGATTGACCTCTGCTACAGCAAGGCGTTACGACTGTCACTGTGAGGGATCCTGGATCAGATGTCCACAAAGATAAATGAGTATTGAAATCGTAATGTAACAGCGTTTCTAAGGTGTCTTACCCTGGCTGGAGTTTGGATCCAGACGGCCCGGCCTCTGTGAACAACAACATGTCAGTAAAATATGAAGTTTGACTGATTTGAAACCTGATTGTACCGCTGACTTCTGCAAAAACAAGTCAAGGACGTTGACGGTGTGTCTGGAAGAAGTTCGTGAGGTGAAAGTCTCACCTGTAAAGCAGATAATTAACGATCTGGATTCTCTCTAATTATCTTTGGGCCAAATGAAGGAGCATTACAGTTATCTTGTGATGTGAGCCCTCCCTTGGTGTGAGGGAAGTCTCAGTTTATTTCTCAGCTACGACACAATTCAAACTGGCACAGACACGGGGCTGCAACAAATGATTAATATCATTATCAATCAATCCAACGATTATTTTCTTATAATTCTTAATTACTCTATTAATCATTTTGTCTATAAAATAACAGAAAACAGTGAAAAATGCCTGTTAGACCCAAAGCTGTCGTCTTCAAACTGCTTGTTTTGTCCCACCAACCGTCCAAAACCTAAAGTTAATACTTTTTATTTTGTCTACACTGAAAGCAGACTTTGTAAAGACATATTTTGGACAAATACCTGCAGAACTAATGACGTTCCCATCAGCCTCAGCTGTACTTTGTGTTTAGTGCTAATTAGCAAATGTTAGCATGCTAACAAGCTAAACTAATATGGTGAACAATACACCTTCTAAACATCAGCATTGTCATTATGAGCATGTTAGCTTTGCTGACGTTAGCATTTAGCATTAAATCACCACTGTGTGCAGCCTCGCAGAGCTGCTAGCATGGCTGTAGACTCTTTAACAGACTCTTGGACTCACCTGAGTCCTCCTTGCTCTCTGTTTGCTCCAGAGCTGACAGCAGATTTCCTTTCTGGAAGGTCAGAATATAAAAATAAAAAAAATAAAAGTTAAAATAAACGTGAAATGGGTTTAGTTACATGTGATTTTGTGTTTCAGCCGAACAATAACTTATTTCCAACCCCGTGTCAGCTGTCGTTTTGCATGAAGGGGGGCGTCACCGTTACTGGTGTTATATTCAGGGTGTGGCGAGGCTTACCGCTGCAGTCTTTGAAGCCTGCCGCTGGATGCAGAGCTCCGTGTGTCTGCTGTAGTCTCCCAGAGCCACGGCTTTCTGACAGATGTAACATTTCTCTTGGTTCCTGTGGAAAACAAGACAGGAAGCGATGTGTGAAAACACCGAGCTGCTCCCGATGAACACGACGGGTCGTACCCACTTACTTGCCCGCGTGAGAGGGGTTGTCGGTCTCTTCGGCAGTCGCTGCTGCTCTCCTCGCTCTCTTCCTCCGTGGCTTCAGCGACACTTTAAACGGGGAGAGGAAGGTGTCATTTCAAACCATCAACGCAACAACACAAAGACGGCAATTTCTGCCATTCAAAGACATTTTCCTCTTCATCCAAAACCGTTTACTTTGACGTCACAAATGCTCGTTTCTCAGCATCAGTGGTGGAACGTAACTAAGCACATTCACCCAAGTACTGTACTGAAATACAGTTTTGAGGTACTTAACTTGAGTATTTCCGTTTTCTGCTACTTTCTGCTTCTACTCGACTACATTTATTTGACAGCATAAGTTACCAGTCACTTTGCAGGTTCAGATGAATAATACAAAATATAATCCACAAATAAAGTATGATGCATTATTACAGATTAAGATAAGGGGGGAAATTCACAAGCTAGCAGTGTGTAAAGTAATTAAAATGAGCTCCACCTTCAGCAGCTGCATTAAAGTGATGATAATTATAATCCAATAATATAATATATATTATTCTGAAATGTGCCATTCTGCATAATGAGTACTTTTGGTACTTTGAGTATATTTTGATGCTAATACTTCTGTACTTGCAGGACTTTTACTTGTAACAGAGTATTTCTACACTGTGGTTTTACTACTTTTACTGATGCTCAGCATCACAGAGACAGACGGGGTTGAAAGAGAAGAAGCAGCAAGAAACAGAAGCGCGGGGACGCTGTCTCATGATTATTGTTGTCACGACGCTGCTACGACTGTTTGTTCTGGATATCAACTGCAATACTTTACGATAAAGACGAGAAAAAACTAAATCACGAGACTCTTCCTGCTTCAGCATATCACCTTAAAAAGCTCAATGCTGTTTCCCCAAGTGGCCAAAAAAAAAAAGAAGCAGTTATTGCAGGTTTAATGTATCTTTACGGTTCAAGTTAGCTTGAATAAAGTCCATAGCTTATAACCTTTACTCCCTACAAATGGTGTTCTTAATCCACAGTTGCTGAGTGAAAGGCAACACGTCGCAATGTTGCGGGAAAAAAGAAAACATCTAAGATTTTTATCAATTTCAGGAGGGGAAACCCTGCGCTCCGTGTGATAGGAGAGATATTCTTATTTTTCCTTAAAAACAAGAACAAATCCATTCGATACAAGTCCTTTTTTGGGTTAAGTTATATGAGCAAATACGTGCTGAATAAAGCAGAAGCATCTCTGTATGTGTGTGCGTGTACGTGCATGCGTGAGTACGACACAGAAAAAGAAAGAGAGGGGGGCAAATGCACACAAATGTACATATTGGTCGTTCGACAATAACCGAAACTTACAGTTTGCAAGTGTCTTCTAATGTATCACAGGCGTTATGCGAAATAAAAAAAAGTTTCTGTCACCGTGGAAGTAGTCGGCTTCGGGCCTCCGCTCGTCCACGACGGCCACCTCTCCGTCGCAGTACGCAGCGTGCATCTCGATCTCCGTCGCAGGGAAGGATCCCTGACAGATGGGACAGTCCACGTTGGTCCCGGGGCTCCGAGGGACGGCGGCTGGGTCCAGTTCAGGAGACGTCGACCCCTGAAGCCCTCGATCCTTTATCTCCTTCACGTCTGGATCCCCCCCGTCCTCCTCTACCTGCTCCTTTCTCATACTCTGTCCTCCGACGTCACTGCTGCCGACGGCGATGTTCGTTCCCTTCGTCTTTCTGTCCACTGGGCCTGAAAACAGTCACATACACTCATTTTTCGGATTATTTCCTGATGACACGCTCCTTCATTTCCTGTGAAAAAAGGGTTTTAAAGTTTCCAGGCTCTACTGACTTCATTAATGCCTTCTGAAGCTGATTATTTTGCCCCAAACGCCATCCATACAACATCCATAATACTCAAAGAGTACAGGAGACTTCATTGGACCATAAAGAACATGCAGTATCTACCAACAAAATGTGCTTTCTCAGCTTTCTTGTCCATTTTAACTAGTTTTAAGAAAAGAAACTTAATTTTGATTATTTAGACTCCATAGTTTATAGCAATTTGATGACGCTATGTGTCTGCTTGTGCATCTGTAATTGCTATTTATACTGAAATCAATACAATAATCACCTTATGTATGTATGCAGATGATTTGGTAATCTTCTGTCCGTACAGCGCTGGCAATAACAAAAGTTATTGAAGGTTTGCTCACAGCATGGCATTGATTTGGACATCAGATATAATGCTAATAAGAGTAATATTAGGACTGTTACAAGTAAAGAAGACAGAAAATTAGCATTCACTTATCTGGTATTGCTCTTAAAGTGTGTAATGACATTAAATGTCTCGGCCATCATACTGTCAATGACTTATCGGATGATAAAGACATCCACGGATGATATGGCTTGCTCGTAAATTCAGCATGTGCTCTGTGGTTACTGTGACGATAGCTTTATTTAGAGCATTGTGTACCCCGCTATATACTGCCCTTACTGTACTTAACGTGGCCTGTAACGCTGGCATTAGACTGTGTAGTGCTAGCCAAATGTTCATAAATGTCGGCGTGCCTACCTGCTCTGCCATAATACAGGATGTATTTATGTACAGATATATGTGCAGGCTGTCTGTCTCAGATAATGGCATTATTCTGGCCTTGGTCGACCCCGAGTTGAGCTCGGTCAGGTTTTCATCCAGACTGCGGAAGCCGCTGGAGCTCCAGTTTGTATGCGAGTGCAGTTTGCTGATTTCTGTCCTTTTGTTATGAAGTTGCATATGTATCGCTATGTATTTATTGTTTTTAGTGTATTTTGTATATGTTGCCTGCGCTATGGACCCTTTTTGTGTCCTTAATAAAGCCATTATTATTATTATTATTATTATTAACACAATTACATTTAAACTTGAATAGATTCACTGTAGATTTCAAGGTAGTTTACCCACACCACGCTGCGATGGCAATTACTGCTACTCTGCTAAGCTAGTTAGCTTTAGCAGGAGTTTAGGTTGTGATTGCATTTACCTACTGCCTCATTTATTTAACTGAATTACTAAGATGTCAGTTTATCAAAATGGATATTTAGGGAAAAGGAATTTAACACATTTGGTTTTAGTGTTAGCTAAGGCTAGCCGGGAGGCTCTCGACGGACCGGTACGACCTGCAGGGCGTGGGTCACCGGACCGACGGAGAGAGCCCAGAGTGACAGTAGGCTAGCTATCAGTAGCCTTGCTAGCTTGTCTACTTGTGTGCTTGTGCAGAGGAAAGGCAATCAGTACAGAAAAACACAACGCAAGTGTACTTTAAAATTAGTAAAACTCTCAAAAGACAGTAAACTTTATCAATCAATCAATCAATCAATCTGCCATCTTTCTATATTTTTTCACCTCTATTTAAATAAATCATTTTCTAAGCTTATTTTTTGGGGGCTTTGCAACAGCTGAAGAGAGACAGGAAATGTGGGAGAAAGAGGGGATGACATGCAGCAAAGGGCCGCGGGCCGGACCCGGACCCGAACCCGGGCCACTGCGTCAGGGACCCAGCCCCGTACGTGGGGAGCACTCTACCAGGTGAGCCACCGGGGCACGCCTACCTCTATTTAATTTTGACAAATTGTGATTTGAACAATTTGTTGAAATATAAACATGGTGATCAAGAGAGAAACATACTAAAGACCTGTAGCCAACCTCGCTCCACAATATGACTTTATATCCAGTATGAATATCCATGCAAACATATTCTAATTAACCGTATTCTGAAAACCACATTTGACGATCCTTCAAAATAAGTTACTTTTAAGTTTCTGTGTTATAGTTGTATTACCACAGATTTTAAAGACTGTTCTGTTCAGAGCTACAGAAATATCACACAGTGAAGATAAATACACAACAAACATCATTCAATTATCGGTTCCTACTGAAATGTGTCCATTGTACAACAGAACATCGTCAAAAACACAGTTGGCAGGGTTAATGGCGGTCAGCAGATTAGCTTGCTGCTAGCAGTAATGCTAGCTCGTTGGTCACATGAGAGCCTTACTGTGGTGCAACTTTAACATGCTATTTATATCACAGAAATTATACATTTCCATAGCGTGCTATTTTTTAATAAAAGTCAGATTTCAGTCTTAAAACTGCGTTTTGGCCTTATAGGGCAGATTTGGAGGGCAAATAAATAAATAAATAAATTAAATTAATCTATTTCCTGGCTGGTGGAGTGTGCGTCAGTGCAGACAAAACTACAAAACTCACCGTCCACCTCCACCTCCATCCCCTCCTCCTCCTCCTCCACCCGCGGCTCGCGCCCGGCCGGAGAATCGCCTCGGAGAATCATTTCGACCTCAGACAGCGTTGTGAGCTGTGGAGAAATCAAAGCAAGGTGACGGGTTAATTAAAGTAATAGTCCTGCATTCAAAAACAGTAAAAGTATGTAAGTATTATCAGCAAAATGTACTTAAAGAATCCAAAGTACTCATTCTGCAGTCAAATGGTCCATGTCAGTATAAAGTGCACACTATATAATAATATATATATATAAAGTTATGTTGTTTTAGTAAAAGTCCCACATACCAAACTGAATTTAATATCCTCTGACTTTTTGTTACACAAACTGATAATTTGATGATGTACTGGAGCACTGGCTGTATTTAAACTCACCTCTGCTCCGGCGTCAGTGGCCATCATCAGATCTTGCGTCCCGTCGTCGTCGTCACTCAGTTGCGTCTCTGTTGTTACAAACCAGAGAGACGCGCTGACCGTCAGCAGTTTATATCACGTCTAAATGTCACGAAAAATGCTAAATGTTGCGCAGACAAAAGGCATATAAGAGGCCAGCTTCTGATCTAACAGCGGCCACGTCTGGTGAGAATTTAATACAACCATCATCAGCTGATCTGCCGTCGGTCGCTCAGAAAACACAAAACTCTCTTTGCTTTCTCGAGTTTCAAGCTGAAGAACCAGTTTCAGAAAGCCGAAGTTGTTGATTTAAACGAGCCCGATTGAGAAAGCATAAATACATTTCACCACAGCGACAACTTCACACAAACTTCCTCCTACAGTTCAAGCACCTTAAAAAGGCGCGGTGTGCGGTTCTAATCCAACACGCGTCTTTTTGTTAAATTCAGCGAATATCTCCTCTCGGTCCGCTAGCTGTGCGTTCGGTGCGAGCGCTGAAAAAACTCTGTAAACGGGAAACAAACAAACTGGCTCGGACCGAGCCGCACAGCACTACTGCAGCCATGATCTGTGTGTCAGGTGACGTTAAACGACTTTCTAGTTTGCCAAGATCTGCTGCTGCTGTTGTGATGTTAGCTATAGCAGCAGGAGAGTTGTGAGCGTCGCTGTCTGGAGCTGCTGTGCTCACTCTGGGAAACCGCCTCGTCCTCTCTGGCTGTTAGCTTCGCAGCAGCAACTGTAGCGACAGTTTGCTAACCCACAACCTAGCTAACGTTAGATATATTACTTGCTGTGTCGTTGTTCAATCTGTATCATGGTATTGGATTTCTCCAGAATCACATTCTCCACCTTTAATAACAGTCCAAAGAAAAGGCGGAGCTTCAGTACCTGGACAAACCTCACAGTCGTCAGTATCGACCCGTCCTTCTCCCTCATTCTTCTTCTCTTCTTTGTTCTCTCTTTCCTCCTCTTCATCCTTCTTGTCTCCTTCCTCTTCTGCCTCAGCTGGAGAGGCATCGGCTGGTTCACGCGTTTTTTTGCCTCCCAGTCTGAGGCCACGCCTGAAAAAAATAAATACAGTCTAAGTTTAAATGCGACATAAAATACAAAATCTCATTTAATGGCACCCGTGTACAGATCTCAGGACACCACAACATTGTACTTACACTCATTTGTGTTAAAGAGCGACTCGCAGGTTGGCGACCCCCGTGAATCTGTGTGTATTATCGAAAACAAACCTCAAAAGAGACAAACTGGATGTGAGGGCGAGAGCGGCCAAGCTAAGGTCAGGTTCAACAATAGTAAATATGGATCCCAGTGCTAGTTTTGACACTGAAGAGGTTGTAAAAGTGTATTTATAAACGTGACAGCCTCATAATTATGAGCCTGTAGGCGTCCAAGAGACCGGGATTACAAGAAATAACAGCCATCGCCGACTTTTTCCTCCAAATTTCTGCTCTTATGTCTCGGAAAACATATTAAATCCTGCACTGACTTTTCAAATAATCATTTCCAGGAAACGTTAAGTATAAATTTAGTAAAAAAAATTCAACTTGCAAGTTGCTCTCGTGAGAATTTTCAACATGACTCGAGCTGTTTGTGTGTTTCTACGGGCAAAATGAGACCTAAAGGTCTGCAGTTCAGAGCTGATTAATCGATCGACAGAAAATGAATCTGCAAATTTGTTTTTTAATCGATTAATGGTTTTATTCATTTACATTAATCTCCCCGATAGTGAGAATGTGTCTTTGTCATGTATGAAAGTAAACTAAATATCTGGGGGTTTTGGACTGTTGGTTGAATAAAACAAGCAATGTGTAAACGTTAACTTGGGCTGAGGGAAATTACAACAATTTGTTTACATTTTATAGACCAAACAATTAATCAAGAAAATAATCGTCAGATTAATCAATAATGAAACTAATTGTTAGTTGCAGCCCCTACTGCAGTTGATCAACGGCTTCAGATGATTGGTTACATTTTATATCTACATCCTTTCTGTTTTGAGTTGTTTTGATTGGTTTCAGGTTCTTGGGAGCTCCTCATTTGTCACGTCTAATTGCTGCTCAGCTGATCCTAGAATCGATCAGGTCTGTAATCATTAAGGACGTCTCAGTCCCATTATTTCTTCTCAGAGGAATGAGGGGTTTGACCTGAAGGGGCCTGAGCGAGGAAACGCCGAACCATCCTAAGTCGAAGCCTTTATTGGAAATCTGTTTGTGATTGGACGCTTTCAAAGCAAAGTTTGATCTCAGCGTGGACAGACTGATAACAGGAGCGACTCGGTGTTACATTCCCAAAGTTTAGATTTGATCAATGATTCCTTTTAACCTTCATCTTGGCTCATAGTAGAAGAGTCTTTAGACTTTATATGAGTCAGGTTGAGCTATAATTTACTTTTCCATTTACCCGAAAACGTTTTGGCCACAGAATTATTATTTTACACGTCATTACCCGAATTATTAAATGATTCATTTAATAATAATTTAGGCACAGATGCAAACGATTACTACATAAAAACACGTAGCTGCCAGTAGAAATGGCTCGTGGTCGTTCACGGTGTCCGAGCAGAAAAGTAACTTACAAACTGGTTTACTGTTACCGACATGTCAACGTTACCGAGACGGGAGCGAGACGCTTCAGAGTGCGAAGTTATTAATTTGTAACTAGTTTATCTTTCATAGGTAACGTTTTAACTGAGCTCTGTCTCTACGTCACAGTAACAGCTTTATGCCCACTGGCTGCCTGGAGGGCGTCTAACGTTATTTTTAATTTCGTATTTAGGTGGACTTGTGGAAACTGCTCAGTTCGTGCATCACGACGCGTGTTACACAGCGATGTAGACGCGTTACGGAAGTAAAGGCTGGACTGCAGTCGGGCTGTTTTCAGGCAGATCAGGAGCTTCCTGTGAGAGAGGGTGGCGCCCTTTGGGGTGGACGTTGGGTTTTTTCACTCTGCAAACCTCTTAAATGCACAAAAAAGATAAATAACACAATAAAGAAAAGGGGGGGAAAAGCCAAAAAGCATAATGTGACCACTTTAATACGTCTACTCACTACTGAGTGAAACGAGGAGACATTTAAGATCAAAGAGAAGCGCCGTCTGTGCCGACGAACACGTGGATCGCGTCTGTTTCCCTGCTGCCGTGGACGCCGCTAATCGAACAGATCTACGTCTGTCACAGGGAGCACGCTGGCGTTTGTTCACGAAACACATCAAATAGTTTAAAATAAATTTAGCCTGGTCCCAGACCTCTGAAACGCCGCCCACAGCCCTGATTCGTTTGTTGCAGATGAGTGTATGAAGTGAAACAAAATCCCAAAATTCAGTCTGAGTATCAGGCGAGTGAATTGTCATTATTCTGTTAATCTCAAGTGTCATAAACTTTGTTCAATATTCACTTATAAAAAGGCAATAAAAGCCATTTCCCCCTCAAATTTCTGAATGATAAACCGCTGCTTCAAATCTAACCGATTCCTCAGCGGTCACGTTTGTAGTTCAGTCACATTCGTTGATTTTTATAATCAAATCAACGAGTGACATCTAGTGGCAAGAAGGCATTACTGTTACTGTACAGTGTGTTTACTGAGTCTGTAGTGAGCTAAAACTAGTGGAAAAAGACACTAAAAGCAATTAAAATGCAAAATAAAATCACTCAGTTTGTCAGCAAGGTTTTGATGGTCAGTATTATTACAGCATATCATACTACAGTCATGCTATCTTCTATGCTTTATTCGCTGTACTATACAATCTATTATGTTACACTATATTACTACATTTCACCTTACTTTATATTTTATATCCCATTCTATATTATATTATATTATTATTTTATTACATTATATTTCTATATTAATACAGACAAACACTAAGTATCATTACTTAATCATATCATATATTATTCTGGTGTTTGCTGTTAGCTAGACAGTGCTGCAGTATTAGTTTAAGTACAACACTGGTTTTTGGTACTGCTTGCCTTGTAATTTCGAGCTTAATTGCTCTTGTACAGTTTCTATTTTCATTTATTTTCTCATTTTTATTTCACATACTTCTAATCATACATTTTTTACTTTTCTCTATTTATTTGTACATATTTCCGTCCCTGCTGAATTTCCCCTCTGAGGATCAATAAAGGCTCATCTTATGCCATCTCTTAACCCCCAGAATGCAACACACAGCAGAAATAAAGCAGCTTCTCACAGCTGATAAAAAATTAAATTATTGTGGACAGTAAAGCTGAGATGACAGAAACATTTATCTTAATATTTATCTTTCGTCCTTTTAAATGTTTGTTTTTAAAGTGGACAGCCCATCTCGTACCTAAGTGTGTGTTTTTGTTTTTTTGTCTTTTATTAAAATTGCATCTTTCCTCTTGATTTGGGAAATGGGAGAATAAAATACATAAAAAAGAATTACTGCTACTTCTCAAGTTTTCAATTTGATGACATCCATCAACACAGACCCTGCATCGGTTTCTGTTTCCGCAAAACAGAAAGTACATTAATTTCTACCAAAACAGTGCATCAGCACATGCTGTGTAATTATTAGTTAGTTTATAGTAAATATTGACACAGTCTTTGTAATCTTGATTATCTGAGAATTTCACTACAGATTGTTCGATTTGTCTTTTATGCACAAACGTCTTATTATACCACACTTTGTATTTCTGTTTGATCCCGTGTGACCACGGAGGCTAACAGGATGCTAACAGCATGCTAACAACGAATTTTTCCACTGCAGAAGAAGAGCTGGTAAAGGTTTACCTTCGAGGGACGGGCTGTTGAGGTGATTCAGCAGGAGACTCAGGTGACGCAGGAGATTTCTAGGAAAAAAATGCACAATGCTTGTTGAATTAGTCGCAATGAATTTAACTGATTCTAAACAGGTAGCAGCAGCTTCGTTTTTGTTCATTTTATGCCCGTTGGTGTCTTCAGCTCACAGCGGGGAGGAACAGCGTACATGTTCGAGATCAATAACTTAATCTCATCGGCTTAAAGTTACAAAACAGACACGGCGAGTCAAACCGAGAAGGTGCGCAAATATTTGAGCACGATCCTTTTGTGAAGATGTGTGGGATTTATGGTTCACTGGTGGTGGAAAGCAACTAAGTACATTTACGCAACTACAACACTGGCTATTTCCATTTTCTGCTACTTTATACTTTTTTCTCCACTACATTTGTCTGACAGCTAGTTACTAGTTATAAAATACAACGTATTGTTAAATATTAAACCAGTGGCTCCCAGACTTTACGGGGGTCGGAGGGCAGATTTGAGGGGTTGAGAGATGATTTACAGGATAAGACAGAAGAAAAGTGCAGTTCTCAACTCGTTTTCTTCTCGTTAAATACTGAATATGGCTTTAAAAGTCAAGTCCAAAAAAAAGAAAACAGATTTGTATATCGGAACTTTGTTTTTTCTTCTTTCCGATTATCTATTTATTAATCTATCGACTGTTTTACCGATTAATCTAATCGATTAATTTTCCTCCAAAGAAATCAAACTGAGCATTTAATCTGAGCTGATTTCATTTTGACAAACTGTATGTCGTTGTATAATGCAGCCCAAAACAAAATGCAAACACAGGTTTACATAGTAAAGTGCAAAACTGCAGGTTTAAACTCCAACGTGGTAAAAATAAACACACGCACCGTCAGTCATCGTAAAAGATTTTAACCATAAAATGTTCTTAAACACTTATTCATTCATTCATCAGCAAGCAGACGACTTAATTTCCTGTATATTAACAAGCTCTCCTTACGAACGATATGACAACACTATGGTTTCAGAAACGCAACCCGACGCCACGCTGCGGTGGCCAGACCGGCGATCAGACCGGTCAAACGGCGCCACGGTCAGTAAACCAGTTCATGAACCAGACTACGATGCTCTCCCAGTCGTGTCCTCGCTCGGTTTATTTCGTGACGTCTGTGTCTGGCTTACCGTCTGCGCTGAAAAACAGCGACAGCAAGAAGCTTAGTTTGGTTTGTGTTTGTTTGTTTGTTTGAGAGAGAGAGACAGCGGTGGTCGAGCGACATAGAGAGCGAATGGGGAGAGGGAGCGGCGGTAGCGAGAAAGCCGGTGAATCGGAGAATTAAAACCTTATTTTCTGATCGTTTCACAGCGGTTACGTTCTAAAGTGCAAATAGCGTCAAATATGTCGTCCTGACGCAGCAGCTGCGCGTCGGTTTAAAATACTGGTGTGGACACATTTTCATAGTCGACGTCATTGATTACGCTGACTAATTATCAGCGCACGACCCCTCAGATTTATCATGTGACCCTTTGGAGGGGCCCGACCCCTAGGTTGGGAACCACTGGACTAAAGTAGCTACATTTCCTTGACAGATAAAGTTACTAGTTACTTTACAGATTAAGATTTTACATAAACATATGCTCCGTTTAGAGAATATAGCACAGTCTTAAAAGATTACACCAGGTGTTTCCGACCTTTTAAAGTTAATTTTTTTGTGTTAAAACACAAATATCTAATAATGTCCTATATAATAATATATCAGGATCACTGCGCGATTCTTCTGAATCAAGATCCAGTCCAGCAGATAAACAATAAAGTACATAAAAACACCAGCGTCCATGTTATAAGCATCGTCGTACCTCCGGCTCTGGCAGGACGGCCTCGCCCCACTTCGCCTTCCTCAGCAGACACCTCTGGGCCCGCTTCAGACTCTTCTCATACACCTCCATCTGGGCCAGGATCACCTGACCGCAGGGACACGGACGGACAGACAGGTGAAAAATCGAGAAATTAGATATCAAATTTCTCGCCTTTTTATCGTTTGTATTGTTCGAGTTATCAATATGCTCGATGGAAGAAGAGAGGAAGAGAGACAAGCCAGGTTTTCATCCAAACGCAGCATGAATTTCAGCTGACTTTCGATGAAATCGGCAAAAGAAAATGCAAATCAATGCGCCTTTCCATCCACTACTATTATGCGAATATTAAGAGCTGGTTCGTCGAGATAAACAGCTGGTGGAGCTTCAATGTCTTGTTTTATGTTTGTTTGTTTTTTTACAATTATGTAAAACAGAAAAAAGCAGTAAATCCTCAAATCGGAGAAACTGCAAACAGGTTTGACTAACTAGAGATCTTTTTTTTTTTTTTTTTTTAAAATGACTTAATCATCAAAACTGTTCGATCGACTAATCAATTAATGAGTGGAGCGAGCCTGCAGAACACTTTGTAACTGAATTCATTGTTTATAACGAAACAAATCCTCACCTGTGTGTAGCTGTCTGGGTCCAGGCCTCGTGGACAGAAGGGAACCCCCCAGTAGTAGTGCACCGACGGCCCGCCTGCAGGCTCCCCAGGCGGGGCCGACCCCCCGCCGGCCGCTCCCTGGCTGCTGACCGGCCGTGGTTCTCGCTCTGTGGTGGAAAGCTGCTGTTTGCTGGTCGACGTGGAAGAGGACGAAGGTCTGAGAGAGATGTGTGGAAACATACAGAGGGAGCCTCTTAATTAAACTGTGCAGTGGTGGAATGTAACTAAGGACGTTTACTAAGTGCAGCACTTAAAGGTCCGGCGTGGAGGATTTAGTGACATCTGGCGGTGAAACTGCTGTTTGCAACCGCTCGCCTCGCCCTCCCCTTCCAAGCGTGTAGGAGAAACTACGGTGGCCACGAAACTCAATAAAAACGGCCCTATCTAGAGCCGGTGTTTGGTTTGTCCGTTCTGTAGAAACATGGCGGTGCAACATGGCGGCCTCCGTGGAAGGGGACCCGCTCCCTCTGTAGATATAAACGGCTTATTCTAAAGGTAACGAAAACATGACGACTCTTATTTTCAGGTGATTAAACACTGACGAAAACACACTTATGAATATTATATTCAATTTCTGCTGACAGCTGCTCCTAAATGTTCCACACTCGACCTTTAAATGTTTTTTGAATGTTTCTTACTTGTAACTTGTACGTTTACTTGCTTACTCTGCCTGGTACAAACTTACTGTGTTGTGTTTAATACCATGCAGAACACGATACAGTTCAAGAGTTAAATTTAACTTGCAATTGAATGTTGCACACTGGACGTTTAAGAACAAATCTGAGGTACTTGTACTTGTTTTTACTCCACTACGTTTATCTGACAGCGTTAGTTACTTTACAAATTAAGATTTTTGTACAAAAAACATATGAAGAGCTTATAAAATATAAAATGTTTTGTTATAAATTTAACTACCCAACAGTTTATAAGTACGGCTGAAACTATTAGTCGATTAATCAAATAAACAGAAAATTAATTAATATTCATGTAAAACCATTTCCAGCTGCTCAGATGTGCAGATCTGCTGCTTTTCCTCTGAACGACTGTAATAACTGTGATGTTTGTTAATAACGTCGAGCTTCGGACTGTCGGTCGGACACGACGACACGGTGAAGGCGTCGCTTTGGGCTCTGGGTCGTCGTGACGGCGTTTCTCACCGTTTTCACCAGTTTTCCAAACCGATCGACGGAGAAAAGAATCGGCAGATGGATCCAGAATGAAAAGCATCATCAGCTGCAGTCCGATACAAACCGGTTCAACATGAGCTCCGGCTCCACCAGCTGCAGCAGCAACATCCTGCTTTACATTAATGCACGAGGAATAATAACCTGATGATAGAATATATAACAGCACAGCAGCCACAGGGACGCTGCACTGCTTTAATGCTTTAAGGGCTTTTTCCTGATCACACTCTCACACTTTCACTGCAGCAGAGGGTTTCACAGAGTGTGTGTTAGTACTTTAACTGAAGTAAAGGGTCTGAATACTTCCTCCACCTCTGGGAAACAGTGAGGCTTAACTAAAGAGTTTAGTTATTTTTGTAACCAATTAAAAACAACAGCCTCTCAGTGAGACCCTAATCATGGTACTCACAACTCGTCGGGTACGATCACTCAAACTCACTACGACTGACTGAGGAAAAGACTCCCTTAGCCTAATACGTGATACAGAAACTCTGATCGTACGAGGTCGTTGGCGTTTTCTCTACCTGCAGTTCGAGCCGTTCGTTCCCGGAGAAGCTGCAGTCACGTGGTTCAGGGAGGCAGCCTGGCCGTCTGCCCGATGGACAGGTCTCTCCTCTGGGAAGACCGGGCTGGGCGAGCCCACTGGCTGCAACGGATGGAGAGAGACAAAAATGCTGATTTTCCTAAAAACAGCACTTTCACCATACTTCTATTTAAACGTAGTGAATTAACTCGATATGTAACTGATGATACTAAAATACTGGAAAAGCTGGAAGCAAAGATTCATTTAGAAATTACTGCTAAAGTGTGTTTAGTCTTTAACAGTTTTAACTGTAAATAAAATGAGAACTACGGCTGGATTGGACAAAATATAAAATCACGATATTCTCAACGTACTAGCGCTGCAGTTTTTAAACAAACGTTACTCAAACAAGGAGGAAATGGTGAGTAAAAAAGTACTTAAGTCCTTAAAAAGATACGGCTGATGTTATTTTGTTATTGTCAAAAAAACAAATCCCATGTTCGGACTCAAAACAACAACGTGTCGGTCCGTCTCTCAATACTGTCTCACTTCCTGTCTGCGGCTCTCAGCTGCGAGTCCATTGGTTCCTGCTGAAGACGTAAATCTTTAAAAACACAAATATATAGTTTCCTGTTTAAAAAGGCTCAGTAATTTCCTCAAACAGCTGCTCGCTGTAGTTTTTATCAGACTAACAGGAGGAAACAGTGCATCTGTTGTTGGGGACTATTTCCAGCGGCGGATGAATCCACATGTGGTGCTGTAGTGAGTGTTTGGGGCAGCAGGATATTACATATAGATATATATATATATATATATATATATATATATATATATATATATATATATATATATATATATATATATATATATATATATATGTATATATATATATATATATATGTATATATATATAATACTTGCTGTTTTCATGGGATTTGTTGACAATAAAAAAAATATATATATTGAATACCAGTATTATTCCTTAAAATAAATAAAACTAAATGTGTTGCAGTCCAAATTCAGGATTTAAATTCTTGCTTTGAACGTATTCTGGTCTTCCAGCAGTGAGAAAGCCTCTGTACCGTGGCGTCCTCGTCCTCCTCAGACCAGACTAGCGTCATATCGCTGGTCAGCTCCGTCTCGGCTGAGTTCTGGTCTTTGGATATTTCATTCAGCCCCTCTGCGTCATCTAAAACCAGAAGACACCACCGGTAAACACGACAGCACGTGATGACCCCTGACCTCAAAGTGAACTCAGAGTGTGTGACGTTTCACTGTACCTGACGTAGATGACTTGTTAAACCTGACGTCTTGATTGCGATCGGTCTTGCTGTCCTACATTCAAAAGCAGGAAGAACGGAGAAATTACAAAAAGGGTCTGGACGCTTTGACTGAAATTTTAATGTCCGACAATCACGTTAAAAGTGCGAAAGGTCGGCCATTAAAAAGCAGACGCGAATGTCCTCACTGGAGCCACTTTGAGAAGAATTTGAAAATGAACGATGATTTAAATTAGCTTTAAATAAAATTCTATAAAGTAAAAATACTTTTAAAGGACACATAACAAAAATAAAATAAAAAAAAGACTTTAATTGTTTATTTTATAGCAGCATCAGACTGCTTGCTCGTGACAACAAGCTGAAAATGGGGCAAGAAGACTTTCATCCTCGAGGGTTGAATAAAATATTATATAAGAAGTATGTTGCAGAACAGCTTGCTGCTTCCTTAAGTACTAAATACAAGATAAGAGCTACAGCGACACATTAACTGGCAGCCAAATATTCGCTTATTGGAGTTATACTGGTGTCGCCTAATACGTCCGCTGATAAATAACGAACTGCAGAACAGAAATGTCAAAAGATACGAAACAGCGTCTCCGTTACATAATAAAATGTCGCACTCAGTATGTATCTTGGTCACAATCTTTTAAAAAGCTCATCTAAAGGATGCTTTTCGACAACGTTTGTTTTTGCATTGCGTTAAAGTAAAATACATCAGACGTCCAGTAGTTTCAGACGCCGCTCGACGATCCGACAAGCATCCGACTGACAGCTGAACTCACCTGCCTCAGACTCTGGGAAGGACCCCTGGCAGCGGATGAACTCCCTTCACTGCCTGAACCGCCGAGCTCTGCAGCCGAAGGGCTCGCAGAGTGTTTCTGCAGATCCTGGTGAATCTTTTGTCGTCCTGTCCTGCCGAACACCGGGCCGCGATTCTGCTGGGTCTGTACTCGGTCAGTCTCCGAGAAAACTGGACTTGTGCAGACCGCGGATCTTTCTGGGGAAGGGAGGCTCTTGGGAAGGCCGGGGCTTCTTGGGAACACCGGGCTCTCGGGCCGACAGGACGTGGACCTCGCAGAGAAGGTTAAACTCTCCTGAGACGAAAACGTGAACCCTGAGTTACAGACGCTGACTTGGGGTCTGCAGGCACTTGGAGACCTCTCCTGCTGAGTATTCCTGCCAAACACGGGGCTTTTAAAATACTCAGGACTCGGCTCTGTCTCTCCACCGTCTCCCTGATCGGTCTCTGAGAAGACTGGACTCTTGGACAAAGTGAGGTCACTGGAGCGTTCGGGGCTTTGGGGAAACGTTGGGCTCTCGGGTTGATCGGACGGAGACTTTTGAGGCGAGGTCCAACTGTCCTGAGAGCACAGCACAAACCCTGAGGTTCTGCAGGTCTGCAGCAGGTCCTGGCTCAGCCGGGGGACGTGAACCTCGGCTCGGCAGCCAGTCGAGGGGAAGACGGGGGATTTACGGGGCCGACAGTCGTCGATCTGGGTCGAGTCAGAGCTCTAATTTATCGTTGAGAGAAGACAAATACAGACATGATCGTTAATTTTGAGGCGTGTCTGTGTCTCCTGATGGACGTCGGTCCGACGCTATGACGCTCTGAGCGCCGAGAGCGAACCGGCAGCAGACGAACAGAGAGCTGAAACTGCGAAGCTCCGTGAAGCCGAGCGGAGCTGCGGGTTCAGCTGATGGTTCACTGGAGCTTCATCACTACCGGAGACACCAACACACTGTCACATCGTTCTCACGTTATTATTGAATACATTGTTATTATGAAAATATTGATTACAGCTGCTTTACATTGATCATTACGTCTCTGCCATACTTGAAATAACTGTGCAATATTCTGTGTTAATACTCCTGTGCAATATTTAGTTTTTCCTATTTATTGATATTGATATTATTCAGACCTCCATTACTGCTGTGCAATATCTTAATAATCTCAATAAGCTACACTTAACTCGACATTACATGCACTATTACTTATTACTTATGTTATTACATTGTATTATTATACAGTATTAGTACTTAATTTATTTTCTGACCTGTTTTTATAGTGTTTTATAGTGTATTATATTTTTTTTTTGCTAGTACTTTCTCCTGTGTGCGCTGACGTAAAGGCGAGCTGCTGTAACAAAGAGTTTCCCTTCAGGATCAATAAAGGAATTCTGATTCTGCTTTAAGAATGACAGTTACAGAAAACAATGGGTAGTTACATTAATTATCAGTTACTAAAGGTGTCTTTTGAATTTTAACATGCTGTCTGTTTGCTGCTCCTTAATGAGCTTTTATCATGGCAGATAAAATGTTATCACTGAAACTGAACATTTTTATAAATCAATTAATTATTTAAAGACATTTATCAAGCAGAAAGGCCAACAACTGTCTGGTTACACCTTTTCAAATGTTTGGATTTGCTGCTTCTCTCTATCTTATACAAATGCAAATTGCATTAAGGCTGAAAACATTTGTCGAATAATAAATTAGTCGACTGAAAGAAAATTAATCGCCAACTATTTTGATAATCAATTAAGCCCAATTAAGAAAAATGCCAAACATTTGCTGGTTCCAGCTTCTCCAATGTGAGGACTGTCTGGTGTTCTCTGGTAAATCACTGTAAACTGAATATCTCTGGGTTTTGGGCTGTTGGTTGGGCATCACCTCGGACTCGGATGAATCGATGATGGAAACGATCATTACTTGCAGCCGTAAACTGGATATCTTCGGGATTTGAAGACATCAGCTCGGGCTCTCTTGGAAACTGCGACCAGCAACGTTTTCTGACATTTTACGAACCGAACAATTAACTGAACCACCAAAAAATAAAAAAAAATCAACAGATTAATCAAGTCAGTTGTAGCCCTGTGAAATTTAAAAAGACGAACCTGCGGCGAGTCCAGAGCCACCGAGAGAGACTCGGAGCTGCAGGGCGAAGCCTGAGTCTGCGACAAGTCTGGCATCTCCAGCAGAGGACTTCCTTCTTTCCTTTTACGCTTTTTATTCCTGTTGTTACTTTCATCTCCGCTTCCTTTTGCTCCTGGGAATACAATACAGCAGCTTTTCTAATTCAAGGGAATTTCAGCAGTTTGATTAAATATTTTCCTTTTGATGTATTTCTCCTCTCCTGCTGTGGTACTTCAGCAGAATCTGATTTTACTCGTCAGCGTTGGTGCAGAGGGAAAATAAGCGTCGCGGGATATTTAACAACACAGCTGACTCGGCGGTCTTCAGTGACTCACCTGGGTTCGGGTCCGTCTCCGGCGTGCAGCCGTCCTCTGACGCTCCCTGAGCGATGGCAGACGCCATCTTCCTGTTTGAGTACAAGAGTTTCCGTCGAGAGCAAAGCCTGAGTGACGCTCCGGCGTCGGCGAGCAGGCTCTGACTTTGGGAAGGCGGGCACGGTTGTGTCTGGCCGACCATCTGTCAGAGAAAAACCACAAAAGGCTACTGTATTAACGCCCTCCTTCGACCAGACGGACGCAATTTGCGTCAGAAATCGCATCCCGTTTTCTCAGAGTCATAACTCAGCGTAAAATAAAATAATCCACAGTTACACTGCAAACAGGAGCCGCTAAAAGCTATCCGAGCATGACTTTTCTTGCTCCAAATTCACCAAAATGTAAAGAAATGTAGGATAAAAACTAACTCAGTCCATGGCAACATTATTCTTCCTGCTAGCATCCCCCAAAGCATTATGGGAACTGTAATTCCAAACCTTAGAACGTGTTTATCTCAGACAGAAGAAAGGGAAAAACAATAGAAGTGACAGTATTAGCTTTTTTCGCTTTCCGTCAATATCAATATATATTTGTTCACATCACTGAGGCTCAGAAATGTCCCATCAACCCGGTTCTTATATCCCCGAACTCTCCTCGATTCACTCATATACAGACATTCGCCCCGAAACTCCAAAAACTCAAACCATTTCAGAGTAAATCCACTTTTTTGACATAGTAAATTACACGTACAGCCACTTTATTACACTTTGTAGTGATCCTCGTCCCATTTTATAGCGTTCAGTACGTCTGTCATCCACATCCACTAGAAATCTGTGACGAAGCTATGGCGCTCCCCCGAGACACTTACAGGAACGCTTCACTTGTATATAATGATCATTGTTGCCGTTTATATATATTTATCTATTATTTCATCAACATGTATGCACATGATAGTTTTATGTTTAGCTCGTTCAGCTTTGTTGTTCTTGTGTTTAGCTGTTTGGATATTTCTGTGTACATGTTGTTCACGTACCTGACCAATAAAGCCGATTCTGATTCTAACAAACCCAAACGGTGGCGGTTCTGAGTAGCATCATTTATCCCGACAATAACAATGTAAGTCACGCCTGGCTATGACACGCAGTGCTCCCAAGCGTCTAAATAAAGGGGGCAGAAGAAGAGGATCGGGAGCGTGAAGGATACAGAACTGACCCTAGCTGTTGTTTTGCAGGATGGAGTTTGTGCTGCTCGTTACATCGTACAGAGAGGTGTTTCTGTTCTTTTGCCTCATTGAATTAAAAAAGAGGGGGTGAACTGACGCCAACAGACTCAACAAACTGATCCGTAAGGCCGGTGACATTGTGGGGGTGGAGCTGGACTCTCTGGCGGTGGTGTCAGAGAGGAGGATGCTGGGTAAACTACACGCCATCTTGGACAGCGTCTCCCACCCGCTCCATGACGTGCTGGTCAAACAAAGGAGCGCCTTCAGCGGAAGACTCATCCCCCCACAATGCACCACAGAGCGCCACAGGAAGTCGTTCCTGCCTGTGGCCATCAGACTCTTTAACTCCTCCCTCTAAGTGTCAGTCTGTATGACCCTATAAACCCCTGTTTAATACTAATATACTCTGTTTTCAGTTTAATATTCCCTGTTTATTGATATTTATTCATACTTCTATTACTGCTGTGCAATATCCTCCGTCTCATAATCATCTTAATAAGCCACACTTAACTTGACAGTACTCATTATTGCACTATTACTTATTACTTATATTATTACATTGTATTATACCGTACATACTTATTTAGCTTTTATACTTATATCCACTTTGTACTTAATCTATCTGACCTGTATTATAGTGTATTATATTTGTTTGCTCAGTGCTTCTCTTCCTGTGTGCAGTAATGTGATAATGAGCTGCTGTAACGAAAAGAGTTTCCCCTCGGGCATCAATAAAGTGTTTCTGATTCTGAACAGTGGATTTAAAAAACAACAGCTCTGTGCTCACGCTCTCTTGGATGGCTTTCATCACGGCCTCCTCCTCCTTCTGCAGCTTGAGCGCAGTGATGCTGGCTTCCTGTTCACTCAGACGCAGGGCCAGGTCCATCATCTCCTCCTCCGTCATCTCTGAACGCAGCACACACAGAGTTACTACGTCAAACGTCGGCGTTGGATCGATTCACAGAAATCCCGCCTGTTACATTTGACTAATACAGTGACTTAATTAGTACAGATCTATGGCTTTTATTTTTATTAAGTTTTAGACTCTACTTTTGTCAATGCGCTTGACATTTTTGACGGTATCAATAACTCGGCATCTCAAACAGAGCTTCAGTAAAGTTCTGGTGTCATATGTCACAGTTACAACGGACAGTTTAATGTGTAGTGATGGCGTGACACATAAAACTAGCGTAGACATCAATACACACTAACGACATTTGTATTTAAATCTTTCTGTTGTATTCGACCATGTTTAACCTGCACAAAGTAAAAACTAAAAAACATTAAAAGTCAGTGTTTTGGAATGACTCTGCTGCCCTGCACGTCATGTTACGTACCTTTGGGTTTGGATTTGTTTCCCCGCTCTCTCCTGCGCTTTTCTCTGGACGACGACGGCGACAGAAGTGACGACGAGAGCTCGTCCTGGAAGATCCAACAAAAGGTTAAAGTTATAGTTCTGTCATTTCCCGGATGCTCATGGGAGTTTCCCGGATCTGAGGAGTGACTGTTTGTCCCGTTTTTTAGCTGAAGAATTCAACAAACTATGTTCAAAAGATCACACACTTATCACTCATGATTTACTATCCAGCCGCAGGTGACTCGTCAAATCTGCTCAGTTAAAAATATGTTAACAAGAATGTCGACAGGCACCTGCAGAGGCACGTTTCAAGCTTCATCCAGCGACCAATTTGAGTCTGGGGGAGAAAACTGTGGTTGGAAAGTAAATGAAACATGAAAACCCCGACTAATCCCCGAGCTACACCTGCTGAAGCGCCTCAGAACGAGACGCGGCTTTCATTTACTGAACCAGAGCGCTGGTTTGGGTTCTGAACCCGAAACCGTATCTCAGCCGGTTCTGGCTAACGTTCCCGTTTCTTTACGTTGTCGTCTCTGTCGTCGAGAGCTTCGTCCTCCTGTGTGTCTTCGTCGGTCCGCTGGCTTCCGGGGGGGGCGTCACCGGCATCCTTGATGATTTGCTTCCTCAGAGGCATCCTGTTCTGCTCCTGAGAAACTGCGACCGACAGAGACACAGAGAAAGATCCGAGCGTTACATTTCAAAACCAAACAATCCAGCAGTTTTGGACCCAGCGTCTCCACACTCGAGTCCCTGCTGGTTTTCCACCTTGCCAGCATTAAGGTGACTGAGAAATTCACATGTAGCTCACCTTCCTACTTTTGTTTACGTTCTGGAAATGCTGGATTTTTGTGGTGTATGGGCCAATTCACATTCCCCCTTTAAATAGCTGTTAAACCATGTGTGCAGCAACACACACCTGTGCAGCAGGTTTGTCTCACACTGAGCTCTTATGGCGTTTAGGTGATTTCTACAAGACCGACCCGCAGCTGAGCATTAAACCGAGAGAAATCACAATTACATCACAGCTTCGATTACACGGTTTCAGACTAAACGTATTACATTTAAACCCTGCAGTTAGTTACCTGATTTACCTGGTGACGAAGAGCGTCCTCTTCTTCCTCTCATCTGTGTGACGGGATGGCGCGAGCGTGGACCCCAAACTGACTGACCTGTGTGTTAAAAGTAAAAAAACAAACAAACTGACTGAAAGCAGATTAATCCATATATTGATCAGGGTCAGTCACAGCAGATATCTTCTGTTATCTTTCACAGCGCGAGAACATCGGTTGATATGGAAACCAACTGATCGCACGAGACACTAAAAACTGCAAATAAAGTTCGTATTTTCGACTTTCTGTTTAATTAAGAGTTTAATTAAAGAGCACATCGGCTGTTTGTGTGTGTATGTGTTGAACGGCTGCATAAAACAACAATAAACCAAACAATATATTCAGTTTACAAGCACTCACAGCAGTTTTCCTCACTTTCGCGGCGCCATGTTTGTTTCTGTTCACGTAATCACGTGACAACAACGTAAGGCGCGTCTTTCATGCTGCCTTCACGGACTGTCGGTTAATGTCGGTCTATTGCTGCCTTCGCGGACTGTGAATAAGCCAGCGATAGTTAGATAGATAGATAACTTTAGTCTTAACTAGATATACTTTGATTATGTTTTAGAAAGTCATAAACTCCTTCATTCATAAGAACATAAAACAATCATTTAAAGCAGAAATGTTCTGTCGCTCCTATATAAAAAGGGGAAACAGCGCCACGGAAAACCTGAATGTGGCCAAAATTATATTGCAAGTGTGAAAGAAAATTTGGCCTCCCCGTCGGGGAATCGAACCCCGGTCTTCCGCGTGACAGGCGGAGATACTGTCCACTATACTAACGAGGACACGCCGATGGAAAATCGTACTTATATATATAAAAACATGCATATATATGATATTTTATACTTCCTTTATACAACATTTCTGAGGCAAATTATACGATTATGCATATAGCTTCATTAGGCTAGGCAATAATGTAAAGGCTCCTGCAGATCTGTGGTGGACTGCAGTGTTTCATTTACTAAATATATCATTTATTTATTTACTTTTCTCTACTTATTTCTTTCTACCATATCTTAAAATATTAGACAGACTATATTAATGTAATATACACTTTAGATGTAACATTTCTAACAAGTTTTTTCCCAGTAAACTTGATTTCTTTGTTTGTTTGTTTGCTTCAGAGGCCGTCAGCCAGCTGCTGTGAATTCGAATTTTCTTTTCTCCAATAGTTGATGAGCTACAGCGCGCGCGCTTCCCGGCCTGGACCAATCAGCGCTGCCGCCGCTCCGGCAGCTCCTTTATAAAGCCGCCGTTCGCAGACAGACAGCATTCCTTCTGTAACTGCGGAGGCAGAGAAGATAGAGAGCTTATAATGGCACGAACCAAGCAGACCGCCCGTAAATCCACCGGAGGCAAGGCTCCCAGGAAGCAGCTGGCCACCAAAGCGGCCCGCAAGAGCGCCCCGGCCACCGGCGGCGTGAAGAAGCCCCACCGTTACAGGCCCGGCACCGTGGCTCTCCGGGAGATCCGCCGCTACCAGAAGTCCACCGAGCTGCTGATCCGCAAGCTGCCCTTCCAGCGCCTGGTCCGCGAGATCGCTCAGGACTTCAAGACCGACCTGCGCTTCCAGAGCTCCGCCGTCATGGCGCTGCAGGAGGCCAGCGAGGCCTACCTGGTCGGCCTCTTCGAGGACACCAACCTGTGCGCCATCCACGCCAAGAGGGTCACCATCATGCCCAAAGACATCCAGCTGGCCCGCCGCATCCGCGGAGAGAGGGCTTAAAGACACACCTGTCCCCCGCACCCACAACGGCTCTTTTAAGAGCCATCTACATAAACTAAGAGCCACATGTCCTTAACTTTGTTACATGAAACACTTACAAATATATACACAGATTATAAAACATGTATATAAGAAATCATGTTTCATATACAGATCAGAGAAATACAACATACTTTTGGAGAACAGTTTTATATTTTTTTTTAATCTGTTTTGACTATTAATGATTAAAAGTCTTGTCTTAGACTGGCTGTATCTGCAAAGCTGCAATACTAGGACAAACATCTTAACACCAGAGTTTAAACATGAACATAAGCGTGAGGGAGAACATTGACAGTCAGGTGTGTATTTTAACTTTTCACAGGCCAATTACTTAGTAGCATCTGGGGCTAAAGCACTTGGTTTTTTCAGAGAAAACATTTTTCGACCAGATACCAGCTGTGTCATGCAAAACATGACATTACCTTTGTATGCTGTTGCTTTTTATATATATTTATATACATCTATTTTTTTTACCTCTTTGTCTGGCTGTATTTCTGTTAATATGTTTTATTATATTGGTCTCAGTTTATGCATATTTCAGCAACGTTGCTGCTATTATTGGTCATCTGTTGTTATTTTAGTCTACATTTAGTAATGTTAGAATTTATTGTTTCACGTGTAAAAAAGGGCTTAAAAACCCATATTTTCATCAAACTACCTAAATAAAATATGTATGCACTAAAAAATAATAACAGTTGTGTTTATTGTAGGTAATTGTGGATTATTAATGGCAGTAGATTAAACATAAGCAATAAAAAAATACATCAGATAATCTGTACAATAAAAAAATAAGATTTAGTCTTTATTTTTGTTGTTAAATATGAAAAAGAGACAATCAAAAGTAAGAATTTTCACTTTAAGATGACGTTAATAATGTGGGAGGAGCTGCTGAGTTTGGCCCCGCCCACCGAAGGGCGCACCAACTGTCCTCTCTTACGTCCGCAGAGAAGCTGTAAATACGGACGGTCTGGCGACGCTCAGCTCATTCTCCATCCAACCGTTATCAAGCAAACATGAGTGGGCGGGGCAAAGGAGGTAAAGGGCTCGGGAAAGGCGGCGCCAAGCGCCACCGGAAAGTGCTCCGTGACAACATCCAGGGCATCACCAAGCCCGCCATCCGCCGCCTGGCTCGCCGCGGCGGAGTGAAGCGCATCTCCGGGCTGATCTACGAGGAGACCCGCGGGGTGCTCAAGGTCTTCCTGGAGAACGTCATCCGCGACGCCGTCACCTACACCGAGCACGCCAAGAGGAAGACCGTCACCGCCATGGACGTGGTGTACGCGCTCAAGAGGCAGGGCCGCACTCTGTACGGCTTCGGAGGCTGAACCCGATCCGGACCCGCTGACACACGAACACAAAGGCTCTTTTAAGAGCCAAACACTTCCTCGAAGAGTTCTTCCTGTTCGCTTTATATTATATTCACTTCAAACAGCGTCAAATGCACTTACAAGGTTTTAGGTTGGACTCTAATGTGACATCAAGTGTAGAGAAAACAGCAGTTTATAACTAATGCATTAATAGATTACACTAAATTGATCAGTAGTTCAGTGAATTATATTAGCTTACAATAGCCAGCTCATGTAGCATCATAAACATGTGTCATGATTCATGTCATGACTGTGTTAATAGGCCACTTCTGAATATAAAATTACCACCAAATCATCTATCAAACAGGATAATTATCTTTTTATTCTGTAAATCTAACTAATCACATGTATGTTTACACAAGACAGTATTTTTGGTGAAACTTGTTTCAGAGTTGAGTTCATGTTAGTTACACATTTAAACCTTTTTATTTTTTTATTTTAACGTGAGTTTGAGTCACCGATGAAAATAAAACGTGGTGATTCTGCAGCTTGCAGATCTGTTGTCACGGACCCCTCAGACCTGCATATTCCTCTAAACTTCACCAACTACGGCCAACACACGCACTACCACGTGATTATGTGGTACAAGGAGTGTTCAGTCCACCTGGATCAGAATCACGAATACTTTATTGATCCCAGAGGGGAAACTCTTTGTGCCAACAGTGTCTCCACAACAGCTGGTTACGTATCGTAACCAATACAGAAATTTTGCAGACCGAGCAGGCCGGTCTACAAGACAAAATGCCTCCGAAACTAAAAGATCTGTTCCAGCTCATCATCAGCATTGTGTGTGATCTCATAATACCTTATTACCCGACTAGGACACTGCGCTCCCAGGATGCAGTGTTCCTTGAGGTTCCTAGAGTCTCCAAAAGTAGACTGGGAGCCAGAGCCTTCAGTCATCAAGCTCCTCTTCTGTGGAATCAGATCCCAGTTTGGGTTCGGGAGGCAGACACCATCTCCACATTTAAGAGCAGGACGGTGTAGTCCCTCGTTCGTCCAGGAGTGTTCTATCGTAGAAAAAGTTTCAGTCGCAGTCATCTGGACACTGTTTTCAGAATCAAGACGTTTCGGCTCCCATCCGGAAGTCATTCTCAATTGTGAAAAAAAAAATTTCGGTTTCGGTTTCTTGATTCTGAAAACAGTGTCCAGATGACTATGACTGAAACCTTTTCTACGATATTTAAGAGCAGGCTTAAGACTTTCGTCTTTGATAAAGCTTATAGTTAGGGCTGGCTCAGGTGAGCCCTGAACCATCCCTTAGTTATGCTGCTGTAGGCCTAGACTGCTGGGAGACTTCCCACGATGCACCTCTTTCCTCTCTCCTTCTCTCCCTCTCCGTCTGTATGCATTTTTATCCCATTACTGCATGTTATTAACTCGACATCTTCTCTCTCCCGTAGTTCTGTACTTTCTCGTTTCTCTCCTCTCTCCTTCTGTCGCTTTCAGCAAGTATTTCTGCCTCCAGAGCTGCAGAGTCTGGATTTGTGGTTGTGGGCCACCTGCTGCCCCCGTGTTCCTGCAGAGTCTGGATCTGTGGTTGTGGGCCACCTGCTGCCCCCGTGTTCCTGCAGAGTCTGGATCTGTGGTTGTGGGCCACCTGCTGCCCCCGTGTTCCTGCTCGACAACTGCTACTACAGTTGTTGTTATTGGCTCTGTTACTAATACTGACATTATTATTCCTACAGCTGTCATTCCTATTATTATTAATTTATTAATATTAATGTTACCACTACCATTATATTTCTTAAGAATTCTAAGTGGCATTGTGCCTCCTTCTCCCCCAAAACATCTCCCTCTCGCAATAAACCGAACACGGCAGCGGTGGATGGCCGCCCCCCCTGAGTCTGGTTCTGTCCAAGGTTTCTGCCTCTTAAAGGAAGTTTTTCCTTGCCGCTGTCGCCAAGTGCTTGCTCATGGTGGGATTTGTTGGGTCTCTGTAAATAATATTATAAAGAGTTCGGTCCAGACCTGATCTGTAGGAAAAGTGAAATGAGATAACTTCTGTTATGAATTGGTGCTATATAAATATAACTGAATTGGGTAAAGCTTTGGAAAACCAGATGCGCCATGGTTTTACATCAGACTGTCATGGACAGCGACATGGTGGTGAAACAGGTACTGGCTGACCTCCGGAGGAAGAGAACTATTGATAAAAGACCGTCTCGTACCTGGGACATACTGGACTTTTAATGTGAAGATCTGATTTCTCTGTGCACTTTATTGCTTTGCTCCTCGTGTTGTTAGCAAGCACTTTTATCACTTTGTGTGATGTGGACTATCCATGTATAAATATGTATTGAAGTATCTATGTTGTGCTTTTTTGTATTGAACTTGTTGAAACTTAATAAAGATTTATAAACCTGGGCCACAGAGTCTGCCAGGCTGAGAGCGAGGGAAAAGAAAGGCCACACCTCCAACAAGACGAACAACCCAACATCCAGTCAGGCTGCTCCCGAATAGTTTACTATTACTACGTATAACGTATATTAATTTCTTCTCAGAGAAATATTGCTTTCCTTGACTTTCATAATCCATAAATGTGAACAGGTAACATGTATCATTACGTCACGGCACTTTTCTACTGACAGCAGGTGGCAGCGAAGCTCCAAAACAAAATTATGGGTGACAATCATATAATTTCATCCAACAGGAAGCCCCAAACACACGTTGTACAAGTGTAGACTGGCCAACGCTAGCAGAACTGTACGTTGACGCATTCATTTTATTTTTCCCCCTCACAAGACTTTCAGGACAGTATTTGGCCAGTTGGCTGCTTTACACACTGACGATACACTCGTCAATGTAAGAATCAGGTAATTAACTTTGCACATTATGTTGTTTTTACACAGTTGGTACAGACATAGGGTAAATGCATCCCCATTATTCAGTTATGGAGAGCAAAGTTATGGTTTTACTTCCCCACTTTTTGTCTTTTTAAAAACAAGATTATCATCATGCAGGTGATTATATTTAAGCAGCCTATATCAGTGATCGTTTTGCTATTTCCAGCAACCGACAAAAAACAAATAATAAAAAAGAAAACGCACATTTTTGGACCACAGGTCCAGCGAATGTTGAATGAACCACTGACTCCAGCCAAACTCTGAATTAGCTAAAAGCAGGATCGCTCGCAAAGAGTCGGCTCTTTAAAGTGTAACGTGGTTACACCTGCTGGGCCCCGTTGGTTTTATTATTTGGGATGTAGTGGAGGGTAAACTTGCAATCCCAGTTCACCCACCTTTTTCAAATGCAACATAGGGTTTACTCACCTTTTTATGAGTTTACCGTTACCTGTTTAACTGTTTAACCAGAGGACATTTATAGTTTCCCCACCTTTTTATTTAACCATTACATCCCCCTGCCAAGTATGCATCTATTCCAAGTTCGCTCCAAAACATAACCAGGAGAAATGGGTTAATATTCCCTATTTATTGATATTTATTCATACTTCTATTACTGCTGTGCAATATCCACCGTCTCATAATCATCTTGATAAGCTACACTTAACTTGACAGTACTCATTACTGGGGTATTACTTATTACTTATATTATTACATTGTATTACACTGTACATACTTATTTTAGCATTTATACTTATATCCACTTTGTACTTAATGTATCTGACCTGTATTATAGTGTATTATATTTGTTTGCTTAGTACTTCTCTTCCTGTACTTCCTAGTACTTCTCTTCCTCTGACAGTGAGCTGCTGTAACGAAAGAGTTTCCCCTCGAGGATCAATAAAGTATTTCTGATTCTGATATTCAAATTATTTGGAAATATTGTGTACATACAGACACCGATGTGTACACATGACATCTATTTCCTGTCTGTCCTTGATCCCTTCCTGAGCTTTCTTCTATTTCCCCCTGCTAAATTGTTATTGGGTAAAGTGTTTCCTTATCGAGGCTCTGTATAAATGAAATTTAATTGATCTGTCTGAACCAATCAATACATGATCAATAATTTCCTCACAGTTTCACGTCTGACATTTGAAGCATCTTGTCAGACCACACTGTCAAGTAAAGGACAGATGCTTTGTGTCGGCGCATGCTCAGTGTCGAGCACAAGAACTCAGCCAATCCTGTGCGAGCAACAGCACATTCGAATCTGCATGCGGCGCATATAAACAGAGCGTCCGGCGCGCGGAGGGCTCAGCAGTTTCAGGGAAGACGCAAACATGCCTGAAACCGTGAAAGCGCCCAAGAAGGGCTCAAAGAAAGCCGTGTCCAAGGCCACCAAGACCGGCAAGAAGAAGAGGAAGACCAGGAAGGAGAGCTACGCCATCTACGTGTACAAGGTGCTGAAGCAGGTGCACCCCGACACCGGCATCTCCTCCAAGGCCATGGGCATCATGAACTCCTTCGTCAGCGACATCTTCGAGCGCATCGCCGGCGAAGCCTCCCGCCTGGCTCACTACAACAAGCGCTCCACCATCACCTCCAGGGAGATCCAGACCGCCGTCCGCCTGCTGCTGCCCGGGGAGCTGGCCAAGCACGCCGTGTCCGAGGGCACCAAGGCCGTCACCAAGTACACCAGCTCCAAGTAGACCCGCTCCGACTACACCACCGCAACACAAAGGCTCTTTTCAGGGCCGCCCACTCACTCACCTGAGAGCCGCTTTCCTGCTGATTGACTTAGTTATTAAACTGGATAATGTCTCTGTCCTTCATAACTTATATAACTTATTTCATAATAAAACTTTTAATTTAAAAAGCACTTAAAATAAAATGCTTCACAACAAGAGAAATAAAATAAACAGCCAGTCCAGGTAAGATCAGGATGCTTCCAGATCAAGTGTTTTGAGACGAGACAACCTCGGGCAGGTTGTTCCAGAGGCTGTGCCCCCCTTAGTTTGCATCCTGGACTCAGGAACAGACAGGAGACCCCTGCCCGAAGATCTCAGACAACGTGAAGGTTCATAAGGGATTACAAGGTCTAAAATATAGTCTAGAGCCATGAAGAGCATTAAAAGTAATCAATAAGATCTTAAAATCGATCCTGAAACAAACAGGGAGCCTATGTAAAGAGGCTGAACCAGGTGGTCGCACCTCTTGGTCCTGGTTTACAGCAGTTCTGTACAGTCTGCAGTCGTGTCAGTTTTTTGGTGATTGTTTCATAAAAGACTGAAAACTCAGGTATAAATATTAAAGATCAAACCAATACATTACTGCTGATGTACAGTAATACTCGTAGTTGTAAGAGACGATGTAAACTCAGGTCTTCCATCTTAAAAATGTTTCTCCCCGTCGGGGAATCGAACCCCGGTCTTCCGCGTGACAGGCGGAGATACTGTCCACTATACTAACGAGGAGACATACGTCACTATGTGACGTCCCGTGTATACATATATACTTATATACTCAAATATACTTGCACACAGTCACTATTGTAAAAATATAAATATAAATAAAGCCAGCTGGGGTAGATTTGTTTTATTGTCAATAAATCTGAAGGTATATTTTGAACCTGATCATTAATTAATACTACGACTGATTTGAGACTAAGCTACTCTGTGTGAGTTTATTTTCAACAAGAAAAAACAGCAGTTTGACATATTGAGAGCTGAAAGAGGCCCTCAACTTTCTGCCTTGTTTGAGGACGTGTTAAAGACACAGGCGGACTCATTCTTCTTCTTTCGTGGCAGCTGATAATTAACGCTTTGGACAACATCCTCCAATTATCAGAAACGTCAAAAAGAAATAACCCTGGCAAATATTCTTTGACACTGAAAAAGCATTTGACAAGGTCAAATACAGGCTACTGGGCAACAAACTCCCCAAATCCAACCCAATCCATCATCTCAAGCTTCCTCAATAACCGACAAATCAAAGTGCCCAAGCAGGAGTTCCCCAGGGTGCAGTCTCGGGGCCACTTCTCTTTCTTTTACACATTGTTGACATCTACTACCCCGCCAAGACACAAAGCACTCAAACTGGCACACCATAGCAGGCATCCAAACTGTCAGACAAAGACATCGAGCAATAGCACTGAAATACCTGCGGACGGCAACAAACAACCATGCCCTCGAAGCACAACTCACAGCGGACACTTCAGCTGGCCAAAGTCCCCCAATAACCGCCCATAACCGATTAATCGAACCTACATACACAGAACAGTACCAAATTTGGCTAGTAGTCATTTATATGACTACTAGAGCTGGCCCGCCGGTATTATACAGCGCATTCACCGCTAATACCACAAATCCCACAATGCTCTGCTGTTGTTTTGGCGCGTCAATCATGACAGGACCCAGAAACGCCCCCTCCTCTGTGACAGCAGTCATAGCGACCTCGTGCTACAGCTGTCACCGTGCTACCCCTAACCAAAAATGGCGGAAAGAAAGGAAACAGGAGCTTTTTGGACAGGTGGGAGCTGTGTTTCTGTAAAACTTTGTATGTAACCTGTTGAAACTTAATAAAAAACTTAATATTGTGTGGTAATAAGCGTTGCTTGTTCCATATTCAATGTTTAAGCAAAACTTGTTTGGGTCCATTTGTTCAATGTTGGCCAATATATAATCCAGGCTCATGATCGTCTAGTCCTAGCGCCACCAACTGGCATGAATCAGGGAACTGGCATGAAATTGTACAGAAACACAGCATGAATAATTCAAATTAATTCAAAAACAGGAAAATTACACAAAATACCAAGTGGAAAAAGTGATAAGTGCACAGTGAGGTGAGAAATTAAAAGTCCAGTGTGTTCCAGGGGAGTAATTGTCTTTTATCTAAAGTCCTCCTCCTCCTGAGGTCAGTCAGCACATGCTTTACGACCATTTTGCTGTCAATGACAGTCTGCTGTAAGACCATGGAGCATCTAGTCTTCCAGATCTTCAGACAGACGATGCTGATGACCAGCTTCCTCACGGCGCCATGTTTGTTTCTGTTCACGCAATCACGTGACAACAACGTAAGGCGCGTCTTTCATGCTGCCTTCACGGACTGTCGTTTTAATGTCGGTCTATTGCTGCCTTCGCGGACTGTGAATAAGCCAGCGATAGTTAGATAGATAGATAACCTTAGTCTTAACTAGATATACTTTGAATATGTTTTAGAAAGTCATAAACTCCTTCATTCATAAGAACATAAAACAATCATTTAAAGCAGAAATGTTCTGACGCTCCTATATAAAAACGGAAAACTTAAATGTGGCCAAAATTGTGAAAGAAAATTTGGCCTCCCCGTCGGGGAATCGAACCCCGGTCTTCCGCGTGACAGGCGGAGATACTGTCCACTATACTAACGAGGACACGCCGATGGAAAATCGTACTTATATATATAAAAACATGCATATATATGATATTTTATAATATAGGCAATATAGGCAAATTATCCGATTATGCATATAGCTTCATTAGGCTAGGCAATATTTATATAAGTAGCTCAGTATTTGTACAAAATCTACATTTGTGTATCTTTCAACCATTTGCTCCTTCATACCTTGATACTGATGTAACAGTAGATGGGGTCATGATAACTTTAAAATAACACTGACAACATAAAACAATCCTATAAAGCAGAAATGTTTTGTGGTCTTATTATTATATATTCACTCCACAGCATTTATCTGAAAGCAGGCTACTAGTTAATTTAGATTTAGCACCACCGAAAACCCAAATGTGTATTATTTTCCGTGGTAGCAGGCTACTTATGAACCATACTTGGTCAAATTAAAGATGTGGGTTTGCATACTTTCTTTTTTAATAGCAATAGTTCTATAATATAACATTTAAGATGAAGTATGGGCTTTATTTATTTTCTTACTGCATTTGTAAAAAAGCTGTCATGATCCTCACTACAGACTTTAATATGTGTATTGTTCGATCATCACACAGTAATGGATAGAAAAGATTATAGTCATTTAATTAAGACTATATAAAAGGGGCCTGCAGTATTAGTACATTCCACCTTATTATACTGTATTATGTATACATTATGTTCATGATTTTATATACACACACTTCAATATTTCCCTTTTAAATAGTGCAAGGATACATCATGTTTTCTGTTCACCTACTTTTAATTAACAGTACACATGGTGTTTCTGTGGATGTTCTTAAGTCTGAACAGCAGGTGGCGCTGTTAGCTTTAATATAAATAATAGGTATTGTACATAAAAGGGTGCGCAGATGGCATCTTTACCCAGCTACAGTCTCAGCTGTTTCCGGTGCATTATAGCTGTGCAGCTTGTAAATGTCAGTGAGAAGCTGAAACAGATAAAAACATGGCGGCAGGAAAGCGGCTCTCAGGTGAGTGAGTGGGCGGCCCTGAAAAGAGCCTTTGTGTTGCGGTGGTGTAGTCGGAGCGGGTCTACTTGGAGCTGGTGTACTTGGTGACGGCCTTGGTGCCCTCGGACACGGCGTGCTTGGCCAGCTCCCCGGGCAGCAGCAGGCGGACGGCGGTCTGGATCTCCCTGGAGGTGATGGTGGAGCGCTTGTTGTAGTGAGCCAGGCGGGAGGCTTCGCCGGCGATGCGCTCGAAGATGTCGCTGACGAAGGAGTTCATGATGCCCATGGCCTTGGAGGAGATGCCGGTGTCGGGGTGCACCTGCTTCAGCACCTTGTACACGTAGATGGCGTAGCTCTCCTTCCTGGTCTTCCTCTTCTTCTTGCCGGTCTTGGTGACGCTCTTAGAGACGGCTTTCTTTGAGCCCTTCTTCGGCGCTTTCACGGGATCAGGCATCGTTAGCTTCGTCAGTCCTCACATCAACGAGTGATCCCCGCAGCGCCGAGAAGGTTAATTTATATGCGCCGCGTGCAAATTCGAATGTGCTGTTGCTCGCACAGGATTGGCTGATTGTTTTTTAAACGCGACTGAGCATGCGCCGAAACAAAGCAACCGTTAAACATTGAGAGGTGAATGGAGATGTGAAGGTCAAACGGTAAAACATAGATTTAAGTGTATTAATACTTAAATCTGTACAGTAAAAGTACTAACACACACTCTGTAAAAATACTTACAAGGGTCATTATAAGAAAACGTGCCATTTCCCACTTTTAATGTTTGATTTTCAAAGTACTGTTTTGAAAATCTTTAAGCCCCTTTTTGGATGAAGTAGATCCTTACCTCTCAGGGAAATGTGCCGTGCCATCTCAGGCTATCTTATTTTTTATAATTTTTTCATATAACCAACATAAATGTGTGTGTTTGGTCAACCCTGTTACCGACATATTAATTACTTTTTGAAAAGGTTTTAAATACATATATAGAACACATCTGATATACTGTGAAAGACAATCCCCCCATTGTTACATTAAGAGTGTTTGTGAATTGAGAATATTGAAAGTTTTATCTTTTTTTAGTGGATGAATATATTCATTTACAAATGACACTCTCCCAGCATCTTCTGTTTTAAGAAAAATGTATGGAAACAAAAATAAAACACCTCAATTCAATTTTGAGTGGATTATTAGTCTCCCTTACTAAACATTTACAATTAGTTGGTTACATTTTTATTTTCATTTTTTAAATGATATTAGAATATTATACAAGTAACAGGGTTGACACATCAGTAACAGGGTTGACAACAGTTACTGTATTGGTTATACCGCTTGTTTGAGTTACAGTTATGGTTGTAATGGAGTCTTAATTGGACATTCATAAACCTTTAATTCAACATGACTAATTAGCATATTTTGTAGAATGCTCTATTGAGATATTTTAGCATAAAAATTATGAAAAATTATGATGATTCTGCGGATGTAAATGTAAATCAATTGTTTTATTAAAACATTAACATTACATTGCAATTAAATGACCAATTGAACATGTTTGGCCTTAACAGAATAAGCAAAAACCACTAACGATCACTTACTAAAGGCCACTATAAAAAAGTATAAAAAACAAAATGCAGATCATAGATCAAGTGTGTTGTAACATGGAGGAAGTAAACTGGTGAAAAATCTTATGTCTAGAGAAATTGGGTTTCAAGATTAGACACATATCGACATTTCAGAGTGGCCATTTCCTGATTCTATCCTGAAGGTGAATGGTGATGCAGTGATTTCTTTTGTTAACCATTCCCGCCCAGCAGACAGTCGTTAGTCCTCAACTACGTCCACAACAACGTTTTAAGTACTGGCGCTCAGGACCGGAGCAAAAGGAAAAGCTAACTGTTGAACATGTTTGGCCTTAACAGAATAAACAAAAGTCAATGATCACTAATGATCACTTAATGTAACATTCCTGTCTGCCTACCCAACAAGTTTTGACCAGATGTCTTTCCGTATTTCTACGTGCCGTGCTTTCTGTGAAGGTTTAACAGTGTATCAACAAGAAATCTCTTCTGTTTTTTTACTTTGTTTCGCGTTATTGTCTGTTTTCTCCCAGTGGTGACCCGACTGACATCATCCCGGTCATAGAATGCTCTGATACTTGATTTTATATGTGTTGGAATGCGGAGCTTTTCTTTCTGAGAGAAAGAAAGTGTATTTCCATCTAAAGTCTTCCACCTTCTTCTTGGAAGACCAATGGCACTCTGTCCATATTTCTGCATGCATGTACTTTTTTCAGTCATTTAGAACTAAAGAAAACCCTTGGATGAGAGGCAATATCTTCAAATATGGA
This sequence comes from Siniperca chuatsi, assembly GCF_020085105.1. Lineage (NCBI taxonomy): Eukaryota > Metazoa > Chordata > Actinopteri > Centrarchiformes > Sinipercidae > Siniperca > Siniperca chuatsi. The sequence goes on from NC_058055.1 coordinate 27,824,271, forward strand.
AGTACCAAGTCCAGTTGCCCTTGATTTAATCCTTCTTGGGTATACAACATGGGTAAGACACACAAAAGCATACTTGCGTCAACCCTGTTACCCTGGAATGGTAACAGGGTTGACGAAAAAGGTTATTGGCGGCCATTACTAGCCATGAGGTATAGGTAATGACACCACATTATGTGCCTTAATGAGAGGCTTAAATGTTGTTATATATGTAAATTTTTTAAATATGTACAAATAACTTTTTAACGTATGCTTTTCTGGTAACAGGGCTGACACAATGAGCGTGTCCCTGTCTTTCAGACCTTACATAAACTCAAAGAAAATTCATTAAAAAGAAGAGAACACTTCCTTGTCTTCTACCATCAACTTCATGAAAGGCAGATGATGTCACTTCCTGGAACTGATGCAACTTTTGGAACAGTCCATTATCTTTAAAGAGGGGTTTTCATAAAAAGTAACAGGGTTGACGAGAACCTAGGGACCCGACTAAATTGTATTTTTTTTTATTTTTACACATGTTAAGAATAAAATCCATTCATGACTAATGAACTGACACTTAAGGCTTTATAGAAGTATATGTTTTTTTATGATAGTTTGACTTTTTGGCCTCGATAGCAAGTAGAAGTAGAAAAATCCTACAGAGGGACAGGCCATTTTCAACATTTCTGCAAGATGCTTTGCACAAAAATGTGATTAAAATCCTTTAAAAACAAAAGAAACAGAAATTAATTTATTCTTATATTTTGAGACATATTATGGAAACTAAATTATAAAATATTTTATTTGTTTCATGGTTTATTAAGATTTACAGAGCTTTTTTTTTCCTGAGGGACACAAAATGGCACGTTTTCGTATAATGACCCACAAGTGTGTGAGTGTAATCAGGAAAAAGTCCTTAAAGTCCCTGTGGCTGTTGTGCTGTTCAGTAAACACACGTGATTAGTTAGAATAATAATTTAGAGAATAAATAAAATTAACAATAAAGAGGTTTATCCTGTTTGACAGATTTGGCGGTAACTGTATATTCAGGGTTAGGGTGTTTTAATTTATCTTTTGAATCACGAGTTCGGCTTATCCTACGATGCTACATGAGCTGGTTAAGTACAAAAGTACTACTATTGTAAGCTAATATAATTCACTGAACTACTGATCAATTTAGTGTAATCTATTAATGCATTAGTTATAAACTGCTGTTTTCTCTACACTTGATGTCACATTAGAGTCCAACCTAAAACCTTGTAAGTGCATTTGACGCTGTTGGAAGTGAATATAATATAAAGCGAACAGGAAGAACTCTTCGAGGAAGTGTTTGGCTCTTAAAAGAGCCTTTGTGTTCGTGTGTCAGCGGGTCCGGATCGGGTTCAGCCTCCGAAGCCGTACAGAGTGCGGCCCTGCCTCTTGAGCGCGTACACCACGTCCATGGCGGTGACGGTCTTCCTCTTGGCGTGCTCGGTGTAGGTGACGGCGTCGCGGATGACGTTCTCCAGGAAGACCTTGAGCACCCCGCGGGTCTCCTCGTAGATCAGCCCGGAGATACGCTTCACTCCGCCGCGGCGAGCCAGACGGCGGATGGCGGGCTTGGTGATGCCCTGGATGTTGTCACGAAGCACTTTCCGGTGGCGCTTGGCGCCGCCTTTCCCGAGCCCTTTACCTCCTTTGCCCCGCCCACTCATGTTTGCTTGATAACGGTTGGATGGAGAATGAGCTGAACGTCGCCAGACCGTCCGTATTTACAGCTTCTCTGCGGACGTAAGAGAGGACAGCTGGCGCGCCCTTCGGTGGGCGGGGCCAAACTCAGCAGCTCCTCCCACAGTATTAACGTCATCTTAAAGTGAAAATTCTTACTTTTGATTGTCTCTTTTTCATATTTAATAACAAAAATAAAAACTAAATCTTATTTTTTTTATTGTACAGATTATCTGATGTATTTTTTTATTGCTTATGTTTAATCTACTGCCATTAATAATCCACAATTACCTACAATAAACACAACTGTTATTATTTTTAGTGCATACATTTTTTATTTAGGTAGTTTACCTTGATGAAAATATGGGTTTTTAAGCCGTGAAGCAATAAATTCTAACATTACAGATAAAAGTACATCTTAAAAAACTTGTGAGAGTTGAGGATTTTTTATTAGTCAGTTTCTAATTCCTTAATTTAAATTTACACACCACAACATTCACAGTCAAACCGTATTTGCTCCAAATACAGACTAAAATAACAACAGATGACCAGTATCACCACAGAACAAAATGTACAATAACAGCAGCAACGTTGCTGAAATATGCATGAACTGAAACCAATATAATAAAAGATATTAACAGAAATACAGCCAGACAAAGAGGTAAAAATAAACAAACTATTATAAACAAGTGGGATTAAAAATATGTGTATATCAGAATCAGAAATACTTTATTGATCCCCGAGGGGAAACCCTTTAGTTACAGCAGCTCACTGTCACATCAGTGCACACAGGAAGAGAAGCACTGAGCAAAAAATATAATACAGGTCAGATAAATTACGTACAAGTGGATATAAGTAGTTTAAGTATAAGTGTAAATTACGGAACCGTAAGGAACCGTTTACATGCTGCTCAGATGTCTTACTGTGGATTACACGCTGTCGTTCTTTACGTTGCCGTGGAATACAATCAGTTTGATCGATATTATCCAGCTGTTTCCTGACAATCAGAAAGTTCATAGTTGCTGTTTTGTAGTAACTTCTCTCACATATTGCTGAACACGAGGTGGCAGCAGCAGGTAACACCACGGAGAGCTTCAGGTGTGAGGAGGCCTCTGCATTTGGCTGTTTATTTGTGTCAGGTAAAGTATTACCGACTGTTTAATCAATTTAATATTTCCTGTTTAAATATATTTGAATAATAAAGTTTTGTGTTTCATCCACAGGAAGCCGACAGTCACGCTTGCGAGCGATTGAACAAATAAGTCTTTGGAAAAATCAGAGGACGGCACTCTCACTTTACGTTTGACTTTTTCATGTTTTAAACCCCAAAACTAAACTCTCACATGCCAAGATTTAAACCTATATTTAACTGGTTTTAATCACCAGTGGAAAACCTTGTGAATTCTTTAATTTGTTTAGAAAAGTTTGTAAAATCAGACTTTTCTGTGGGACACAAAGCCTCTTATTCTGTCTTTGCTTAAAGAGCCATATTCTAGTTTTGTTGGTCTGCTTGTTTAATATTTTAAATATACAAACATGATACATATATATATATATATATATATATATATATATATATATACATATATATATATACTGTACAGCTGCGGTCAGACGTTTAGCTCAATGCAATTTGTAATATGTGCGTCTTTGTCCTCAGGTTTTGTTGTTTTCAGAAGACACGCAAACATTTTAGAAAAGATACCAATCTTATTTATTTATCTGTGACAAAAGATAAACTGCCCTTCACACGTTAACCTTTGGCTGCAACTGTATATTTTTCCTTTACTGATCATACACTGATGTATTTTTATAGTTTTATCCTGCTGCCATTAATATTACATGAGTCCTTTTTGAAATGCAACAAACAAACAAACTAAATTGAAAACACACCATTAGCGCCTGTGTTTTGTGAAGTTTAGTTTTTTCTAAAATGCTGGTTTGTTTTCCGTTAATGTCGTTGTGTTTTCTTGTTGTCGTGCTTCTCGGGGGCCAACTTTATTTTCAGCCATCAGTGGCCACAACAATAGATCTATCTGAGTCCGTGAAAAACAGGCAACCATTTCAGAGGAGCGGCTAGTAAGAATTAGCTTTCCTGAGAAAATGCTAAAGTACATCTCCACTCACTTGCTAACTTAGATAAGCTAATAAGTGGGTTTTATTCAGAAAACAACTGTACGTCTATAACTTTTACGTAAAGCTTTGATTTCAGTACTTGTATTAATGAAAACGCACCAAATCCTCACAATTAACATTTCCAAACTTTCACTGAAAATAAAAAAGAAAACAGCAAATTTACCAGCTATCAAGAGCAGCTAATGCTACATGCTAACACGTTCTGTAAACACATTTGTAGCTTGTGTGTGTTTGATTAACTCCAGCTTTAAAAGCATTTTCATTTCTAAATTCTTGCGTTAAAGTGTCAAAGCCTGCTGCGTTGCATCTCAGCTAGCTAGCTACATTTATGCTAAGCTAGCAGAAGAGGAGCTAGCAGCAGTTTATGTTTTGAGTTTGTGGGGTTAAACTCGACCCCCGTCAGCATTTTTTTTCTTGTCAGGATGAGCGGCAACAGCCAGCGAGGCCATAAAAGGCTTCAGCGTTTACGACCATCATCAAACTTTCCATAAAGTGGAGTTTTATGGCCATTAGCTGGTTAATGGTTCACCTGAAGACAGGTGACAGGGGGAAACAGAAACAAGATGGACGCCCAGTTCACACACACAATCCTCCTTATCTCTTCTTTTGAAATGTTCTTTTTCCTTCTTCTCTTATTCTTTGCTCCGTCCATCTTTATCGAAGCTCTTGGACGCCACTGGCACGATATATATAACTAATTAAGTTTAATTATATTAATTCAGATTGTATGTGAAATGCATGTGAGCTGATTCAAATGGAGCTAATTTTAAAGTGTTAAAAAAATATATATCTTTTTTTCTCTCTGATTACTTTATTTGGATTATTTATTACAAGTGTTCACGCAGTTCGGATCGTATTTATCGTCGCGACACTGGTTCACGCTGCCATCTTGGCCGGTCCCTGTTGAAAAAGAGACGTTTCGTCGGGTTAAATAAAGGAAAAGAAAGAAAGATGGCCTGATTATCTGGTTCTGCTGATTCTGTGAGCGATCATTAACCACAGATCGGACCTGCTGGACTTTTTACGGCTGTAAAGTAAAATAATAATTATAAACAGGATGTGATGTTGTGAATATCAACACATCACCAGCCAGTGTTTGTTAGTTTATTAATGCTTTAATAAAGTTTGCACTCTGTTTATTATAAATTATTCTATGGATCGTAACACAAACAGTTTTACTGATTATTGATGGTGTAATTCTAGTTATTCAAATTTAGAATAAATAAATATAACATATATAATCTCTATTATTAATTATGAAATTATATATGAAATGGATCTTTTTTTTATTAACATTTTTGTAATTCTTTTCCTCAGGGTGTTTTTGTCCGTTTGTGTTTTGTATTTTATTTAATATTGTTGTTATTATTATAACGGTCAGTGTTGCTGTTATGTGTTTTAATGTTTTAATGAGCTACCAGATGAAAACACTCCACTTATTTAATAAGTCCATATATGTTCTATAAAATATATATACAGTGCAAATTTTAAAAAATTATTATTAAAATTATCTTACATTGTTATTTTAAAGTACATTTAAATTTATATTACATTTTAATTGATAAATATGAACTATTGTTAAAAAAAAAGGCACTAAATAATCAACATTATTCAGACTTTAAGTTATGAGTCAATTAATGATTAATTAATTAATTTCCATCTGTTTATATCTTCAATTCACAAACAGCCACAGGAAGGTCAAAGCTCAGCGTTATTGGATCTATTAATCTAATTAATACATTGATCTTTCTGATTATTTCTTCGTACTAATACATGTACTGAATTTCACCTTACGCTTGCCACATACTGCAGCATTAAATCTTATCACACTTTTATTATGTAAGATTATGCAGCTGTTTAAATGTGTTTCACTTCACGTTGAATATTTATTTGATTTACGAGCTTTCTGGGGAATAAACGTGACGCTGAGTTGAAGTTAATCTGAATTTAATAATTGAATGTTGAACAAATAAATTAATAAAACTCAATATTGTGTCACAAAAACATGAATTTTCTGAATGAAAGGTAAAATCTGTGACAGGTAACACATTAAATTAATTTTTTTTTTTTTTACTTTTCCATCCTGGATTCATTAAAGTGTGTCAGGCTTAGAAAGAAAATGTGTTAGGTTTCATTTGAAGTTTGGAAAACAATGGTTTTATAACTTTAATTTATAGATGCAAATAAAACAAAATGCTAAAAAAAAAAAAAAAGTGTTACCCTTTTATAGACGCCATCATCACTGTAATAAAAAACAATTGAAACACTTCATGAAGGTAAAACTGCTTTAAAAGTTACCCTTTTATTTTAAGTTAAACATGGAAACAGGAATGAAAAGGTTTAATTTCAGAAAACAGAACATATATGACTCTATAGAAAGTTTGTTATTGATTAAAAACAGAAGCAGGTGAACCAGTAGCCGCTCACATTATGCGACATCAATATAACATCTATCAAACACTTGAAAACACAAATACTCATGTGTGTAATGAGAATTATTGTGGCTTTTATGTGATTTTACTGCAGCAGACTAAACTAAATACTCATCAGTGTAAAACAATAAATCTCCCATAAATCCATAAAGACGCAGATAATTCCTCTTCAGGAGGGCAGGAGAGGGGGGACCAGAGGACGGGCAGGAGGGCAGCGGAGGGGTACCAGAGGACGGGCAGGAGGGCAGCGGAGGGGGACCAGAGGACGGGCAGGAGGGCAGCGGAGGGGGGACCAGAGGACGGGCAGGATGTGGGACCAGAGGACGGGCAGGAGGGCAGCAGAGGGGGGACCAGAGGATGGGCAGGAGAGGGGGACTAGAGGACGGGCAGGAGGGCAGCAGAGGGGGGACCAGAGGATGGGCAGGAGAGGGGGACTAGAGGACGGGCAGGAGGGCAGCAGAGGGGGGACCAGAGGATGGGCAGGAGAGGGGGGACCAGCGGATGGGCAGGAGAGGGGGACTAGAGGACGGGCAGGAGGGCAGCAGAGGGGGACCAGAGGATGGGCAGGAGAGGGGGACTAGAGGACGGGCAGGAGAGCAGAGGGGGGACCAGAGGATGGGCAGGAGAGGGGGGACCAGCGGACGGGCAGGATGTGGGACCAGAGGACGGGCAGGAGGGGGGACCAGAGGACGGGCAGGAGAGGGGGGACCAGAGGACGGGCAGGAGAGGGGGGACCAGCGGACGGGCAGGAGGGGGGACCAGAGGACGGGCAGGAGAGGGAACCAGAGGACGGGCAGCAGAGGGGGGACCTGAGGACGGGCAGGACGGCAGGAGAGTGCCGAACCTCCCGAACACGTTAGTGAAACAGACAGAACGTTAATAAAACAACGGATGATAGTGTTTATTTGTTTAAAAACAACTTTGTGGAATAAAACCCAAAGTTATATCTAATGCACCACAAGCGTTTGAATGTAAGCTGGCAGGTTTGACCAGAGGCGGAATATAACTACATTTACTCAAGAACTGCCCTTAAAGCAGCTATAACACATGGTTTTATAATAACAACAGCCAGCGGTAGAAAACCTGACTTGCTGCTTGTTTCTACCCGCTGCTGCTGTGAGAACACGAGCTCATTAGCTTAATGGAGGTAAACAGCTGGTGGAGCTGATCCTCCAGCCGCTGCCGTTAAAGCATCGCAGAAGAAGAGGACGCGGCGAGATGACGTCATTAAAAGAGCTCCAGTGGAAGCTCAGACGATGGGAAACCACGTGTTAACGTGAGGAAGGTCACAGCCTCCTCATCGCTCCACACACATCTGATGCTTTCAGCTCTCATTTTTTGTGATAAAATTTTTATTGAGATTCAAGTTATGGATTGATAACTAATAACAAAAAATTACACAACATTAAATAAACCAAACAGAGCTAATGGCGACTCCCAGCCAGATCTCCAGGTCAAAACGTCATCATGTAGTTATAATATAATAAAGTTACTCAAACTCTTGGATTTTACTTAAAGTCCGTGTAAAGCAATAATAAATATGTGTTGTGGGAAATTTAAATAAGGAGACCGAGCATCCAGGGAATACGCATTGGCGGGACGAAGGCATAGCTAGCTAGCACTGATGCTAATGCGCTCTAGTTATTACATAGTAAGATTACGAATTAAGAAATACATTTCTAACGTTTATAATGTGTTTTAATTTCTGAATTTCCTTTCTTGTCCAGGAAATAATCGTTTCCTCTATATAAATATATACCGATCCACTGAGATTTTGAGTACGCGGAGGCCTCCAGCGCAATGCTAGCTTCTTCCCTTTTTGTTGCCGTTAGGCCGGCTAATAAGATACGTTTTTGATATTGTGATATATTTAGCAAAGACAAGTCATTCAGGAGCAATAACAGTGGGGTTGCATGGCACTTCCCAATCCAAAATCGTTGTCAATAAGGAGCAAACGACTTTCCAAAAGAGAGAAACATCATTACCAAAGTGGGTAGTGAGCATAACGGTGAGTAATTTTCATTAAAAATCTTTATGGGAGTGAGGTAGGTTCGATGATGAGGTTTCAGCGACACAGCTCCAGGTACGATCCCAGTTCGGTGGCTGATTCTCCATCAGGTGTTTTTGGTCCGTACCTGTTATAATACGCACTATTAAAATATTCTGTACGATGTTTTCAGCTCTTCGTGCTTCATGTACGTCATCGTTTACTCACTCAGTCTGTTTCTGTTTTTATCCGCGCACCGACTCTTTACACCTCACACAACAGGAACCACTTTTTTTTTTTACAGATATTTCCGGTGTTTCCATTCAGGTTTGGAAACACACTGACTGGATGAAGTGACGGTGTGTCGGCGTCTCTGCTGGCGAACCATCAGCCGAACCTGCGGCTACAGACTCTCAGCTCGTTGTTCATCTGTTTATCTGAGAAAAAAAAGTAAAGCACAAGTATCTCAAAATTGTTTGAGTAAATGTATTCGGTCACATTTCACAACTGGATATATCGATATGTGTTTGATATGAATTAACTATAAACTAAATAGCTTTAAAATATGTGGTTTCTACACGAATGACAACATTAAAATGAATAAAACTTTACTTACTTGTACCTCACTCAGGTATTTCTGGTAAATCCTTGTTGTGCTACTTTATACTTCTAATTCACCGCATTTAAAACAGCTCTGCCCCCCCGCAGGTGTTTTCACTTACTCTGATCAGACGTCTAGTCAGTGAGGACATTTTGCTGATAAAGTAACATCTTCAATGCAGGACTTTTATTGTAATTGAGTATTTTTACGGTGTGGTGTTAGTACTTTCACTTTAGTAAAAGACCTGAATGCTTCCTCCACCTCTGCTGTAGCACTACTGATGCAGGAAGTGAAGCTGACGTGTCTGCAGCTCGAGGTTAAAATGTCGCTTATGGTGACAGTGAGAAGAGACGGTGTGTTGTTTTTCCCACCGCTGACCTCTTCGCCAAACATATCTTTAAAAGAAATGATTCATCAGCTCGTCACCGATGGCGTCCTGGTGTTTACCTGCAGCGTTTATGGACACTTTCACACACATCCACGCCATAAAGCCATGAGAACCACGACACCTCACCAACTGTACGCTGCTACGTGTGTGTGTGTTTAAAATGATTAACCTTTACAGCCCGTTAGCCTCATTTAGCTCTCAGGGCCGTAAACGAGGAGAGTGTTTCTGTCACTCATATCTTCAAAAAACATCGACTGCTCCGGCGGCGACACAGATATCGCTGCCGATTAATAGCTGTCTCCTTCTGATTGCAAAGCGAGGAATCAGTTTATAGTTACAAATCAACATTTTTGATTGTCTGACCTACAAAACTCTCTGCTGGTTGTGTTCGTGACACTATCGGTGTCACAAATCACCTTATTCTTCTAGCTCTTACACTGAAGATGTAAATTTTACATTTAAAACATATAATGATTTCATAACATATGATACATCATATTCATGGTGCCTCCAGCACTTTAGTTTAGCATGCTAACATGCTAACATGTTAAAACCACCTGCTAAAACATCAGCATGTTAGCGTTTTCATTGTGCGCATGTTAGCATGCTGACGTTAGCAGTCAGTCCTGTTATAACCACGCTTTGTGTGAAGCACTTGGTTTCTGAGACGTCTTCCTTAAATGAATTATAATATAATATAATTATTTTTATTATTATCTTCACTCACGTTCTCATCCTCTAACGTTAGCGTTACTTGACGGCATTACTGCCCGCGCTAGCTTCTCCAAAATGGAAAACAACGAGAATAGTGCGAAAATAAAAAGAAAGACAAACTTTCTAAACTGGACAGATGATGAGAATTTATGGGAAGCGCAAACGCAGAATACAAAGCACATTTGATCCAGCGATAGCAAACACGGACTGACAGCCGGTGTGGCAAGAGGTAACGGACAAAATCAACGCGAGAAAAATCTTGCTGTTAAACAGAACGTGGATGAAGTTATTAAAAAATATGAAAATATTACTGCGACAGCAATTAAGGAGATATCCAAGCAAGTTTCAGTAAAACAAGACAGAGTTATGCTAACGTCGGCTAACGTCGGCTAACGTCGGCTAACGTCGGCGCTGCAGGAGTTCCTGAAGGTTGCCTGATGTCAAATCTACGCTCTCTAACAAGCCGTGCGTCGCAAGTGTCGAGCGGGTTTTCCCTGTCCCGAAAAATCAATCTGGGTATCTCCTCCTCTTCTTCAATCACAATAAAATCATTGTCTTATCGTCCTAGAAGCTGAGGGCTTTTATGCAACTCGTTTAGTTAGATCGGTTCCTCCTCTGATCTGTTAAGTTAGTCACAATAATCACTTTCGGTCAATATCTTCACGACGTATTGTTTTCTTCTGCACAGGTTTGTTGGGAATAATTGTCTCTTTTCTGATTGTGTAATTATTTATGGACCAAAATAAACTTGAATCTAAACTTCATGGTCATTTTGGAGGCCGTAGTTTGCGCTGCTGTTGAACTGTGCTGTGTTTTACTGAGAGGTGTTCCTAATGTTTTGTCCACCTTCGCTGACTGGGGTGGACAAAATATTAGGAACACCTCTAGTAAATGTAACAGTGACGTTTAGCATCTTTTGTCTTTTTTTTGTTTTGTTTGATCAGTTTGTTTATCTTCTTCCTCTCTGTTGTTGCTCTCACGTTCTTCCTCTGTCTCCTTCAAACCGCTCTGGTGTCACAATTCACAGGTGCAGTCTGGGTAAACAATGGCAGGAAGCGGGAGCCAGGAAGAGCCGGGCCAGCCCCCCCCCCCATCATTAGCATGCTTTAGGAGAATTAGCATTTTTAGCATGCGGCGGCTCAGAGGTGCGAGTCTTCCTCGGCCGTCTCGGGGTTGTGACCTTTGACCTCCGGTGAACACAGGAGTGAAGTAAGACACAGGTTAATGGGGTTGTTAAAATGTCACCGATCTTCACACACACACACACACAGATTACAGCAGGCTGACTGTTTCTGTTCAAACAGAGTTACAAACCTCTGGAGCCTCGCTGACTGAAACACAGCAGGCAGCGGCCGCTTTGATGTGTGTGTGTGTGTGTGTGTGTGTGTGTTTCTTGAACTTCAGTCGCCACATCGCCGTCACACGTTGACAGGTCGTCATTCGATCAGGGTCCGGACTAATCGCTGATGCGTTTCACGCTCTGGTCCAATCGGAAAAACGTGTCTGACGAACTGAAATTAACCGATCAAAGATTAGCTGATCGATCGACAGAAAATCCCAAAAAATCTAAAATGGCTTCAGCTTCCTAAATGTGAAGATGCGACGATCGTCTTCGTCGTACTTTGAATGTCTTTGGGGTTTTGGACCGTTGGTCAGACAAAACGAGACATCTGAAGACGTCACTTTGGCCTTTTTTTGCAGTTTTTCGACATTGTCCACACTGTAATTTTACAACGTCGGCCTATTCTGTAAAAGCCCGTTCTCGCTCCCAGGGCGTCAGATACCGCCGTTTTGTCCCGCCCCCTCGGCGTTGTGTGTGACTTTCTACAGAACAAAAGTTTATTTGAGGATTTTCAGTCAGGATTTAGCTTACAGTTAAGGCTGGTCAACGTAGGACGCACCCTTTTTCGTGCATAATCCTACGAATGTCCAGCAAACCAGCAACGGGCGTACTTGGACCTTCATCGTCATGGTAACTAAACACGTGGTTAACGTTGTAAAGCGGCCGTAGTTTGGTCAGGTTTAGGAAAAGCTCACGGTTTACGGTTAAAATAAGCAAGTTATGTGACGTAAACCCGTAACGTTACGCGGGTTACGTAACTTAAAATAAGTCGTTAACGTTGACTTTTGGTTTCACGCGGGACGCGAACCTGCATGGACTCTGATGCTCTTCATGCTCCCTCATCTGACTTGAGTAGCCGTAAACGACGCAAATCATATTTCGAGAGTTTATGAAAGTCGAAAATCACTTCATCTGCAGTTCGCACCACAGCAACACAGTGGCATGACGTCACGCACGCAAGCTATTGATACTGCTCATGCTGGATTTTTACGAATGTCCAGGGTAGAGGAGGGTCTTCAGCCAAAACTTTGGGGTTCAGTTACTCTTCAACTAACATTTTCAATGCAGTCAGAGTATTTGTGCTTTCCCTGAACTAAAAGCACTTCTTCCACCACGGCGGTTGGATCGCAACCTGGAAGTGTAAAACAGTAAGCGTGTGGAGCTACAGAGGCTACATGCTAAGCTGGAAATCAAACCTTACTGAGAAGTGTTTCGCCAAAAAGTGTTTTGTTCTCGTCTGCTCGTCCTTCTGTGATGTGAGCTTAAAGATCGTAGTATGAAGTCTGGAAATCGTGAGCGCGCTGACGCAAAAAACACAGAAATGATTCTTTATTTCTGCATTTCAAACTGATTTTCTGCTCCTGTGTTTGCAGCCCTCAGATATAAATCTATAACTTGATTGGGGTCACAATGAGGACGCGAGCATCACATAAAACTCTTCACGGAGGTGATGGCGCTCCGTGACTTCCTTTTCCTTTTTCATTGGTTAACTATTGACTGTGTTTAACAGCCTGCAGACCAAAGAGGAACGCACAGAGCTGAAACAAACAGAAGGGCGTAGGTTTCAGAATAAAGTCAAACATTTCTACACATTTAAATCCATCGACTTCCTCTTCCTCTGCATGTTTTCGGGAAAAAAATCAAATATTACATTTATGTAACTAAACTATAAACTATAAGCTATATTTTTAGTTACATTTAAATAAATCTAGCAAATGAAAAGTTATGGTGAAACTGGCTGCAGCGCTTTCCAAAATAACGGTGATAAACAAATGTGAACTTCTGCTGTGTTTTAAACGCCCTTAAAATCATGTTTAGCTTTACTTGACAGAGATGATATATGATGGATAACGCTGTGTTTGCATCTTTATCTTCAATTCTTGTGTCTTTTTAGAAGAATATTAACTTACATGCAAGGAACATGCAAAACTGGTGAGGAACCACGAAACGTTTTTACCTGAAAAATGACTTAAACGATCAAAATAGTCGCCACTCAATTCTCTGTCGACTAATCGTTTCAGCTGTACTTGTATAAACTGTCGGGAAGATTAATTTATAAGAAAACATCATCTTTTATAACCTTGTGTCATGTGTTTTGTGTGTAAAAATCTGATTTTGTAAAGAAACTGAAGCTGTCAGATAAATGTAGTGAAGTAAAAAGTCCAATATCTCCCTCTGAGACGTGGAAGCAGAAAGTAGCGTGAGAAGAAAATACTCGAGTAAAGTACAAGTTCCTCTTTTGTACTTTACTAAAGTAAATGTACTCAGTTACTTTCCACCGCTGCTTAGTACACGTCACGTTTGAGCTCGCATTCTTGGGAGTTCGAACTCCAGATCTTCAGCTTCACCTTTGTTTTTTAAAAGTCGGCCTCGTTTTACTGAAACAAACGTCGCTGTAACAGTTAGCATGTTAGCTTAGTGTTAGCGATGGTCGTCGCCGCGTGGGGATGAAGTCAGAACTGCGGGATAATGTTGGTTAGCTTGTTGCATGTCTCTGATTAGCCGTTTACTTCCTGTCGGACTCCTGCAGACCTGCGCAGATTTTGTTATTTGTGAATTTGATTTCTTGGCACTATAATCTCTGCTAACCTTAGATGGGAAAGCAATGTTAACAGGCTACTGTCCCTGAACGGGGGCCTGTAAGTAGGTTAAGTAGGAGTGGCTAATAAAAGGACTCTGTTGGCACTTTAAGTTACTTTTTCTTTTATATTCATGGTTTTGCGTTCTTTAATATGTTTGAGTTAAGTATGGATGCTGCTGTCCGTCCTGCTGCACTATGAGCTAACAACTTCTGTCGTAATGGCGGGTATGCACGCTCCACAGTAATCACAAATACAGTTGCTTAAAGGAATAATTCAACATTTTGGCAAATATGTATACCTGTATGCTAAATATAAGGCTATCACCAGCAGCCGGCTAACTTAGCTTAGCATAAAGACTGGAAACAGAGGGAACCAGTAATTACAAATACAGTTGCTTAAAGGAATAATTCAACATTTTGGCAAATATGTAGACCTGTATGCTAAACATAAGGCTATCACCAGCAGCCGGCTGACTTAGCTTAGCATAAAGACTGGAAACAGAGGGAACCAGTAATCACAAATACAGTTGCTTAAAGGAATAATTCAACATTTTGGCAAATATGTATACCTGTATGCTAAATATAAGGCTATCACCAGCAGCCGGCTAACTTAGCTTAGCATAAAGACTGGAAACAGAGGGAAACAGTAATTACAAATACAGTTGCTTAAAGGAATAATTCAACATTTTGGCAAATATGTAGACCTGTATGCTAAACATAAGGCTATCACCAGCAGCCGGCTGACTTAGCTTAGCATAAAGACTGGAAACAGAGGGAACCAGTAATCACAAATACAGTTGCTTAAAGGAATAATTCAACATTTTGGCAAATATGTATACCTGTATGCTAAATATAAGGCTATCACCAGCAGCCGGCTAACTTAGCTTAGCATAAAGACTGGAAACAGAGGAAACAGTAATTACAAATACAGTTGCTTAAAGGAATAATTCAACATTTTGGCAAATATGTAGACCTGTATGCTAAACATAAGGCTATCACCAGCAGCCGGCTGACTTAGCTTAGCATAAAGACTGGAAACAGAGGGAACCAGTAATCACAAATACAGTTGCTTAAAGGAATAATTCAACATTTTGGCAAATATGTATACCTGTATGCTAAATATAAGGCTATCACCAGCAGCCGGCTAACTTAGCTTAGCATAAAGACTGGAAACAGAGGAACCAGTAATCACAAATACAGTTGCTTAAAGGAATAATTCAACATTTTGGCAAATATGTATACCTGTATGCTAAACATAAGGCTATCACCAGCAGCCGGCTGACTTAGCTTAGCATAAAGACTGGAAACAGAGGGAACCAGTAATCACAAATACAGTTGCTTAAAGGAATAATTCAACATTTTGGCAAATATGTATACCTGTATGCTAAATATAAGGCTATCACCAGCAGCCGGCTAACTTAGCTTAGCATAAAGACTGGAAACAGAGGGAAACAGTAATTACAAATACAGTTGCTTAAAGGAATAATTCAACATTTTGGCAAATATGTAGACCTGTATGCTAAACATAAGGCTATCACCAGCAGCCGGCTGACTTAGCTTAGCATAAAGACTGGAAACAGAGGGAACCAGTAATCACAAATACAGTTGCTTAAAGGAATAATTCAACATTTTGGCAAATATGTATACCTGTATGCTAAATATAAGGCTATCACCAGCAGCCGGCTAACTTAGCTTAGCATAAAGACTGGAAACAGAGGGAACCAGTAATTACAAATACAGTTGCTTAAAGGAATAATTCAACATTTTGGCAAATATGTAGACCTGTATGCTAAACATAAGGCTATCACCAGCAGCCGGCTGACTTAGCTTAGCATAAAGACTGGAAACAGAGGGAACCAGTAATCACAAATACAGTTGCTTAAAGGAATAATTCAACATTTTGGCAAATATGTATACCTGTATGCTAAATATAAGGCTATCACCAGCAGCCGGCTAACTTAGCTTAGCATAAAGACTGGAAACAGAGGGAAACAGTAATTACAAATACAGTTGCTTAAAGGAATAATTCAACATTTTGGCAAATATGTAGACCTGTATGCTAAACATAAGGCTATCACCAGCAGCCGGCTGACTTAGCTTAGCATAAAGACTGGAAACAGAGGGAACCAGTAATCACAAATACAGTTGCTTAAAGGAATAATTCAACATTTTGGCAAATATGTATACCTGTATGCTAAATATAAGGCTATCACCAGCAGCCGGCTAACTTAGCTTAGCATAAAGACTGGAAACAGAGGGAACCAGTAATCACAAATACAGTTGCTTAAAGGAATAATTCAACATTTTGGCAAATATGTATACCTGTATGCTAAATATAAGGCTATCACCAGCAGCCGGCTAACTTAGCTTAGCATAAAGACTGGAAACAGAGGGAAACAGTAATTACAAATACAGTTGCTTAAAGGAATAATTCAACATTTTGGCAAATATGTAGACCTGTATGCTAAACATAAGGCTATCACCAGCAGCCGGCTGACTTAGCTTAGCATAAAGACTGGAAACAGAGGGAACCAGTAATCACAAATACAGTTGCTTAAAGGAATAATTCAACATTTTGGCAAATATGTATACCTGTATGCTAAATATAAGGCTATCACCAGCAGCCGGCTAACTTAGCTTAGCATAAAGACTGGAAACAGAGGAACCAGTAATCACAAATACAGTTGCTTAAAGGAATAATTCAACATTTTGGCAAATATGTATACCTGTATGCTAAATATAAGGCTATCACCAGCAGCCGGCTAACTTAGCTTAGCATAAAGACTGGAAACAGAGGGAACCAGTAATCACAAATACAGTTGCTTAAAGGAATAATTCAACATTTTGGCAAATATGTATACCTGTATGCTAAACATAAGGCTATCACCAGCAGCCGGCTAACTTAGCTTAGCATAAAGACTGGAAACAGAGGGAAACAGCTAGCCAGCTTGGCTCAGAGACTCCAGGAAGTTACTGGTCCCAGGCAAGAAATAGTCCGGCACATAAAACCCACCGTAAAACAGCAAGTTGTCATTTTTAGACTTCGGGGTTTTGGGGTTTTTTGGCATTTTGCCTTTATTGACAGTTGTGTTTGCTTTCCACCACATGCTGTAAGTTACCACGTCGATTTCTGGCAAGAATTAGCCGGGTCAGTGTGCGTTGGTAGGTTTCAGCCGGAGCCTTTCTCACCGACCTGACTGTGCAGTGATTACCACGCTGTTCCCGTGGTAGGCTTTGCTACCAAAACAAAAAAAAAAGGCGCTGATGTTTACATGTTGAAAAGAAACACACAAACAAACTACATTCGGCTGGAGCACGCAGAGTCTCCTCACGGCGTGACCAAAGTCGGCGCCGATGGAGACAGGTGCAACCGATTTGTTCTGTTTTCCCCCCAAAATCCGGTGTTTCATCTGAGTTTATTAATTCATACGCACTGTGTCGTGTTATGAAGGGAATCATGCGACATCACCCATTTTTTTTAAACAGCAAATTTAAATCCTCCACCGCTCTGGAGGCATTAAACAACTTCTCTTTGATCTTCTCTCTGGTTCTGATCACATTTATCAGCCACTCAAAGTGTCTCATTAGCTTCAAATATTGGTGTTTTATTTTTCAGAATAACCCGGACTGTTTGAAAATGAAGAAAATTTTGACGTGAAGAGTTGCGTTCAAGGTGTATGATGGATTATAAAAACATGATGAATTTAGGTTCGCTTGGGAAAAAGTGTTACAAAATGCATTTTATCAGAAGGCGTCAGACGTGCGAGCTGATTACAGAACAGAAACACAACTGACCAGCGACGTCTGGGAGGTTTCTGGTGAATGTGAATTACTTACTAACGCATCATAACCAATAAACAACAGGGTATTATTACTATTCAGACACAACTGGATCGTCATATTAACACAGGGAGGCGTTACAAGCATCATAGCTCGTTGTGTTCATAAGGATCGGGGCTAATGATATGCTGATTGACAGCGAGACCAATCGGGTCGTGTGCAAGCCTCACGACCCGAGTGAGCGGACTGATAACGTTAAACATGTGAACCTTCAGTATGACTGTCAAACTAAACTAAAATGATTACCACATGATCATCATAATAATAATAAAGTTTATTTATATAGCACTTATCAAAGACCAGAGATCACAAAGTGCTTTACAAGGAAAAAGATAAACATTCGTGTTAACAAATGTATTTTATACATATTTAAATGACGACGAAGAAGAGCGTTCGAGAGCACCTGGAAAGATAAATGACTGTAAATGTGCTCTGACTGTTAAACAACAATGAGTTTAAAGATGTGTGCAGCTCTGTGTGTTGTGATTCTACAGCCGGCTGCAGAAGAAGAAGAAGAAGCCTATCTGTGTTTCTTCTGCTGTTGCCAAACATGAACTTGGAGAGGAATCTTGGTTCTGCAATGTCGTGTCGAAACCCCCGACATTATCACCAGGACGAAGGTTAATGAGGGGGAAAGGTAAGGACACGCACACGCACACACACACACACACACACCTGCAGTTAAACCAGCTTTTTTTTTTAACTGCAGGTAAAAGCAGGTCAGAGAGTATTCAGAGTGACTGACTTCAACTAATGACACAGTTATTACTGAATCAATGTGAGCTTTATTTCTAAAATACGTGTAGAGGTTTCATATATTATTATTATTATTATTATTATTATTCTCTTTGTGTGATTCTTAGGTGCTTTTAAATCTCCTGAGCCTTCGATTGGTTCGTCGCTCTGCTGCACTCCTGTAGAGTCGCGAAGAGGGAGGCGTTAAGCTCTGAACCGCTCCTCGTTGAACCATCGCCGCTAAAGACGAACGGCTGTGTTAGAAAATGTCTGGTTCTTTTCTTTGTCGAAAGCTTCGACGAGCCTGAACCACGACTCCCAGGGTGCATTTCGGCACGAAACATCCAACCACGGAGCTAAAGAGTCTTGCGGTTTATATTAACTCACGTTCAGACTTCAGAGCAGTTCTGGATTAATTCGGTAACCGTGGCGACGTGTTCTGTTTACAGATTCAACGACGTTGATTTTGAATTCACCGCGCCGCCGACTGACTTCTTCTCCATGGCAACGGCGCCCGATAGATAACCACGAGCAACGCCATAGCAACCGCCCTGAAGCCCTTAGCAACCACCGCAAAGATTCTAGAATCCTGAAAGCAGCTGATTCCAAAATCACTAAAGGGCGCCTGCAGTTAGTTCACGTGTCTGTAATCAGAATCAGAAATACTTTATTGATCCCCGAGGGGAAACTCTTTCGTTACAGCTCATCACTGTCACGTAATTTAAACTGAAAACAGAGAATATTGCACAATTATCTCAAGTATTGCAGAGATGTTAATGATCAATGTCCAGTTTAGTGACTTCGGGTCATACAGACTGACACTTAGAGGGAGGAGTTAAAGAGTCTGACGGCCACAGGCAGGAATGACTTCCTGTGGCGCTCTGTGGTGCATTGTGGGGGGATGAGTCTTTGGCTGAAGGTGCTCCTTTGTTTGACCAGCACGTCATGGAGCGGGTGGGAGACGCTGTCCAAGATGGCGTGTAGTTTGGCCAGCATCCTCCTCTCTGACACCACCACCAGAGAGTCCAGCTCCACCCCCACAATGTCGCCGGCCTTACGGATCAGTTTGTTGAGCCTCTTAGCGTCCGCTACCCTCAGCCTGCTGCCCTCAACCTGCTGCCCTCAGCCTGCTGCCCTCAGCCTGCTGCCCTCAACCTGCTGCCCTCAGCCTGCTGCCCTCAACCTGCTGCCCTCAGCCTGCTGCCCTCAACCTGCTGCCCTCAACCAGCTGCCCTCAACCAGCTGCCCTCAGCCTGCTGCCCTCAACCTGCTGCCCTCAACCTGCTGCCCCAGCATGCAGGATAGCACTGGCCACCACAGACTCATAAAACATCCTTGGGTCTGACGATAATAACAGCGGGGTGGTTAGGTCACGTGTCTGTAATGACAGCGGGACAGAGGGCTGAACGCTGTAGAGGTTTTTACACAGCAGAGATTACAGATTACAAAAACTGGACAAAATGACTTTAGAAGAGACGAAACAAAGTTACGATGACGTAACTGCAGCGCTGGTAAATGTTCATGGGAGCTGTAGTTTTTTTTATCTCTGTTTAAACTTTGCTAAAATCACTACGGTTTAAATTTCTAACGGCAGCAGCTGTGGTGGAGCTGATTTGTCCGAGAATATAAAAAGTAAACTCCAGGAACACGCTTCATTTGTTCAGAAAGGCGGATGAAAGAAATTCCCTAACTACACGACCTTCACCTCCGCCCACACAGGACGGTCAGCAGCACCGCCTCCATCGCACACTTCTGCCACAACATCATAGACATCCGGGCAGAGTCTCTCTCAGTGGGATCAGGCTTCACTGCGGCTGCAGAAATCCTCCCTACACCGGTAATAAAACTGCCCTTTTATCAAACAGGTCCGCCGTTGTCATTAGCAGCTGTCACGTGACGTCCGTTCCGCACAACTTCATTGGTTGATGCCTTTATTGTTCGCCCCCCCCCGGCATGCAAAGGCCTTTAGGATGCACACTACTCTTTTCCAAAAAGCTCTTTTCACAGAAACCTTTTCTGTTAAAGCTCCATTTCGTTAGTCAGCACTTTACGTCCATACAGCATTTATGACTTCTGGTCCTGGATGTTTCTGAGAAGGCAGAGTATGGTACATCGGCATATCTGACAGAAACTTCCTCGTTCCCACAGCACCTGACGATTAAGCAAATAAAGAAGAACTGCATTGTGGGAATTATCATCAGCCTAAAGTCGCAAAATATAATTTTCTGACATTTGAGTTTGTTTGTTAAAACTGCAGTTTTGGAAGGAAAATAAGTGACTTTTTTTTTTTTTTAGAAATGTTACGATTTTAAGTAGTTTTTTTCTGTACATATTATCTGAATGTGATGCCAAAACAGCGCTTATTAAGTGTTATTTTTTTCGTTTGTTTAAATATGAATGTGTTTTTATGAGGAAGTGGTGTCAGCAGTGCTTGTAGGGACATTTTATTTACAGTATCGATGTGATTTATTAGATTGTAATCTTTGGGAAATTCCACAAACATAAATCGTTCAAACTGTCCCCCGAAGTCCTTGAAGCGTTCGCTGAAAGCAGGAACCACAAAATCACAACGGCAGATGTAATAAAAAGCCCGTGTAGCAATTTGTTTGTACAGTTTTATTTATTTACTTTTATTTATGCTGTAAGACTTCAGAAATAATACGATGTAAACAATCAGAAGTTTGTGGCGTTTTTGCAATAAAGTATCAAAACAAACAGACACAGGATTGACATGCTGCTCTCATATTAAAGGCAGTAAAACAATAATAAATAACACCGTGACATGTAGTCACTACAATAATATAAACTCCACTTAATTGAAATTGTGCAGCTGATAAGGTGTGTGTTTATCTGATGTAGGTTAATGGGGCTGATGAGCAACGATCTGTCTGGCTGTAATCACTCCGTTCATAAAACTCCTCGTTTCACCCGAATACACTGCTGCTGGAAAACAACTTAAGAATTAAGCTGATTTTTATATTAATATTTATTAGATTGTTTTCATGTCTTTGTTTTGTATTTAAAACTTTTTAACATTTTTTAATTAAGGCAAAATCTTGTATAGAATTGTATAGAAAATATTATTTAATGTGCACTTTACCTGAAAGAAGAAGAAGAGGATAAGAGTGCTTTTATATTTGTATTGATATTATATTTTATATTTGCATTGTTTAATCAGGTGTCATTTTAAAGAATTCCTATACATTTAGTTTGCATTTATTTTATTTATTTTTTAGTGATACAGACCAAACCTCATTAAGAATCTGCTGTTTTTTCATTATTTTCTTTCTCTTTACAATTATAAGTAATTTTTTAAATCTATTTTTTGTTCATTTTCTAATTTTATTTTTTATATCCTCACTGTGAGTTTTTGTGTATTCATTCAGCCCCTTCTGACGAGCTGTAATTCAGAAAAGCTGTGTGAACACATGCGCTCAGTGCCGCAGACCAAACCTCATTAAGAATGTGCTGCGTTTTACAGAGAGCTGTTTCGGGGGAATACCGGTAGTCCCCGTCATGTCTTCAGTATTATCTGCCCTTTACAGCGCACTACCGTTCCAGCACTGCTCCTTTACAACTTCACTGTTTATCCACAATCAATGTGGCCAATACAGGGGCGTATTAGGGGCAGTAAGTATATTGTAAATGAAAGTTTATGGTAAAATGGCCCATAAACAGGCGGCTGTATAAGTGTGGACGAGCTGCTGCGAGAGACGATTCCCCGAGAGTTTATGGACGCCCGCAAGAGATATTTGCTCACTTTGTTGTCGTTTCCTTTTATTTGCTCTAATTATTGGCTCTGTTGACAGATGATGTAAACATCTTTGATTGGCTACAAAAACACGTTTTAATGCAACGGAGGCGAGGCGTGTGACCAAACTACTTACTTACTGTTTAGCCTGCACACCAATATATATATATGTATATGTATATATATGTGTGTGTGTTTATATATACATATATATATATATATATATATATATATATATATAAACACATGCGTCCAGCCTGAGGCCTGACGGATTTGTTCGGGGTCGTCACTGTGGTGTCGTGCTGTCAACCATTTTGTTTTGGAGATGAAATGTGTCCTGAAATGGCCGCCGCCCGTGACAGATCGTCAAGCTGTCGTTGGTGTTTGGAGGAGTTTCTTCGCACACATACACTGACTGTTTGACTGTGTGTGTGTGTGTGTGTGTGTGTGTGTGTGTTTCACGGTCTTGTATCCCAGTGGGGACTGTAACCTGAATGCACACTAACCCGTGGGGACACAAACTGAGGTCCCCACAGGTGGAGACGGCTTGGTTTTAGGGTCCAGGTTATTAGGTTAAGGTTCGGGTGAGGGGCTATTGAAGGCATTATGTCAATGACTGTTCCCCACGGGGATAGTGAAACAAACATGTGTGTGTGTCTTGTTTCCAGGAAGGACAGACTGATAAAAAAAGCAGATATTGATACTGTCAGTATTGATAACGACTTTTCATTTCTCAGTGACTAATAACTGTTGATGTCCGTGAGGAAAAAAAGATGAAATATTAGAGGCGATAATTATTACTCATAATAATCACGAGATACTCTGACTTCATAGGTTACATAAGTTCAGTGGGAGTGAGATGATCCCTATTTTCCAGGTTTGCAGCGACGTCCTTGACATCCTGCTCTTTACTGGCCTCTGATTGGCTGCCAGCTGAACATTTGACCTCAGTGATAACAGCCGAGGAAGTTGTTCCTCATTAACACAGAGCAGAGCCACCAGACCTCAGTCATAAAAACACTCACTTTATGTTTCCCACTGAGCAGTTTTACACTCGTTTTCCCTTTTTAAGTGTCAAAAGACGTCAAACTTTTTCTCACCGTGGATCGACTCACCTCTGTATTTTGTAGTATTATTAAAAAGATCCCGTTTTGTATAATTTACGGGCTTTGCGCTAATGAAATTATATCTCGTGGAAATGAAGCAGGAAGCGGAAACGGCACGTAACAGCAGATATCCGCGAAAGTAAAACTGTACTTCAGGTGGTCTTATTTACTGACGCGGTCCTGGTCAGCCTCATCTGTTGCAACAAGAAGGCGGATAAGAATTACTAAATAGTGATTTGTCAACACATTTTTGCATAAAAAAAAGAAATTGCATAAAAAATTGTGAAGTTAGCATTTTAAAAAAGTAACGTTAGCATAAAATTCCTGCTGTTTGACTGCTGCACAGACTCATTCTGGTTATTATATTAGTAACATTTGCATGTATCAAAATCCTGACGTTTCCTCAGAATAAGCCAGACACTGTGTATATAGTCGTAGCAGATGACTGCAGTGTAAACAGGCAAAGCTCAAAGATTTAATAAGTGTTATTGATCAGCAACGCAGGGTCGTAAAGAGCTGATCAGCTGTTGGACTTGACTCTGAAAATTCAGCGTAACAACATGAAGCATTTTTCATCCAGAGCCATCATTCTGCAGCTCTGTCAGCGAGTCCCACACCGAAACTCAGAGCACACGTCAAACCGATCACCAAAGTATTGATCACCTGACAAGCGTTTGCACTCTTCATTAAACAGCCGTAATCACACTGTCAGACCTTAAAACGAGCGTTTCTTCCTGCAGCTTTAGTGCAATCGCTGGAGCTAACAGCTAATTCTGCACTCCGAGCCAACCGGGAATTATCCTAATAAACATTTTCCTACTTTTGTGATTCGTGCAGTTGATCTTTTCCTAAACCGTCAGTCGCTGTGAAACTCCTCGACAACGTAACGTTGGCTTCTGCATAGTGTTTCCTAGCTTTTTATTTGATGTGATTTTCTTAATGCGTAGAAGGTGATGACTGAGATAATACAGAATATTACAGCGAGCTTAAAAGACAGAACAAGACGCATTAAGTCTTTCTCTGCGCACCTTGTGCTGCTGTGGTCTTTACATTAATCTGACAAGTTCAGTTCAGACAGAAATGTTTCAGGTCCGACCTCGTAAGATTGCCATCGTGATTTATGTAAAGCGACTCGGACGTTTATTCGGACATGAGATCGACATGTCATCAGGTTAAAGAGGAGTCTGAAAGGGGCTTTATCATTTCGCTTTTACGTTTGCTTTTACTCAACCTTTGTTTTGTGGAGGCAGATTTTAGTGTCAAGCTCAGTTTTTCTTACTTGCATAACAAACCTAATAAAACATCTCTGTGGCACGACAGCCTAATGTCTGTATCTCCGCGTGTCCAAACTCCGGCGGTGAATCCTCTGGCTGTCGTCCATCACTGCTATCAGAGCTCATCACGCCTCCTCAACAAACATATCTGCGTCTCTGTGGTGAAACCATTTTTACTGCATCCACCCCCCAATAAACTTTATGGTGGTGAAGAGGCAGCGACCGAGCTGCTCCGCTCTCATTACGCTCTGTTTACCCAAAAATGAGACACAAGCACAGCCGTTGCTACTCACAACGTGGATCCACACTCTCTGTGTCCTTATTTTGTTTGATGTGTAAATGTATATTTCCTCTTTAAGAAGACAAGTTTTTACTTTTCTAATCTTTGTAAGCTCTATAGATCTGGAGACTTATGAGACGTACTGATTAAAACCTTAAGGTTGGCATATAGCAACTCATTTAATTGAGTTGGAGCTGTTTACTGTACATTGCCAAACAACATAAATCTGTTTTTCAGAATCCTTTAAATATTAACATTTTGTTTGAATGCACACAAAATTGATGAGAAAAATGCACTCAGTCTGGTTGAAAATGTTTAAACTTCAGTGAAACATTTACAGTGTAAGACTTGTGACTAATGAGACACAGTCGAGCCAGAAAGTCGTACAGCGAAATTCATCTAAATATCTGATTATTATTATTATCTGAACTCTAAATATTTGATTGACCACTCACCAGTTGGTGAACAACCGCATCTAGTGAGCTAATGGCTAACATGCTATTGCTCGTCAGTCACTCTCTGAGTTCCTTTGTATTTTCTCTGTA
Source organism: Siniperca chuatsi (assembly GCF_020085105.1). NCBI lineage: Eukaryota > Metazoa > Chordata > Actinopteri > Centrarchiformes > Sinipercidae > Siniperca > Siniperca chuatsi. The sequence continues at coordinate 27,849,666 of NC_058055.1, forward strand.
TTTACTCCCCCCTGACATTTTGTTCATCATTTAATTTAATGAAGAGGTACCGACGAGCGGGAAAAAGCTCTCTGAACTAGCTAACCTACCGCCTGCCACTTAGCAAGCTCGTTAGCTTTACAACATTCAGAATTCGGGCCACCGCGTTGAAAAGTGGAAGCTACCAAAGCTTTGCTAACGTTAGAAGTGATTCCCACTGTAAGTTACTTTTTGTTCATGTTTTTTAATATATATATTCACACAACTTAACATTTCTCCTTTTGGTATTTACAATATTGACAGGAAGTGCAACAGTCAAAGCAAAAACAGAATATAATGATTTCTTAGAAAAACTGAATTTTAATTTCAGTTTGACAGTGGAGGGTCTAATGATCACATTTGTGATTTGTGACATTGGGCTGTATGAATAAAATTGACTTTATGAACCTCTGACACAGTTTGTGTCCTAGTTTTGTTAGATTTGTTTATGATTATGGGCACATTGCCATCGTTCCTGTTTATCTAACATATCACAGCTTATCAAGAGTGAATCAGGTGCAGTTGGGAGTGTCTGCTAGCTCTACTGAACTATATAAGTGAAGATGGTTGTTGACTTCTCCTCTTGTAAACTCTACTTTATCCTTCTTAAAACTGTACCTCAGCTGAACTCCTGTTGCCATTGTTGCACTCAGACTTTAGTCGGACTGCTGTGACCAAAACAAAAGAAAGAAATCAAACCATAAAGTTTACATTTGGCTGCTTTGCACAAGGGAATATGTTTGGTTTCAGAACCAAACCTCTTAAAATCATATTTACTTTCCTTTATGATAAATAATGTTTTGCATCTTTACCACAAACAGGCAAATTTACAGATTTGACTGACGCTTCAGTCTAGCGTCTTTTTTAGGAGATTATTAACTGCTAATAAAAATATTAATCTATATATTTTTCTTTACCCAAAATAATGCAGAGAAGCTTGAAGTCCTTTTTTCAGTCCTGATTAGTGCCTGCATTCTTCCTCTCGAGTTGGATTCCTCAACAAGCTCCAGCAAGAAGATAGGGCAAACTATCGATAGCCTGAGAGGCAAAACCCAGGGCACTTGCTGCACCACTCACTGCTGCCCTTTACGCCTAATTCTCCCAGCGGGGATTCAGACCGAAAACAGCGCAGGGGGCTGCATTGGTGGTGGCGTGTTGTTTAAGATATAAAAAATAAATTTAAAACATTACGCCCTCGACTAAACACACCCAAAGGAACCCCACACGACATGTGGAGTTCCTCAAGGCTCAATCCTTGGGCCTCTTTTTATTTAACATTTACGTTTATTTTTCCATTAGGCCAAATTATGCAAAACCTTAATATTAACTATCGACACCCAAACTGAAACAGACATACTGTTGGTTGTTTTCTTTAAGTTTTACGTTCTTTTAATGGAGGTTTTGACGGCTGGCGCTGTGTTACAGGTTTAAAACAGCATCTGCTTAAGGCCTCAAGTTCAAGATGGCGGTCTGAACAACTCACACACACACACACACACACACACACTGCTGATAGTCACTATCAGTGTTAAGATAGAGACTGTTGTTGGAGGCAAAATGGACCCAGGACAAAGGTAAGAGTGAGGACACATGAACACACACCCACACTGTAGCAGATAGCAGGATCCTGTGGTCTGTTTGCCCAGTGTTCCTCTTCGCCCTTTGGACGCCACGCCTCAACTGCTGCATCACATGTGCGTGTGTGTGCGTGGAGGCGTCTTGTCTTTCATTCGCTGTTTCTTTCAGCCCATCTTTCTGCTTTTCTCTCAGCGACTTGTTGCTGCTTTGTTTGTCTCTTTGTGATATCTTCACTTGTTTAAAAAGCCCCTTGCAAAGTGTGTTACAGCGATTTTACCTGTTGGTCTCATGTCTGAGCAAGAGCCCGAGTCAACAGAGGTGGAGGAAGTATTCAGATCCTTTACTTCAGTAAAAGTACTAACACACACTGTAAAAACGTCCTGCATTGAAAATGTAACTGCAGTGAAAGTGTGAGAGTGTGATCAGGAAAAAGCCCTTAAAGCATTAAAGCAGTGCAGCGTCCCTGTGGCTGCTGTGCTGTTATATATTCTATCATCAGGTTATTATTCCTCGTGCATTAATGTAAAGCAGGATGTTGCTGCTGCAGCTGGTGGAGCTGGAGCTCATGTTGAACCGGTTTGTATCGGACTGCAGCTGATGATGCTTTTCATTCTGGATCCATCTGCCGATTCTTTTCTCCGTCGATCCGTCGATCCGTCGATCGGTTTGGAAAACTGGTGAAAACGGTGAGAAACGCCGTCACGACGACCCAGAGCCCAAAGCGACGCCTTCACCGTGTCGTCGTGTCCGACCGACAGTCCGAAGCTCGACGTTATTAACAAACATCACAGTTATTACAGTCGTTCAGAGGAAAAGCAGCAGATCTGCACATCTGAGGAGCTGCAGCCAGGAAGGGATTTACAGGAAAAACTATGAAAATAGTTGCAAAATTAATTTTCTGTCACTCGACTAATTGATTAATCTAGAAATCGTTTAGCAGCTGTCAGATAATTGTAATGCAGTAAAAAGTTCCAGTACTCTGAAATGTAGTGAACTAGAAGCTGAAAGTATAAAATGGAAATACTCAAGTAAAGTACAAGAACCTTCAGTTTGTACTTAAGTACAACTCTGCCTGTTGGTCTGACAGATAAAAACTACCCGTTGAACCTCCGTCTTACAATAAAGCCTTTTGGTTTTAATAAACTGTAAAACATCATACAGGAATTTAGTGGAATCAACTCATCTTTTATCATTAACTTAATGCAAATACATACGTTTTATTCATTTCAAGTTCATCCAACTTAAAATGTTTTCATTTTCAGACCATTTCAGAACTTAAACTACAAGAAGCCTGTGGACATAAAAACTTCCTGGGAGACGTTAACTACAACTCCCAAGGTGCATTTCGGCAAGAAGCATCCAATCGCAGACCTTCAAATTCTGCTGCGTGCACCGCTAACAGAAGCTAAAGATTACAGTGTTGCTAAAAACTGATTTTACAGTCCGCAGCTTAAATCAGTTCACTCTTAGATTCTTGGTTAATTTTAGATTAATTCAGTAACTACGGCGACGTGTTTTGTTCATAAATTCAACAGCGAATTTTGAATTCACTCCCGCTCTGATTCACACCTCTGAATGGCTTCTTTTCCATGGGAACGGCAGCTGAGGCTCATGGGTATTGTAGTATTTAGAGCCGTCCACCAAGCTGAGGGACAAAACCTGATTTCTTAGAAACAAATTTGAATAATTAAAACTGGAGGTGAGAACATAAACCTGTGTGATCGTTACAGAGAGTCCTGAGTTTCTATGTTCAGTAACATTCGTTTAAAGAAATATCTGAAAGGGGAAAAACACTTTGTTATTCGCAGGTTTGTCCTCAGGAGTTTCGGGTTAGTGTTGTTTAATGTTCTGCAGCCACAGAGGATCGTATACATAAGCATGCTGGGATTCTGTCACTGGATTTTATTGTCCTCTATGGGTCGAGAAAACATTTCTTAATAAAGCAGGATCTATGTTTTCTTAAATGCATCATCATCAAGCAAAAAAAAACAAACATCTGAAAACAGGATTTACCCTGAAAATCCCAATCCCAATTTTTAAGTAGCTTTAGAGTTAAAAAACAAAACAAAACACGTTATCCACACTGTCTGACAGTATCTTATACAAGTATATTCTGCGTCTGCTTGCTGCAGCTCTTCGTTGAAATATTCAAACCCAAGACATATTTTTATGGCTGCATCATTCCATCAAATGGAAATATTCAACATGTCTTGTGCATCGTTTTGGTATCTTTTGGCACTTTGGGATCTCTGCTAGTATTTCGAATAAAGTTCTGTGAGTTTGAAGAAAGTTTGGACAAACAACATGACTCTGCGGTGATGTACCCGGCGGTGGATCTGGCAGGAGCGAAGAGCCGAACCGGGGTTCGGGAGAGTGATAAAAGTCCTGCGGTTTCGTTTCGCCTGTCGACATCCCAGCAAGCAAACATCTAATCACAATCTGTTATTATCTGCAACAACAGTCTGACGGGAGAAGAAGTACTGTTGCTGGTGAGATCACCCATCTGCATTTTCTCAAATTTTTCAACGAGCTTTGGCTTGAAGAGGGCAGGCAGGACGGCGGCAAGCGGCAGGATGTGACGCCAAAAGTTTTTCAGTTCGTAGGGGAGAATCTTTTAGTCCGTATCCCCGACATCAGCGTCCAACGAAGCACCTTCCTCCTCCTCCTCAGTACTCCTCTTTGATGTTCAAAGGCATGGAGGAAGGGGACACCAGCCCGTTGCTGCCGCTGCTGCTCGTCACCATGGCGACGCTGCTCCCGCCATTTCCGTGGAGGCCGCCGCCTCCTCCTCCTCCTCCTCCTCCTCCGCTGCCGTTGGTGCCGGCGGGAGGGGTGGGTGTGGTGGTGGAGGAGGCCGGCTGCTGGAGCTTCTTCTTGTTGATCTTGCGCTCCTTTGCCCGGCGGTTCTGGAACCAGATCTTCACCTGCAGCAGAAGAAGAGGTGTTTTTATTTCTATTCATACAAAATTATGTGAATACCGACATCGTGCTTTTACAGGAACCAGATATCTGCATGATTCAGGAAAACAAGTCAAACTTTTTAACATCTTTTTAAAGGACCGTATTAGTGTTTTTACATACAATTACATTTACTGTAAACAAAGTTAGTTTCTCCTCAATCAGAGGCTTGTTGGAGGAGCATGCTAACATTAGCTAATTAGCAGTAAACACAAAAATACATAAGTAAATTTTCTGCTGCATAAAAAAGAACATGAAAGCAGCGTCAAAGGTTAAATTCAATAATAATAACATCCGGTTTGACTACATTTAAGTTATGCGTCATCATATGAAATCCGATAAAAGTGCAGTAAAATCGTTCCAACGGTCTGATCAACACGAGATTTTATATCAGCTTTGTTTGTGTCGGTGTACCTGTCTCTCCGACAGGCCGAGTGCTGTGGCGAGCTCCGCCTTCCTCCTGATGGTGATGTATTTGCTGTAGTGAAACTCTTTCTCCAGCTCCAGCCGCTGGTGGTCGGTGTACACCACCCGGTACTTGTCTTTAGTCCGCGTCTTTCCGTCTGTAAAACACAGAAACACAACCGGGTTAACAAAAAACTGTCACGCTTAAAGCTGAAATCTGAATTTTATTCGCAGGTTGCTGCCCCCTGCAGGTGACTGACATGTTCACTGTAAAATTAAAGAGTCAAAGATCAAAGATTTTGTACAAGAAGATCAGTTTTCTCAGTTTTGTCCAGTCTGAGAAAATAATCCCGATGATGTCATAGTGATGTCAGATCAGAGTAATCTCAGTTTGGATAACTTGTAGATGAAGAAAACGAAGAAAATGTATAAATGAAAGTCTGAGTTACGAACTGGAGGTGTGGAGTTTGAAAGACGTGGTTGTTTAACAGGCAGGGAGGCTTTAATTAAAGACACTGTCAAGTTGCATTGTGGGAAATGTAGGATCCAGTCAGGGTATCTCTCACAAGTCCAACAGCTTCATAGAAGCGACATAGCCTACTAAATCTTTCTGCCAAGAGCTCGACATTTTGAAAATGCAGAGAATTAGATGTTCAGATTAACTCTCATGTCTGTACGTTTAAAATGAAACTACAGCCAGTAGCTGGTTAGCCTAGCTTAGCACAAAGACTGGAAACATGGGGAAACAGCTAGCCTGGCTCTGTCCAAAGGTGACAGAATCCACCTACCAGCACCTCTTAAAACAAACTTTTGTGCCAGAGCCAGGCTAGCTGTTTCCCCCTGTTTCCAGTCTTTGTGCTAAGCTAAGCTAACCAGCTACTGGCTGTAGTTTCATTTTAAACTGACAGACATGACAGTGGTATCAATCTCCTCATCGAAGCAAGAAAGCGAGTAAGAGTTTTTCCCAAAATATCCAACAATTCCTTTAACACATTATATCTCGTTTGTTTAATCTGTATAAAAACTGAAATGTAAAACGAACTATTTTTGGTCTGGAACTATTTCTTTGCTTGGCCAGCGACTTCTCTGAGATGAGGATACACCCGTGAGTTTGGCAAAGTGATATTGGGTACATTTTCCCAAATTTAATAAAGTGCAAGACAAAGCCGCTAACGTTAGCCTAAACTCTGATATAGCATTTAGTAGCATCCAATGGGACTAATCCATTCTCTATTTTGTTCTTTTGGTTTTGGAAAGGCTAAAAAAAAAAAAAAAAAGACACAATCCTCCAAAATCTGAGTAGCCTATCACTCTTACTGGAGTCCCATGATTAAAGACAAAGGCGCTAATGTTAGCCTAAACTCTGATATAGCATTTTGTAGTATTAAGAATCAGCTCCCTGGAACAAAGTGGGAGTTCCAGTGTCGAACTGTGGCCTGAAACCCCACAAAATAATGGAGTTAGCTAATGATACGCTAACTCTTTGCCTTGGAAGTAATGCTAGGTTGCTACTGTGGGCAGTAAGCTAGTTAGCCAGGCCTGCTAACATTAGCAGCGTATGTTACAGCAGACAAACAAACTGTTGAATCCATTATTTACAATTTTGGTTTTGGAAAGACTAAGAAAAATCCTCCAAACTCTTTATAAACGGAATAGTTTATCACTATCTTTCAATGGCTCACAATGAAAACACAGTTTAGTAACTACAGTGATATCTGATATTATTTTGCTAATCATTGTGACTTTGCTTCATGCCCCACCTTTAAAATCACACCTGTCACATCATTTTTTTAGTATTGATAAGTTTTTCTTTACTGAGAGGTGTCAGGAGATCCAGTGCGATTTTTATTTTTTCATTCAGTCTGTTAATTTTGAAGCTTCGGGAAGCCTAACACTTCCTTGTTTAGTGATTCCACTTCAACAGCACAAAATCACACCAACCGTTAGTATGTAAAAACGTGAATGAAGCGTATTAAAGTCGTAGTATTTTATATTATGTGTTATAAACTGCTCGCATAAAGTGACGTCAGTGCCGGACAGACTGATGGAGCTGTGTGTTCTCACCCGGGTCCTGTATTCAAATGGACAACCTGCCTCGGCTGGATTTGCATAAACTGAACCATATCTGCTTTTATTCATTTATGGACTCAGTGTTCATGAGTTACTGTTAAACCTGTCAGAGGGTCAGCTGTTAAAACTGAATGAACGAGCTGTACAAATGACCATCAAGCCATTCAGCTTTATTTAACTTACAGGAACCTCGCTGTCTTTCAAACATACCGAATGTCACGCGGGTGAATTTTTGGGGAAGCGTGTCCAAAATCGCGCGCAAAGACATCTGGGATATTTCCATTTGATGAAATGGTAGTCTTTGGTTTTAATATTTTGAGTTGACGGAGAATATTTATGATGCTGTCAGACAGCGAGGAATAAGAAGGTTTTAAAGCTACTTAAAGGGAAACAAAAGGGGGGAACTTAAAGAGAAACTAAACCACTTTTTCCAGCTGAAAACCAATGTATGTGGGTATTTAGTAGTGTTGTTGACATTTCAGTCCAAAGTCTATGTATAAATATGCATAGCGACTGGTTGAAACTCGGCTGTTGCAATTGAATTTTGCTATTGGCTGATCTGGAGGCAGCTTTCGTTACCAACCAAGGTTTAGTTTCTCTTTAATGTTAAGGTTTTAATACATCAGCAGCCCAAAAGCTTGTACATGAATTATTCTGTTTGAAGTATCAAACATGTGTCGAATCTGAAGGATAATCATGTATCTGGTTTTCTACCTCTGTGTCCTGATGTGACGTCACTTCGGCTAAAAGTTCAGAGGAGCCGCTGAACACAGCTGACCGTAACGAATTAACGCCGCGGGGAAAATGTCGCTTTAAATATTCCAAAACCAACTAAAAAGCTGTCTCTATGAAAACGCAGGGACGCGGCGTTCGGTAGTGAGAACGAGGCTGCAGGTTATCTGAACATCCAGGTGCGTTTAGACAGAATTTACATTTACACAGGTGTTTCCGCTCCCTCGCGGCTTTGTTTTCAGCAAGAAAACTAACATTAGGACAACACTACGCTAGCACTAACGCTAACTGCAGCTGTGGAGCGCTGTAGGTTTTAATAGCGTCCCTACACTGTACTGTACTCTTTGATTGGATTCAAATGTCATTTTAACATATATATATATATATATGTCGCTTCATGCACCTGCAGCGTTGCGACACTTGTTCTCGTACGCTTCTCCTTGATGTTCTGTGGCTGGATTGGAGCTCACTTATATTTCGCTTTGGACAAAAGCCAAGTGAATAAATGTAAATGTAAACAACAACCTGTGCAGCTGCAAACGTCTCAGCCACCCTTGGAGGCATTTTTCTGTCGCTACGCTTCGCCGGGGAACTAAGCCGCCGCTTAGCAAAGCACAGATTGTCTGTAACCAGACTATAAACCCTGTCTATCCCAAGAATATTAGAAGATTCTGCGTTTCTCAGTGATTTCTTCCCACAACATCTGTGCATGGCTACCACTGTATGGTTCCGGTTAGACATTGTGGTTGTGGACTACGGTTAGGGTGAAGTTAGTGTTGGTTGAGGTTATAAAAGTTACAGTTGAAACATTAACCATCGGACGGTGACGGTGACACAGAGTTGGACGTGCCACTCGTCCGTCCACCAGCCCGACCTTCACTCCATATAAAAGGCACACTACGTCAAACGTTGGCACTGAGCTTTAATCAAGAGCTACAGATTTGTCCGGTACGAACGCAGAGTTACCAGCAGCCAAAACTGGGTAAAAAAAAAACTGCCTTGAAACAGAAACCGAAAGAAAAATCTGACTATAATATAATAGAAGAAGTCACGACGAACTGATCTGACGGGAAACTTGTTCTTATTTAACTATAAAAACATTTCACAGTGTATGATTTACACCAGAAAGGTACATTTTACACACAGAGACGGTTGAGTTAAAGTTAATTAAAAGGCCTTCAGCTCTCTTTAACACGCTCTGATTCAATATTAACACTAAACACACAACGGTTAAATAAGTGATGTGCCTCCTCTTTAAACACACACGCCGTCTGTCCTCTAATCGGTCACCGGGGCGAATTACAACTCAAACATTTTAGTTTCGGGGGGGGGGACGGACATCTGTCTGAACTGTCGAGTTTCTGCTCCATTTGTCAGAAAGTAAAAACCAACAGTTTGATTCTCTGCAGATACGGAGCTGAGAGAGACGAGACGCTAATGAAGGAACGTGAATCAAAAAGCTCTTCAGTCTGTCTGAGAGAGGGAGGGGTTTACTCTGCACATGCACTGTAACAACAGCACACACGCTGAAGCACAGTGTTTCACTTGCTACAAGCTAATTCAAACCTTTTTTTGTATTTTTTAATCTTTGGACAGAGCCACGCTAGCAGTCCCCCCCCCCGTTTCCAGTCTTTACGCTAAGCTAAGCTAACCCTGTCCCGATTCAAACTGCCGTCGCTCATCTCTAACTCTTTTCAGACATGAAATCTGTAACGTTGCTGCTTCGGCTGTCTGTTAAAATGGCGTTAACGTTCCTCGCGGCTTCATTCAGACATTTACGGAAAGAGCTGCGCAAAGGCGACATTTGACAGATTGAGTTGAAAAGTGATGGAGAGACGGAAACCGACGCATGTGTGAGAGGAAATAAAACACAGTTCCCAAAACTGTTGAACTTTTCCTCTGAAACGAAGCAACTCACTGCTTGTGAGCTGCTGTCTACGAGCAGGGCTGTAGCCAGGATTTTAAAAATACTGAGGTCCGCGTACCGATAGCCACCCAAAAATGTTTTCTTTGTATTAATTTAACTGTTAAATATATTGTTTTCTGTAAATTCTCTATGCACGATTGCCTAAATGCTGTCTCAAAGCATTCCCTGTGGAAAAAAACTACAAAATCCCTTAATTTTACTGTCTGCTGTTGTCCTAAAACTGTCAAGATTAACAATTTATACCCTAAAAACATCAGAATCAGCCTTTAAAAACCCACAATGTTCCCTGAAAAGTCCCTGAAACTACACTGAGGACTCACAGTATGAGCTGGGAAACCAAAGAGTGACTTTTAGAGGCCTGAAGAGGTAAAACTACAGTAATTCAAGAGGAAAAAAAACTAATATTATGGGAATATTTAAAAGAATAAATATAATTTTCACTCATGAATGTTTTTTATAGCTTTTCTTTCCTGTTAACTGGAGGTTGCTGTGATTAACGAGAAGTCAATAATTATGACGGGGAAACTGATCTTCCTGAAAGATATCGGATTTGGCAAACAAACGTGTCAGTCAAAGTCTGTATTCGAGGTAACGCTAATCGCTCTGGTGCTATATTGGAATAGTATTTTTAACCCTCACATGACCAACTCTGCAGCCATAAAACCATCTTGTTCCCTCATATCTCTAAAGTCCATCTCATGTGATGTAAACGCGGCAATAGTTTGCAGCAGAGAAGAAGTTTACTTATTAATTTAACTTAAGTTACTTAAGTTTGATTATCGAGTGAATTGTTGCTGTTCCACCGAGGGATCAGAGGAGCTGGAAAACATTACAGTAAATTACATTTGGCTACTTACAGAAATAAATCGGTAAATACACGATTTAAAATTTTACCACCAGAATTTTCTCTGTGGCGTCGTGGAGATATCCGTCTACAGTACTCACACACTTTACTTAAAGTACCAATGCCACAATGTACAAAACACTCTGCTGCAAGTAAAATCCCGCATTTACAAGGTGAAGGAAGTATCGTCCGCTTCACGAAGTTAAAGCGGCTAACGGGGATCTTTCGTGATGTGTTGACTCTGGCGCCCCCCTGTGGACAAACGCAGCAGTGTTTCCACTTCCTCTTCCTGTCGTAAAGATGTGAAAGAAAGATTTTTAAACAGAGCTGTTTGCAGGATGCACAGCGATGACGTGATGTATCAGTTTGTGTCAGATTAATAACTGTAATATGACGACGGTGAAACAAAGTAAACTTACGGTACTAAAACTTTATAAGTAATAGTAATTTTGTTGAGAAAGCTCCCTTCGTAATGTTACGTCTTTATAATAATAAGCCAACAAGATACAGCTCGGTAGCAAGGCCAGTAAAAAATGTTAGAAGCCATTTGTGTTACAGTGATGTCCGCCATGACAGCCTGGTAAAACAGACATATTACATACCTGTCTATCTGAATGAGCGACTCGTGTTTTTGCCCCCTTTTTGCTGGTATATCGCTAATATAACGTCAAAAAATCAAATTCTCTGAAGGAAAAAAAACTCCTCCTGCTTCCTTTTCACTGGTTTAACGTACGACTCGCCGCGAAAAATGCTAACAGGCTCTTCCGGTCCGCGTGCCGCGAATCGTTTCGCCTGATGTCGCGGGGAAAGAATAAGAATAAGAATAAGAATAAGAATAACTCTCCGGAAACAGCCGATGTTCTCGCTGACGGTGTCGTTTGCATATGTAGACCACGCAGAGGCATCGGTATTAAACTGAGACTGTTTCATAACCAGTAAAAAAAATTAAAAATAAAAACTCCTTGTAGCTGCTTTAAAGTATCAGCAGTAAAAGTACACGAGTATTATCGTCCTCATGCAGTAAAAGTGCTGGTTGTGCAGTAAAACGTCTCCTGCGACTGATGTTGTTAATACTGATGCATCAGTGTTGGAGCTGACTACATCCGTCAGGTAAACGTGGTGGAGTAGAAGTAAAAAGCATCTGAAAATGTGAAGTACAAGTATCTCAAAATTGTACTTAAGTAAATGTATGTAGTTACTTTCCACCTCTGTCTATCGAAATAATTGCTTTTTTAATTGATTAATCGATTTGTCGTTACAGCTGTAAGATAAGACGGATGTGCGGCCCTGCATGGCTGCACCCAGCGGCGGAAAGTAACTGAGTACAGTTTGAGGTACTTGTACTTCACGTGAGTATTTCCATTTTCTGCTGCTTTCTGCTTTTCTCGGAGAGAAATATCGCACTTTTCCCTCCACTGTATTTAACTTAAGTAAAACTCCAGCTACTTTGCAGATTCACATTAACGATACAAAATATTATCAAGGAATAGATGATGATGTATTGTTGTAGATTAAAATAAAACTTTATTGATCCCTCCCTGACCCAGCAGAATATAAAGTCATTAAAAAAAAAGAGCTCACAGCATTAAAGCAACGAACACATCAATACTTATACTCCAGTAATATAACATGTATTAATCTGAAATTAGTATATTTTAATACTAATAATAAATACTTTTACTTAAGTGAGTATTTCTACACTGAAGTTTTTGGGGTTTTTTATTTTTTATTTTTACTGAAGTGCTTCTCTGGCTGCACCTTGTGGGATCAAATCCAGGTGACGCAAATTCAAGTGTCACACACGCGCACGCGCGCGCGCACACACACACACACACACACTCAGGTCACACTTCACACTTCAAAGTGGGAACTGTCTTGTAAACTCTTGTCTTCTCCGCCCAGAGACAAGCAGGAGGACAAAGGCCGAGCTCAGCCGCCCGGAGTCACATCCAGCGGGGGGCATTTACATCACAACGGCTTCAAACCGGCTTCAAACCGGATTCACACGTCTGATCCGCCACAGGCCGGTGGGAATATTTCACCTCCAGGGAAAGGCATATATATATATATATATATATATATATATATATATATATATATATATATATATTTGTATTGATCGGCAGGTTTGAAGATAAATAACGATTGATGAAGCTCACAGTTGCACGCGCAGGATGAAGCAAGTGGCGTCAAAAAAAACACACACACATTTGCATCAAAGAGCTTTTAAAATCTGCACAACACAATAAAAACCTCTGACATCAGACCAGATGAAGAAAACTCAATATAAAATAAAATAAAACAGCTGTTTTTATTATTATTATTATTATTATTGTTATTAGTGTTATTTCCGGATCAGATGTAGAAGATGTCACAAGTGAACTTCAGCTGCAGACACGTGCGGGACATTTGAGTATCAGTCTGCTATCGGCCTCATATTAAAATGTGAAACTGTCCGTTTGGGACGCGCAGAGACGCGCGCGCTGCCTGAAAAGCCTTTGATGTTAAACGTCGGAGCGCGTTCCGGGTGATTTTTAAAGTGATTTGAAGCGCGAGCTGTGTGATGTTGTTAAATATCTCAGAGTTAAATGTGAATGAGGGACGTGTGTGTGTGTGTGTGTGTGCGTGTGTGACCCGGGTCTTACTGGGGTTGGTGGGCTGCGCGGAGCTGCGGCGGATCCAGTCGTACGGGTTCCTCCTCTGCGGGGATCCGGGGGACAGCTGCCCCGCAGACGCGTTTAGGGACGCGGGCATCAGCGCAGGCGGCTGTCCGGGGAACTCCAGGGGGCTGAACCCCAGGCTGGGACCCACCGTGCCGGACGCCGCTGGAGGCCCCCCGGCTGCAGCGGCGTAGTGGTGGGGCGACCAGTCGTCCCGTGTGGGCGGAGGTGGAGGCGGGTAGGCCGGGCTCCAGCCGCCGGCGCCCGGCCCGGCCTGCTGGACCGGGTGCACCTCGTTGTTGATGCCGTGGTGGTGGTGGTGGTGGTGGTAGCTGGCGAAGTCCGAGTACTGCGGCGGGGCGGGCACCGCGAAGTTCTGCGGGCTGAGGCTGAGCCCCGGGTGGCGGGACACCGGGGTCTGGTGCGGGTACATTGCCGGGTCCTTATCCAGCTGCAGGTAACTCACGTACATCTTTCCAGGTGAGGGGACGCCCTCAGCATACTGCGGATCCAGCCTGCCTCTCTGCCCCCCTCTCTCTCACCTGAGCTGGGCCTGCAGGTAAAGTGAGCTTCGCTGAGTGTGCTCTCTCTCTCTCTCTCTCTCTCTCTCTCTCTCTTTCTCCACCTCTCTACCTGCCCGCACCTCCACCTGTTCTCCGTCTGCGTGCGGTTTCTCCATCAGCTGCCTGTTAAAAGCTGCTGCAGTCACATGGGTGCTTTTATTGCCCCCCCTCAGTTTTTTCAGCTCTATTCAAAGACTTTATTGGCATGAACCTCTCTCTCTCTCTCTTGTTCCTCCTTACTTCATCCTCCTCATCCTCAGCCATCACAAAACATAACCCACCGCTGAATTAAAGTAAAGGTTAAAGCAGGTCACCCCCTCCACCCTCCACCCCCACCCCCACCCCCCCTCTATCGGCCTCCATTTGCATCACAGTCCGCTGCTGCATTTCAAAGGAAAAGACACAAACTTACACATGACGGTAAAGAGACGGTCTGCAGCCAGAGAGACGGCAGGTCAGCTGCTGCTGTTTACTTATTTATTTATTTACTTCCGTCCTCTGTCGGGTCTGTGTGTAATAACAACAATAATAATAATAATAATTATTATTATTATAATAATAATGATAAAGACCAAAGGCTGCAGTAAAACCTTTCACTTCAGTGTCACACAAAACATTTAAACATGTTTTAAAGCAGCAGGTTTACACAATAATTTACATAATAATAATAATTATTATATTATTATCATTTATTTCACGTATTGAGCATCAAGCGCGTGGTAAGAAATCGATCCTTAACTTTTCATGTTGAGGAGAAATGTTTTCTGCAATAACAAACTTTTAAAACAAAAATCATTTAAAACCATAACTCTTGTTTATTTCGTTTATGTCCTTATATCTGCTCTCTTTTTAATTTGGATGAAATAATCTGACATTTTATCACTTAATTCAGGCTGCAATTCAATGCCAATTAAAACATTTAAACGTGTAAATACTAATAGTATATAAATACAGTTTATATAATAATAATAATAATAATAAAATAAAAGCATCTATCAAACGACAGGAAATTAATCCCAGTAGCTTAAAACTTTTAATAAACTGTAAATGTTTCTGCAATAACAAACGTTTGAGGGATAAAACATAATAATTGAATTAAAAGTCCTAATATGTATTATCATTTTATCATCATCATCTCCTCTGAAGGAAAATAAAACTGAGAAAAGTGTATATTTTATTTTATTAATGACATATTTCCTTTTTGAATTTAGTTAGCACATTCACTTTAGTTTAGAGGTGCTTTACTTTTTATTTATTTCCATTTTCTGCTTTTGTTTTACTTCACTACATTTCAGGGAGAAATTTAATGTCCTTAAAAATAAAGGAATGAAATGTCCTTTTCGCTGCACGGCTGTGAGTGCAGGGCGTTTGCTTGTAGTGTGTTATTTTTTATTTTTTACAGCTGCTTTCACTTAAATAAAAGGCTGCAATTCGCTGTCAGTTAAAACGTGAAAATATGTTTTAAATGAAACTTCAGCTCCAGTCAGAGTTTGCATCACAGTTTCCATAATAAGAGTCTGTTTTATATCTTAGACGAGTCATTAAGAACCGCTGCCGCAGATTTGATGTGTTTTGTAAAATATCTTTATTGTGTTCGAGTCTGTTTCTCTACATTTATTGCTTTTTCTATTTTATATTAAATTAACTTTTTTTTTTGTTCCAGTTTTCAGAGTCTGACTGATGAAAATAAGCAATTCTTATAAATGAGTTTGGATACGTTATTTTATCTTTATATATATATATATATATATATATATATATATATATATATATATATATATATATATATATATATATATATATATATATATATATATATATATATATATATATATATATATAACAGGGGAAAAAATCAATTCAAATAGAATAAAATTAGATAAAATACACACCGAGAGCAAATGAACAGACCATAAATAGTTTTACTGCACATAACTTCTGCTCCATTATTTTTGCATTTTATTTTTCTAATTTGATCCTATTTTATTGTTTTTTTAAATGTTGTTCTAATGCATTTCTTCTCCTTATGAATATATATAATATTATGTGAAACACTTGGACGCTTCTTTACGTCTCAAAGTGCAGGAACATTTAAAAAAACTTTATGTCTTAGGGAAATGGGTCCCACGATCTACACTCCTGTTGCTTACTTACAATTAGACAGATAATAATAATAATAATGATAATAATGATAATAATAATCAGTCTGTTGTGATCCTCGTGCCTGTAAAAACATTTATAATTTAAAAAAGATGAGTTATTAAGGGGTCGTTTGTTCCATGTTTCATTTAGGGACTTTTTTAATGTAAAAAACAAAATGAAACAGAAATAAAATGAGTGTTTTAGGTTTTTTGGTGCTGGTAAAAAAAAAAAAAAAAACCCTCTCATGTCTGCTTTAATAAAATAAATAAAAAATAAGATAAAGTAAAAAAATAAATAAATAAATCTTTCAAATCTTGCAACACAGTTTGTCAAACTAAAATCCAAAAACATGTGAACCATTAGCAGCAAAGGAGGATTAAAGTTCGGTCTGTCTGTGGTTACAACACACACACACACACACACACACACACACACACACACACAAGCGGGGAGGTCACCTGAAGGTCGGCTTTCTGAACTGAAAGTAAAAAGACACAGAAGTACTTCAGTAAAAGTAGAAATACTCTGTTCTGCATTCGAAACTTTAGTACAAAAGTGTTAGCATCAAAATACACACTGAAAGTAAAAGTACTCATCCTGCAGAATGACCCATTTCAGAATCATATATATATATATATATATATATATATATATATATTATTGAGTAAAATTATGTGTTCGTGGGTGACTGGTTAATGTATAATAATGCATCGTCATTTATTAGTTGTTTATATTTTAAATTAATAATCTGTTTCTGCGCGAGGACTCACAGGTGGAGTTTCAAAAAGGAGGTTTTATTCACCTGAAACGAAACAGAACTACACAAAGAAACAAACTGTAGCAGTTGGTGGAAATGAACGATTAAACAAAAAAATATATAACAAACAACATATATTCTGAAGAAATGAGCAAAATCTCTGAAGTAGAAATCCAAACCAAACTAACTTCATGTTTTATCTGTTCTATTTGCTCATTTCATGCTTTTTTATCTTATGTTACATTATTTTATTCTGTTTCATTCTCTGTCCTGATTTTATTTCGTCGAAGTTATTCTGCTGAATTGTTTTATCTTGATTTTTTGGATTTAAAGAGAAGCGCTTTATAAATATATATTTTTAGATGTATTGATTTGTTTGTTCTTATTCCCATTTCAAACGTTTCTGTAAACTCTCCTGGACGATCGTACGTGTTTATGTTCTGACCGCCACTTTGAATTATTTACACTTTGTTTGTGAGAGATCAGGTTTGCGTGCACCGCGCTAAACACTACAATACCCATGAGCCCCAGCTGCGGTTTCCATGGAGAAGAAGAATCAGAGCTGTAGCGAGATAAAAACTCTTCATCGTTGAATTTCTGAACAAAACACGTTGCTGAATTCATCCAAAAGTGACTCCGAATCCAAACGGAGATGAATTACTCAGTCGCAGAATTTTAAGCTCTGCGATTGGATGTCTCTTGCCGAAATGCACCTTGGGAGTTGTAGTTGCTGCTTCTGTTTTTATGTCCACATGCTTCTTGTACCTTTGACTTATTGTTTTTTTATCAAAGAAGCAGATGTTTTCTAACGCAGTCGTTCGTCCTTTGTTGTGATGATTCAAACTCCCGAAATAAAACGTAAAAACTAAATATGAAAGTGTTTCCTGTTGCCTGAGGTGTGAAACGTTGGTGTGTGGATGAAACCAGAAGCAGACGGAGTGAATAACTGCTGACGGCCACGAAGCCTGAAGAGCTGAGAGCATCGGCTGTGTGTGGAGCGATGAGGAGGCTGGAGCCTTCCTCACGTGAACACATGAAACGTCACGTTTCCATCATGTTTCCCATCGTCTGAGCTCTTTTAATGGCGTCCTCTCGCTGCGTCCTCTTCTTCTGCGACGCTTTAACGGCAGCTGGCTGGAGGATCGGCTCCACCAGCTGTTATTGAACGTGTTGGACGGCAGACGTTTAGACAGAAACATTAAATAACATTAGAGACGGACGTGTAGCTCTCTACTGTCGTACTGTAGCTTCTGCTCCTCTACATGTTCATTTGCATGTAAAAGTACGCAGCAGCTGCAGTTTGACGTGTCGCGAGTCAACAGCTTTAAAAGAAGTCTTTCAGGAACTTTAGTCATCTGGAAACCTGCGGCGGCTCGTCTCCTGAGGGTTTCGTTTGCTGAGCGAGCGATACGGAGCGCCTTTTGACCTCTGGGAAGGTTTCTTATCAGCTCAGCTCGCAGCAGTTTTTATTTCATTTCACATGAATGCCTTCACCTGCTTTAACACGCTTGAACTCTTCCTGGATCATGTCCACATTTGTGACGTCTTTAAGGCCTGATCACTTGCAAAAGCACCAGAGACCACTTTTCAAGACCACAATTTGCAGCCATTTTTCTGCCGACAAAACCGGATGTCTTTTAGCGAGGCGTCGGGTATTTTAGCCCAAATCATGATCTTTTCCTAACCCTTACCAAACCGACCACGTAGTCCCTCTGCTTCCTGTGGAAACTTTGGAAAGAATATGTACGGTAGTCAATGGCGAGAAACAAAAAATGTTTGTATCCTGTTTGAACTGTGACACGAATTACACACGTTTTTCAATTTAAAAGATAATTTTGCACGTAAAGAAAGTCGCAGTTTGTAAGTATAAGACTCTGAAAATACGTAATTAGAAAGACTTCACACCCGAAAGTCTCGCCACGAGCCGCTGAAGCTACGACGCTTGTGTGTTTCGTACATGGATGTATAAAGTGCCGGATTTAGTCAAACGAGCAACGGGATAAAAGGACCAGGAGTCGCTGGATGAAACACATCAGGTGAGCTAACGTTACAAGGGACGGCCATGTTGGTGCTGGTGACGTATGTTGTGCGAGCGAGAGATGAAGTTCACTGAGCGGTTTCACATAAAACTAAATGGTACTAAGACAAACTGCGACTTTCTCGACTTGCAAAACTATCTTTTAAATCGACAAACATCATGTGTGTAATTCATGGCACAATTCAAACGGGATCAAAAAATGATTTGTCTCTCGCCGTTGACTACCGGAAGGGGAGGGACTCCGCCTCTCTGTTTGAAACGTACAGATGAAACGTTTGAAACGTACAGATGAAACGTTTGAAACGTACAGATGAAACGTTTGAAACGTAAAGATGAAACGTTTGAAACGTACAGATGAAACGTTTGAAATGTAAAGATGAAACGTTTGAAACGTAAAGATGAAACGTTTGAAACGTAAAGATGAAACGTTTGAAACGTACAGATGAAACGTTTGAAACGTACAGATGAAACGTTTGAAATGTAAAGATGAAACGTTTGAAACGTACAGATGAAACGTTTGAAACGTAAAGATGAAACGTTTGAAACGCGATACAGATGAAACGTTTGAAACGCGATAATGAAACGTTTGAAACGTAAAGATGAAACGTTTGAAACGTAAAGATGAAACGTTTGAAACGTACAGATGAAACGTTTGAAACGTACAGATGAAACGTTTGAAATGTAAAGATGAAACGCTTGAAACGTACAGATGAAACGTTTGAAACGTGATGAAACGTTTGAAACGTAAAGATGAAACGCTTGAAACGTAAAGATGAAACGCTTGAAACGCATACAGATGAAAACGCGTTTGAAACGTACAGATGAAACGTTTGAAATGTAAAGATGAAACGTTTGAAACGTACAGATGAAACGTTTGAAACGTAAAGATGAAACGTTTGAAACGTACAGATGAAACGTTTGAAACGTACAGATGAAACGTTTGAAACGTACAGATGAAACGTATCCGTGGTTTGCAGAAACGTACAATTGCTACATTATTCTGGCGATTTGGTCGCATAATCATGACGTTGTGTCCTTTACTGTCTTATCTTCGATGTTCAATACCAGAATCTTAAGAGAATATCGCGTAAATAATAATAATAATAATAATAATAATAATAATAATAATAATAATACAGATGAAAGACGTGCAGAGGAGAAGGTGCTTTTCAGCCCTGAGTACAGTCTGCAGGTCTTCCTCTCAGACTGCAGAATGAAAATGAAACTCAACAAACAGCATTTAATACTTTTTTTGTTTGTTTGTTTTCAGAGATATTTCTGGAGCTGCCTGATCACCACACAACATATTTTATTTTTTTTCCAGCTGTGAGCAGCTCCTCCAGTTTCGAACACACTACATACTAAAAACCAGTGGTGGAGACTAACTGAGTACATTTACCCAAGTACTGTAACTGTACTTGTATTAATTAAAATGAGCTCCACCTTCAGCAGCTGCAACATTAAAGTAATGAACACATTAATGCATCAATAATTATAATCCAATAATGTAATATATGTATAATGAAATGGGCCTACTTTTACTATTATGACACTTTAAGTATATTCTGATGCTAATACTTTTGCATTTTTACTTACCTATTATGCTTTCCCTTATTTTCTGTCATGTTACAATGTCGGATGTTCATATTAAACGTGGCCAAAGTTTCAAATAATGAGGTAAACAAATGTAAAAGTAAAAGTAATCCCTGTGAGCAGAAAGCTCAGGCTTCAGACTGCTAGCTTATAATTATGAATACTAGCTTTCCAACGTATTTTTCTACTTTCGTGTTGAGCTGACGTCAGCTGGGCACGGATGTCCTCATACGGTCATCTGCACGCCCACGGATCTGTCTCAGTTATTCGCCACTCTGCTCGAGGCGCTTTCTCCAGCGCTGCCGCGGCGCTAAAACAAAATGCGGAGAAGTGTCTGGCTTTGCGAAAACTACTCTGCTCGAGATCGCTCTTCAAGTTTTTGGAGTTTGATCAGCTTGTCTCGCAGAAAGTGCTTTTTCAGTTGTGAAGGAAAGTTAGTTAGGTTCTTGATGGACAGATGGCTTTACTTGTTGCTAAAGTAACCGCTAACTACTGCTAAGGTAGTTAGCAGTAATATAGCTCAGTTAGCCGTGCAGCTAGCAGGCCCATTAGATAACTTAGCTGACTGGGAGCTCGGAGCCCGGGCCTGAAAACCTCCAAAGCTCCTGAGCCAGTAGTATATATATATATATATATATATAGAGAGAGAGAGATTTACCTGTGGTGGAATGTAACTTTTACTCAAGTACTGTACTTAACTACACATTTGAGGTACTTCTACTTTACTTGAGTCTTTTCTTTTCATGCCACTTTCTACTTGTACTCCGCTACATCTCAGAGGGAAATATTTTTATTTTATTTTTATGGATTAAGCTACCCAGCAGTATATAAAATAATCAAAATAAGCTCCACCTTCAGCAGCTGCAACATTAAAGTGATGAACACATTAATGCATCAATAACTATAATCCAAAAATATAATGTTGTTCTGAAATGGGCCGTTCAAATGAGTACTTTTACTTAAGTAACATTTTCAGTTTCATTGCAGGACCTTTACTTATAACAGAGTATTTTCACAGTGTGGTATTAGTACATTTCATTATTTTTTTATTAGTTGTATATATTTTTATTATATATTTATAAGTAGCTAGTAACTAAAGCTGAAGTAAAAGATATGAATAGTGCTTCCTCCACCGCTGGTTTTTAGTGTTTTTATTATGGGTGTTGTGATCTCGGATCTGCTGATAATCTCGCGAGATGTTACGCGCTGACCAGCAGGCGTCGCGCTACAGTTGTTTCTGTGAGCTGAAACAGTAGAAGAAGAAGTGACGGCGCTGCGGGGAAAATCAAAATGTCCGCTCCGAAAACCATCCCGAAAGATGCTCAGGTAATGTCATTTAAAGCAGAGTTTTTAAGCGTGTATTTGTCATTAAGCTGCGATTTGAATTAACCCTCGTTGTGGTTTTGTTTAAATGCCACAGTTAACATCAACAACTGATGCATTTGTGCGCGTTTCTCTTAACCCGCAAACGTTAGCTAGCTTGTCAGCTAACGTTAGCGCCGGATTACCGTTCACTACAATAGCCACCAGCTAGCGCGTTAGCCTAGCCGGTAGCCGGTGGATAAGAGCCGTTGGGATGTAAACACGAGCGACTTGTTTTGCAGAGTTTCCTAATTATTGTGTCTTATATTGACTGACGCTGGATTTTTATTAACATTAACGGTCATTTTGAGCTCGCTTTGCCGGAGTGTTTAACGCCGAAACGCCGCGAATTGGCTGCAGAGAGGGAACGTTAAATAGTAGGTGTCACGGTAAAATTGGTAACCGAGTTTAAAACAAACCTGCAAACTTCTCGTTTACGTGTTTTTTTTCACGGTTTACAGCGAGTTGGTGTATAAACATGCTGCTGTTCGCAACACACACTAACTTTAAATGGCCAAAAGTAAGCGAAAACATCAGTTCTCACACACATTCAGGTCATTGATTATTTCATTGATTATAGATTTACAGTTATTTTTTTTTTTTTAGTCCATGAAATGTCAACAAATCCGAGGTTACCGTCCATTCAGTTTATCATATAAAACAGCAGAAAGAAAGTTTCAAGCAAAAATACTTTAAAAAAAAGTTTGATTATCAAAATAGTTATTTTTCTGTCAATCAATTAATAGATTAATTGACAAATCGTGACAGCTCTTGTACAAATAAACATGTAATAAACAGCAGCTCACTGTCACGTCAGCGCACACAGGAAGAGAAGTACTAAGCAAAAAAATATAATACACTATAATACAGGTCAGATTAAGTAAGTACAACGTGGGTATAAGTATAAAATTATAATAAGTGTGAAGTACAAAGTGGGTTTACTGGTTGATGATAGTACAGTATAATACAATGTAATAATATAAGTAATAAGCAGAGGTGCATGTACTGTCGAGAGTAATAGAGGTATATAATATCAATATCAATAAATAGGAAAAACTAACATTGGAAAACTAATATTGCACGGGAGTATTAAACACAGAATATTACACAATTATGTCAAGTATTGCAGTGATGTTAATGATCAATGTCCAGTTTAGTGACTTCGGGTCATACAGACTGACACTTAGAGGGAGGAGTTAAAGAGTCTGATGGCCACAGGCAGGAAGGACTTCCTGTGGCGCTCTGTGGTGCATTGTGGGGAGATGAGTCTTCCGCTGAAGGTGCTCCTTTGCTTGACCAGCACGTCATGGAGCGGGTGGGAGACGCTGTCCAAGATGGCGTGTAGTTTACCCAGCATCCTCCTCTCTGACACCACCGCCAGAGAGTCCAGCTCCACCCCCACAATGTCACCGGCCTTACGGATCAGTTTGTTGAGTCTGTTGGCGTCCGCTACCCTCAGCCTGCTGCCCTCAGCCTGCTGCCCTCAGCCTGCTGCCCCAGCATGCAACAGCATACAGGACAGCACCGGCCACCACAGACTCATAAAACATCCTCAGCATCGTCCGGCAGATGTTGGAGGACCTCAGCCTCCTCAGGAAACAGAGGCAAATAGAACAAAGCATAGAAAAGTAGCACTAAAGGAAGAAATAAAAAGAAAAACTAAAATATATTTACAAGATATACAGTTGCGTATATACACACAAAGAATATGTGCAATATCAGTGTAATATGCAAATTATAGTGCAAAGTCCAAAGCACCGACATAACAGGACAGCTCAATGTAAATGCAGTAAAATGTATCTGTGAAATGTAATATAGTCCTCAGGGTAGGAGAGGTGAGGTTAGGAGGTCGCTCACTAATGATGCAGTGTCATTAATGATTATTTTTGTTATTTATGTGTTGAGTGAATTTTTCGATTTAATTAATTAGTCTATAAAATACCTGAAAATTGTGAAAAGTGAACATTTCCACCAGTTTCCCAGAGCTGGTGTCCTCAGATTGCTTTTCTGTCCAAAACCCAAAACGTGTATATAATCTAAAAGATCCGTATTTTGTCAAAATATAAGGTTCATATTCTGTCGATAAATGGATCGACTCATTGTTTATGTTGTGTAATTGTTTTGCAAAAATCTGTAGTTCAAATTAATGATTCAGAGCCAACTGAGATTAAAAACAGGCTCATTGAAGTCATCGAGTGTTCGTTTGGTTTATAAAATAGTTTAAAAGTGCTCGTTACAAGTTTCGGATGAGTCCAAAACCCACAAAATATTGGATTTACAAAGTTACAAATCAGCAAATCCTCACATTTGAGAGACTGGGACCTGCGAGTGTTTGGCTGTTTTATTTGGTAAATGACCGAAACGAATGATTAAATATCAGAATTGTTGCCAATTAATTTTCAAATCAGCGAATCTTTTCAGCACGACGACGTGACGCAAAACAGTTTCCCCCGAACATCAGTTTTATTAGTTTCCATGTGATTTTTTGCAAACATCTACGTCAGAATATAAATCAGTATTAGAAGAAACAATCCCATTAAGATTATTATATTGATATATCTACCGTGCTGTCGTTATGCCGTCTGATGGGTCGTAACTGTGTCGTGCAGGTGATGATCCAGATCCTGAAGGACATGGGGATCACCGAGTACGAGCCCCGAGTCATCAACCAGATGTTGGAGTTCACCTACAGTAAGTCGACGGCACTGTGTTTACATGTTTGTCGCGTCTGAGCAGTACAGAAGCCTGCGATGGACACAAAGATGGATGGCTGCAAATTCAGACGCAACTCGGTTTAGTCTCTGTTGACCTCTAGTGGCGCCGCGTTATTCCACTGACCTGCAGGTGGCGGTAACAACGAAACAAGAAACGCAGCAACGCGCCAACAAAGGCAGAGAAGAAGAAGGTAGTAAACATGGATTTAAGATAAAGATCAGCCTTGCTGATGTTTTACGAGGAGGGAAACGTTTTGGCGCGTTAACGTCGGGTTCAGTCTGTTAAAATGGTCGCTGTGTCGGATTAGTCGTGAATTCGTTGGTCCCCGACCAATCACAGCTCTCTGTCTTTTCACGACCTGCGTGATGTCATCGGGAAAGAGGTGCTTCTTAACGTTTCGACCAGCATTAAGCGAGCCCGATGACGGGTCGTCCGCCATCGGCTCGGCTAGCGTACGCTGCAAGTGGTTTCCTCTTTTGTCGTGCGCGTCGAGAGCGTGTTTTCGATAATCGTCACTCCCTTTAAAAGAAAACGAACCCCCTGATTGGCCTTTGCAGGGAATCGCCGGCAGACTGTACAAAACATACAGTCGCCGTTTCCACCCAGGAGCTTTGTTGCTTCCACGAGAGCAGAAAGCCGCTCTTTTCTTTTCGTAGCCTCGTACGTTTCTTTTGCGGTAAGTACGACAACGTGCGGTAAATAGTGCCGCGCTCTTAGACAGATGTGGAGGCGGAGTAACGCAAGGTGTGCTTCGTCCGGTGCTGAGCGCACGCAGTTAAAGCCTCCGCTCATATGAAGTTATAACAGCATGTGCGACGGATCGGTGACAGGATGGAAGACCGCGTATGACTCCGATCGGCCTGCGTAAGCTTTTACTGGCCGCGGGCCGTCGGTTGTGTCGGACCCTGCGCTCGTGAGGCGTCGGCGGTCGTCCACGATGATACACTACACGCGATGAAACCGTCAGTTGTCAGGTCGGGCTGATATCGTGCAGTCTGAACCCTGCGTCGTGAACAAACAACGCCGGGTTCAGCTTTAAGTTCTGGCTGACGCTCAAAACTGGAGCAGGCTTTGCGCTAAATGAACATTTAGCATTATTGTACGTACGCGATTTTAGTGTTTATGTATTTATTGTCGTTTTTAATGGCTAATTTAACGTCTGGCCAAGGGACAACAGCTGAAAATTAGCCTTTTGGCTAACACGGGGACTTCGATCACTGTACGTGGGGAAAGAATACAATTGTCAGTTGAGCAAAGAGGAAAGATGCACCCCTCTGAACTGTGACTACACAAAGATCTGTTTTCACTTTGGCCAACGTGAAATTAAATCTGCTTTAATTAAGGGGGTGAATACTTTGTATAGGCACTGTGTGGTTTTAGCCAACAGCAATGATTTCTCACGTTGACAGTATTTTCATTCAACTTTAAAAACATTAGTGTTCAAGCCCTTGTGGTGGGGTAGGGTAGAGTTTCTATCTATTTACTCTATAAATGCAATGATGATGAACGTTTGAAGTTGGGACTTAGAAGCTGCAGAGAAGTTCCCGTTGGTGTCTTTTAGCAGCCATAAAAATCTTCCTGAATTTCAAGTAAGCAACCAGAGTCAAATTGATCAAAGTTACAGCAACAAAGTTACTATATGAACATAAATTTGTCAATGTTGGCGATGTACACTTAGTGCAGACTATTATCCCTAGCAAAGTGTTGATGTATTCATCTTTCCTTGCAGTAAGCCATTACTTCTGATTCTTTTTACTCCAGTATGAGTAAATATAGATAAAATACTGCAGCCCCGCTGCTGCCCAGCTCTTTCGAAACAAAACGTTGAATTAGCAAAAGAAAAAAAAAAACTCACAGGAAAATAAATATTTAGAACAAATCACGTGCAAAAAATAGACATTTTTCATTATTATAATCAATCAAAAAGTCCCGTTGAATCTTTGAATTCGATGAATCGTCACTCTGCTGGTTTGAGACGCTGTGGGATGAATGTGACGCTCTTATAGATAAAACTTATAAAACTGTTGCTGACGTGAGACTTTGTGAAATAATTGTCTTTGATCATAAAGTTGCAACATTTGACATTTGAGAACTTTGTCAAAAAACCCGTCTTTGTTAAATAAAAGAAGCGAAACATGATTTGTGTTTAGGGTCAACGTCACTCAGCTGCTGTTTCTGTTCACAGGATATGTGACGACCATCATCGAGGACGCCAAAATCTACGCCACGCACGCCAAGAAGTCCAGCGTGGACGCAGACGACATCAAACTGGCCATCCAGTGCCGCATGGACCAGTCGTTCACCTCGCCGCCGCCTCGAGACGTAAGCCTCCGCCGACCTCGCGTTACTGTCGTCCTCAGCGCCTTTACTGCGGCTCCGCTGCGTTTACGCTCGCTCTGCAGCACGAAGCGCACGTGTGGATGTGTATAAATGGCTGCAAGCAATCTGCTTTTTCTAAATAAGGAGAAAGGAACAAACGTCCGCCTCAGACTTGATCATTCTCTTTCGAACCAAGAAAGAAAACGCTAAAGCAGTGTTTGATTTTACACTGGAGTTTCTTTTAGAGTATTGGCGTTCTACATCACGACACGAGTTGAAGGGAACAAAGACCACAGGTGGAGCCAGATCGAAGAACTTAATAAAAACTAAACTAGCTAACGAGGCGCAGCACGAATCTACACTTAGAAAAGAAACACGTGCGGGGAAAGAAAACTCGCGTGAAACCTGGTCCTTCTCCCAATAACTGAGCGCTAACTGAAGATCTCTAGAGTTGACTCACAGAAGCTTTATTCTTATTTATTTTATGATCACAACGTTGTCAGACAAATAAATATAAATACAGACTAATGGCAGCAAAAGATCGCCATCTTGAAGAGCACGTAACTGTAGTAGCCGCTGTTACACAGGAATATGGAGCTAAAGTTCGCTAACATTTAGCTGCTGGTCACCAACCAGATAAGGCTGCGGCAGCTAAACGCGAGTGCGTCGAGTAGAGCAGTGGTGTGTTTTATTGCTCATGAATTCAGTTTTTCATTTGGGGAAAAAAGGAGGAAAGTGCCGCCGCAAAGCGTCTGCAACCACATCTGATGAGCTGCAAACGCGGTGCGGGGCCGCGACCAACGATTCGCTTCGTTATCGATTCGTTTGCAGGGGATTTTCTTGATTGACCGATAACCGTTCGGTCTGTAAAACTTAAGAAAGCGGTGAGAAATTCGTCTAGTTTGGCAACAAACCAAGAGATATTCAATCTATTATAACGTAAGACGAGGAAAAGCAGCCACTTCTCCAGTAGTTTCAGATTTTTCTGTCGATCGACTAATTGATGAATCAACAGACCGTCGCAGCTCGATGTGCTTGTAAAGCCCCAAACAACGTTCGTCAAACGCTTCGGAAACGTTTCCAGTTGACGTTGAAGCCGCGGCAGTCTGTGTTTGTGTCGTCTGTTTCGGTTTTTTAACCCGGGTCTCCGGCTCTGCCGTGTGTTCAGTTCCTGTTGGAGGTTGCGAGGCAGAAGAACCAGACTCCTCTCCCGCTGATCAAACCCTACACCGGACCCCGGCTTCCCCCGGACCGCTACTGCCTGACGGCGCCCAACTACAGACTCAAGTCTGTGCAGAAGAAGGTGCAAACTCTCCACCTTTTAACGTTCATCTCCAGCTTTTCCGTTTATTCCCCAAAACTTCTCTTTGATGTGTTTGTTTTGTTTTATCCCTTCCAGGTGTCGTCGTCTACCGGCAGGATATCGGTGCCGCGCCTCAGCGTCGGCGCCGTCTCCAGCAGACCGAGCACGCCGACCCTCGGTGAGTCTCGCGTAATGCAGCTGTGACGCCGTAGAGGGCGCCACAGGCGGGCCCGTCAGTCCCTCTGAGAGGCAAAAAGGCTTGTGTGTTACCCAGAATGCAGTGCAGCTACAGCTTGTATCCTGACCTCTTCCCCGCAGTGGATCTCTCTACTCGCATGTTAAACCTACATTACAATGCCACTGTAGTTTGTCAAAGGGCATTCTGGGAAATGTAGGAGCTCACTAACTGAAGTAAAAGCCGGTGGCATCAGAACAAAACCAAAACTGGATTTTCACACATTCAAAAGAGATCTTTCACGTTTCTTTTCGCCGTGGTGGAAACGGCGACGGGCTCTGATGCGCCTCCTTTCCTCGGCTCGGCACCGTGATTTTATTCCATTTTCAAAAAGTTGTGGATAGCACCTAGCAGAGCGGCGAGGGGCCCGAGAGAAGCGTCTGCGCTCTGATGCAGGAAGCTCTCCTGTTTTTATTCAGCAGTCTTTCGACTCGCCGCCTCCAGCTTCTTCCCCTCGCTGCGACAAACCGGTCACAGGCGCCGTCCCTTCGGTGTCCTCCCCGTGTTTGTGTCGCGCTGAAGGTGACGCCGCGGCAGTGGAAATCGAGAAAAGCGGGCCGAGCCGAGCCTGATTGGCGCTGAAACGAGTAGTCGATTAATCCGTTATCGATGGAGAATTCATCTGCAACTATTTTGATAATCGTTCGTTTCATATTTCAAGCAAACCCCCGAAAATATCTGGTTTCCGCTTCTCAGTCGTGAGGATTTGCTGATGTTCTTCCTCCTTATGTGAGTCAAATGAATATACAACACACACTCTTCATCATTTTCCGACAGTCCAAACGATCAATCGAGTAAATAATCGGCAGATTGATCCGTTCGATAAAATGCTATTAAACCCCATCGCCAGGTAAGAAACCGGATCACTGCGAGAAACCAGGCTGGAGATCTAAAGACATCTTTCTAGCTGTGATGTCATGAATCCTGCAGGTACGTCCAGGTGTTAACGTGAGATTTAAGCCCTGAGCTGCGCCTGGCAGAATCTGTAGAAAAGTGTTTGGGTGGAGGTGAACTTTACTCGCAGCCGGTGTCAGATTTCTCCGTTTCTCCGGCCACAGCGACGCTTTCCTGCCGCGAACACCCGAAGAAACTCTCGATGAGGCGTTTACACGCCGAAGAGACCGTTCGGACATTCTGGTTCCCACAGTGTCG
The DNA here is from genome assembly GCF_020085105.1 of Siniperca chuatsi. Lineage (NCBI taxonomy): Eukaryota > Metazoa > Chordata > Actinopteri > Centrarchiformes > Sinipercidae > Siniperca > Siniperca chuatsi. The sequence continues at coordinate 27,879,037 of NC_058055.1, forward strand.
CAGCTGCAGGTTCAGTTAAAAAATAAATAAATAATCATTACGAAAACGTGGAAATGTCACATTACGGAGCATTAAAATGATCTGACAACTTGAACTCAGGATCGCTGAATTTACCAGAACGGCGTACAGTGAAGCAGGGCGTAAATCTGGGCCCCTCCCCTTTTTAATACTCGACTGTATCAACAAGTAAACACCTGCGTCTGTAGTGCTTATTACCGGTAACGCCGCGTTTATAACGCGTCTCAGAAAGTCTGCGCAATCTGAAATCTGTCGAATTATCGCGAGAAGCTTCACGGCGTTATCTCTGTCACGGTTTCTAAGGTCTTCATCGTTCTCTGAGCACAACACAAGCGAGAAACATGTTGCATCTGAAGAATCGAGGTGAATTAGTTTCCAGTCTGCTGCAGCAAGAAAGTGACATAATAAAACTTAAATAGTGCAACTCTATATACACGAAGACTAATAATTAATACAGGGAGACGCTCTCATATTGCCTCACAGTCTGTCAAACTATATTAACGTAAAATGTAACTCGTGGGCTTCTTGAGGATCCTCCCCGTGCTGCATAAAACACTGTTTTGTGTAAAACCAGCGGCCCCATTATAAAGATGCTTCGGTGTGTTTGCTGCTTCGGTTAGACCAGAACAGATGTGGCTTTTGTTTAGTCCCAGTTGGACCGGTGTGCTGTGACCAGTGTTTTCTCCACAGGAACTCCGTCTGTCCAGTCCGTCGCCGCTAAAGTCGGCGCTCCGGTGTCTCTGACGGGTCAGAGGTTCACCGTGCAGATCCCACAGCCCTCTCAGACGGCCACCACCAAGACCAGTAAGAACCCGTTTTATTTAAATCTGACACCAGCAGGTCGACGACTTCTTCTAGTGTGTTTATATCTACATCATGCCATCTTTATTCAACCAGAAAACATGAAAAATCTCTATTTTCAAGAGTGTTTTGGACCAAATACGAGTTACGTAAGAAAAATGTCACCAAATCAGAACCAAGTGAAGATGTTATAATGTGCAGGTTTCCTTTATGTGGCATTTAGCTGTGAAATTAAAGTCACAGTGAATATTTAGAGCAGCTCCGTCCCTGTTGGTGTTTATTTATTTAATCAGGTCGTCTCGTCGAGATCTGAGAAAAAGAAACATTCATAAACCTCCAGAACTGGTAAAAACAAAGAGCTGAGATGTGAACGTGTAGAACGAAGCACAGGAAGTTTAACCCTCGCTGCTCTTCTCGTCCCGACAGCCACGCCGTCCACGCCCGTCGTCTCCAACGTCCTCATCAACCAGTCCCTGATCGGCTCCAAGAACATCCTCATCACCACCAACATGGTGTCGCAGAACTCCGGCGGAGAGTCGCTGAAGAGGAAGCACGAAGACGACGACGACTACGACGCTCTATGACGGCGTGACTGAAGACGGCTCTTTTTTTTTTTTAAACCTTTGTAATAACCCCTAAAAAAAATCTGTACATTAAAAAAAAAAGAAAAAGCGACACAGAGGAGCGGAGGGAAGCCGCTCTGATGGTCGACTGATTCACAATAAACTGCATTAACATACAAACTGAGCTGCGTCTGTTCTTACGCAGCTACGTGACGTCGGCATTTTAACACGGGCTTTGCTGATGTACAGATGTACTCCGGTGCACCGTGACATCACTGTTAGGTGTGGTTACGCCTGCTGGAGGAAGTATTCAGATACTGCAGTTAAAGTACTAACGCGCACTGTGAAAAATACTCTGAAGCCCTTAAAGCATTAAAGCAGTGCAGCGTCCCTGTGGCTGCTGTGCTGTTATATATTCTATCATCAGGTTATTATTCCTCGTGCATTAATGTAAAGCAGGATGTTGCTGCTGCAGCTGGTGGAGCTGGAGCTCATGTTGAACCGGTTTGTATCGGACTGCAGCTGATGATGCTTTTCATTCTGGATCCATCTGCCGATTCTTTTCTCCGTCGATCGATCGGTTTGGAAAACTGGTGAAAACGGTGAGAAACGCCGTCACGACGACCCAGAGCCCAAAGCGACGCCTTCACCGTGTCGTCGTGTCCGACCGACAGTCCAAAGCTCGACGTTATTAACAAACATCACAGTTATTACAGTCGTTCAGAGGAAAAGCAGCAGATCTGCACATCTGAGCAGCTGGAAGTGTTTTTATATGAAAAATAAAATGTTTGTTACTTTATTTGAATCGTCCACCTACTCATAGATTTTAAAGTATTTGCAACGATTCACAAATAAAACCGTTTTCTTGGTTTGATTTAGGCACGAAAACCATCTTCGACTTTGTTCACATAATCTGTTAAACATCTACAGACGAAGCCAAATATTCTATAAACTTTGGGCGGACTATTTAAAAAAAAAAAGCGTTTATGAAATACAATAAAAGTAGCTGCCAGTCGACTGATCGTTTCAGCTGTACTTGTAAAAACCGTTGGGTAGTTTAATTTATTACAAAACATTTTAATAAGCTCTTCATATGTTTTGTAAAGCTGTGAAATGTTCTGCAGTAAAAAGTACAATATATAAATATATATATACAGACAAACATTTACAAATACATTATCAGATATATATACACACATACAGTATGTTGATAGATATTGTTCCATCTTTACTACAACGTACACTTTGCTGTCTTGTCTTTGTTTAAATCTGGAAGCTGTTTAGGTGAATAAATAAAAAATTACCCCAAAAAAATGCAGTTGGGAGTAGGCTACCTGTTTTCAGCCCTGAGTAAGGTCTGCAGGCGTTCCTTACACCCTAACATCCTCCACCGATAAAAGTAGGTTAACCTTTAAGTAGCCTGAGAAGCAACATCCAGGGCAAAGAGTCCACCCGCTGCTCTGATAACTGCTCGTCTGAAGACGTGAGTTGCATTATGGGAAATGTAGGCTCAAGTGTTTTTGGCGTACGATCCTTAACTAGGGGCCAAAAGTCGGCCTCTCCGACGAAGTGCGACACGAAAACGCTTTCGAACCCCTTTTAAAGGGTGAAGCGGCCGACCAAGTCCAAGTCAACAGACTTCAAAGTGTGAGAAAACCAGTGAAACCGGACTGCAGTCCAGACTCGTCCCACTGCATGTTTCACTAAAACATCTCCAGCGAACGACGTCAGGGTTGAACTGGAGTGTTTTGTTTTTTAGCCATCTGGGTTACGTTTAACTGTTTAAACAGCATTTAAAAGACTATGTTTCAGCATGCAGTTAGGACCCGCGTCATGTTGAAAAACGGTCATTTACAAGCTAAAATAACAGTTACATGACCTCTAAAAACCAGGTCCAGGTCTTAAACTTGGATGGCTGAGATAAAAGCACACGCGTGGCGGAAACAAAAACATTCACTAAATATCTGTTAGTTCATTTTGCCTTTAATAATAAAAAGAAAACTAAAATAAAAATCTGAAAATAAAAAATACATGGCAAAACAATAGACTCTTAAATGATTATGAGAATAATCATGGTCGCAATGATGATACAGTAGAAGTAATAGTCACCATAATAATAATAATAATAATCAGAAGCATAATAATCATAATCCTATCTTTTCTGGTGTTCGTCCCACCAGCAGAAATCACTTCCTGTTTTATAGACATTATGGTAAGCATCGCACAGGCCGGGGCGTGGCACTTGTCAAAATATTTTCACACTTAGCAAAGTTACCCCACATATGCACGACAAAGTAAGGACAGAATCACAGCTCGTACGATTCACAGCACTGCCTGGGGGAAAATTAAACCAGAAAACATGCTCCGCGTCGGTTTCTTCTTCTTCTTCTTCTTCTTCTTCCCCTCTGGGTCGCAGCTTCAACCACTGACTGACTGACTGAGGAAGGGAGGGAATTTTGGCAGTTTTAAGATAAAAAAAAAACAAAAAATAAATACAAAGAAAGTTTGTTGGTTTGTGTGAAGCTCGAAAAAAAACACAACGAACAATTTCTAAAAACCGCCATGCGTCAAAAAAGACCAACATTCTTCTTCTTTGTCTCCTGAAATAAACAAAAAATAAACAATAGCGTCTGTGGGTTTGTTTCGTCCAATGAAAGTGCAGTGCTCTTGTGTCGTGTTAAATGTTGATCTGTGCAGGGTTTGTTTTTTTTTGGGAGGGGGGGAATGAACGTTGGAAAGCAGCGGCTCTGAACTGCTCTCCGTTTTTAAGAATGAGCACGGAGAGAAAAGATCTAGTCGAGGGCAATAAAACCCGAGCTGCTGAAGTCCGTCGCGTCCGAGTTTAAATAAAATCCGAAATGTTCGGGAGAAGAGGAGGCAGGAGGTTCGTGTGGATTTGAAGGGAAACACTGGTGCTGTCCGGTTTATTCTGATCGCGTCTCGTTCACTGCTTTCACGGCACTTTTATAAAACGTGCAATTTGGTCGTTTGTACGATACTTAAAAAGGAGAGTCGGGGCCGCTGTGAGAAAAACAAAAAAAAAATCAGATTAAATTAAGAATTAAGTCGAAATATCGCGAGTGCGTTTGCTGAAATGGTTGTAATTCTGAGAAAAGAGTCAGTAATCAATTCTACTAAAGTTGGAATTTTCTTTTCAAGAATACGGTGACGATTTTACGGGAAAAGGAAGGAAAGTCATTCAGAGATAAATTTAAATTTACGAGGAGAGTCGTGACTTCCAGCGACGAAGACAAGCTGACGAGTTAAAGGCGCGACGTCGCAAGAATGTCGAAAAGTGGCAAAAAGTCAAGGTGTTTGAGATAAAATTGCAATTTTATAATTTAAAAAAACCCCTCTATTTTACACGAATACGTTTTTAAAAAGTGATATTACGACAATTAAGAAAATGTCTTATTCCCCCCGAACAAATCTCAACACAAGGTCCGACGCCTCTCAAGCATCGCGTGGTCTTCTTCCCTGGATTCCCTCAGTTGTCATGGAGATGGTTTAGTTGTTATCACGTGACCGAATCCTTCCCGTTTCCATATTTAGGTCACATGATAAGAACTACTCCGCCTGGCAGTCAGAATTCAGGGCAGAAACACACAAACACTTTATGCCTTCCAAAATAAAACTTCCTGCATTAAAAAACGGCTGAAAGTCACTGGAACTAATGACGCATTTTAATCAGGGATGAATGATTTAATAATCGTAAAAATGATCGAATTACGTCTCAGTTCTTCACTGGAAACGGTTGTTTTTAGATATCGTCGCAACAGTGAGATCGAGAAGGCGCAATGCAGTTTAACTAATTACCGAGAAACAAACAGATGTCGTGCTGATGGTTTTAACCAGAGATGATGATGATGATGATGATGATGAAGAACAAAGACACCAGTGTTCCCCTTCAACGAGCCGATGAGCGTTTAAACCGGCTGCGATCGAGTCACCGACGGTTTCCGTTTACATTTGAGCGACTCGAGGTCCAACTCAGGTTTGATCCAAGTTTAAAAAACGATTCCAGCGTGATCAGAGTCCGCGCTCTTTTAACGGTTTCCGCGTTCACGCCAAAAGTGCCGCTTTAAGAGGAAGTTGACGTCTTTGCATCGTAAAAGAAAGAAAACTGTTTAACTGGCTCCACTTTACAGACTTCAGCCGGTCGACGACTCGGCGCCCGAAACATCGTTAACGACAAGCGAGCGTGAGCCTTCAGCTCCTTCACAGAACAGGCGACTGGAGCTCCTCGTCATCAGCGATCAATAACGGCCCCGACCGAAGGAGCCGGGACGCTTCAGAAACCCGATTTCTGCCTTTTGTGCTACATTTTGCTTCCGGTCACCAAATCGAACGAACAGTGAATTTACTGCACCAACAAGTTTTGTCGGCGTCCGAAGTCTGATGTAGCTTATTCCTCCGAGAGTGCGTCTACTAACAAACTGTTTCCCTTTTTAAAAAAGACTTTAATATATAATAATCGCTTCTCTTTAGACGAGTCCAGCGTGAGAACGAAACGATTCATCTGCCGTTTTTAAAGATTTACGTCTTCAGCGGGAACCGACCGGTAAAGATCCGACTTTATTTTCACAACGCTGCGATCTGTACTCTCAGCAGCGACTCCGTATATTCTGGATTTTGCGTTAACAGACGCACCGTTTCCTCCTCTCGGAGTGACGACGGTTAGAGATTACAGCGCCGAGCCGTTTCATGGGATCTGTTGGCGACAACAGAAACGTGGATTGACGCCAGACTTCAGTCGCTTTGTGTGCAGGAATTATTTTAACCAACAGGAATAATAATAGTTTCTGTAAAGTCTCCTGGCGTACTTTCTCGCTGCTTTAGTTTTTAAAACGAAACTCTGCGAGCCGATTTACGTCTTCAGCGGGAACCAATGAGCTGCGAGGAAAACGTGAGGGCGGAATTTTTTTTTTAAAAAAAAGTACCGAACGCGTTCTTTAAACTCCACGAGCGGTTTGAACAAAAAGGAAACGACTCCGCCGACGCTGGAATGGTTCTTACGAACAGAAAGGGAACAGTGCGGCCGGCCGAACGGCACAAACGTTTTACAAAATGGACGACGGGGGGTTCAAGTTCAGAGCGAGACGAGCGGGAGGGTGGATGCTGGTGAAATCGAACTTCAGTCGCTTGTGTAAGACTGCTGTGACTGTGTGTGTGTGTGTGTGTGTGTGTTTCCTCCCCTTGCAGCCATGATGTGAAAAGCATCTACAGGATTCACTTGAAGGAAAAACGGCGATCACCACTGAACACAGATCCCAGCTTCTCGCAGAAGGTTGTTTTTTTTTTTTTTTTAATCTATGTTTCAAATATATATTCTGTTTGTACAAGATGGTGATCGTCGCCGCGGAAACGGTCGACATTCAAAAAGACTTCAAAAGTAAAAGAGGACGAACGCCACTTTTGCGACTCTTCGGCTTCCCGCGCGTCTTTATTTCTTTATCAGATCGTTCCTTTCGCCTCAACCCTTCTCGGTATTTCACAAGCCCCGCCCCCGCCCCCACCCCCCACACCTGAACGTCCCGACAGCAAAGAAAGAAGCAGCAGAGTTCGATCCGCGCCGCCAACATCTGTCCCGCAGCTGCTTAACGTTTACAGTTTCTCGACCTTCGGCTAAAAGAGAGACAGAGGAGACAGATGGAGAAGAAGGCGGCGGCATGACGAATGGCTGAAGCAAGAGAGGAAGAACACTGCGAGGCCTCCGTCCAAACGTGCCCTCATCCATCCCCTCCACCGGGGGAATGTAACGTGAAGTGTGTGTGTGTGTGTGTGTGTGAGGTGGTTTCAAAGCGAGCGTATGGGGGTCGGCGGGCTCCTAGCAGTCCTCGTCCTTGTCGTCCACGGCGCCTTTGAGCCGCAGGCGGGCGAAGTCCTCGAAGACGAAGTCGTCGTCCTGGGAGATGCTGCTGCGAGGACGAAGAGAGAGAGAGAGGGACAGTTTACTCATTTCATCAAGAGCCGGAGCGAAACCAGAACTTCCAGGATCTGATCCAGAAGCAAGAAAACCTCATTTTAAAAAAAATAAATCACATCGACATCGGCAGCAGAGAGTCGAGCGTCCGCGGTCACTACACCTGTCTGTGTTCACCATCTTAGTTTATAATAAAACTTTATTCATAGAGCACTTATCAAAACAAAGTGCTTCACAACAGGAGAAATAAAACATCGCAGTGAGTGACGAAATATTAAGAAATAAAACACACAAAAGCAGTAAAATAAGCAGCCAGTTCAGGTAAAATCAGGATCTGCTTTCAGATAAAAATGTGTTTTGAGACGAGACTTAAACGAAGACTCTGACTCAGACAGCCTGATGTCTTCGTTTAGCGTGCTAGCATGCTAACATATGCTAATTGGCAGTAAACAGAGCGCAGCTGAGGCTGATGGGAACGTCATCAGTTCTGCAGGTGTTTGGTCAGAAAGCAAAGCGTTCAAACTCTGAACCACATTTCCAGCGTGGAACAAACCGGACAGACGGACGGAGAGTTTCGTAGGAAATCACTCGTATTTCTCAAAGCAACGTTCTGGTTTCAGTACTGAGACTCGGGTATCCGCACCACCATCGACCGGTTTCAAAGTCCAATGTGAAACCAGATCCAAGCGGATTCTGGTTTTCTACGCTGAGACAGTAAGCGGTACACGCTGCGGCTCTGAAACTCTTTTTCCTTCATGAACTCAACAGAAGAGCCGATACTCACTTTGTGTCGAATTCTATCAAATTGGTGTCGATGGGGGGGTCCATCTCTGGCACAGCTGCAACACACACACACACACACACACACACACACGTTAGCGTGTCACACCGTCGTTTCCATGGAAGCATTCAATGCACGATGAAGATGATGTCAGATTAGACTTCTGCAGCGGTGAAACTGCATTTACTCCAGTGCGAATCTGAGGAACTTGTACTTGAGTATTTTCTTCTCATGCTACTTTTTACTTCGCTACATTTTGTCTGACAGCTTTACAAATTAAAAAACACGAAAATGTAAAAAAGTAGAGCTGAACGTCAGTCGATCGACAGAAAATTAACTGACAACTGATAATCGTTCGCCATTTCTCCAGTAAATCACTTCCTGGCTGCAGCTTTTCCTCTGAACGACTGTGATGTTTGTTAATAATTTTTAAGTGTTTTTACAGTGTGGTATTAGTACTTTTTTTACTTCCTCCACCTCTGGACTTCTGTCTGTTTTATGTCGAGCGAACACGTCACCTGACATTTAAAAAAATAAAATAAAATCTGTGTGTGTAAATTAATTCTCAGACAATTCATTTTCTGTTGTTAACAAATCGCCTGGTTATTAGATGTAATTGTACGTTGTGTGAAGTCACCTGACTGTGGGCGGGACACCGGCGGCTCCACGGGTTTAGGATGCATCAGGATGAAGGGCAGCTCCACCGACACGTCTCTGAAAAACAACAAAACACGCCGGCGCTTCAGCAGGAAGCCACCTCTCAGTCCGCACAGCACACAGCGAGCGCGTTGTTGAAAACGGGCGTTATGCTAAAACGCATCGAGACAGCAGGTTAACATGGAGGAGGCATAAATTAAAATGAGAGCAGGTCCTAAAGACCTGTAACTGATACGAGACCGAGTTGTTTTAACAGGTTTCAAACCAGTTTACCATTTAAAACCAGTCTAAACCCACTTTAAATCAAATTTAAAGCAACGTGTCAGTTGAAACAGGTTTTAAAAATGACTGAACTGTGTATCAGACACTTTTACCTCTCCAGCAGCCTGCAGGGGGGGAGGAGGGGTGGAGGAGGAGGAGGAGGAGGGGTGGAGGTGGAGGAGGAGGAGGGGTGGAGGAGGGGGTGGAGCCACACAAAAAGCCAAAAACACAGAGGGGGGAGGTGAAATGAAAAGCGGGAGGCAACATGTTCACAACCTGCAGCGGAAGCAAGCGCAGTGAGGAAACAACTACAGCAACAAGCGGACGGTTTCCACGGCAACTGACAACAGGAAGTTAGAGGACGAAGCAGGAAGTTGAGGCTGAGCCGCACCCAACATGGGAGTCACTGACGGTCGGGGTTTAGTTAAACTGAGCTTAAAAAAATAAATAAAATGTTTTTGTTTTTCTTCTGCAACCATCGATTATTTCCAGTATTGATTAATCTGCCGGTTACTTTCCTCAGCTGATTGAAACGTTCGGCACGTGGACGAGAGGTCCTTCGAGCGCTCAGAAATAATGTCTACAATTAAAACGCCGTCAGCTGACAAAGACGTCAGCGTGATGTGACCGAAAGCTCCAGAACAGCAATCAAGTGTTCGAGGGGGTCGAAGTCACAAAGCTTCGGCTCTAAATTAAATCCGTTTCAGATTACGATTGGGTTTAAAGCTTCGGTGCGACAGAACCGAAAGCCAAACCGCGATTTAGTCCCGGTTTAAAAGTTCACAGCGAAGAATGTCTCGAACTTCAGTCATGTGACGCAGGTACTCGCGTACGAGACCGTTTATGTCTCAGGTAAAGCTGTTACAGCGCGATCAACACAAATTTATCCCCAAAAAAACACATTTCAAAGCGAGACTGAAGCTAATGCATCTGTGTAAAAGTAACTTTAACTTCTCCAAACTATTTTTAAGACGTTTTAAAAAAAGGCCTAAAATTCCTGATTATTGGATTTTAGGCTTTTTTAAGGACCTGCAGAAACCCTGTCTGAAGTTCACGCGGGCGCAGCTCAGCCACAAATACTTAAAATCGACTGCAGTCTGGAAGAGAAAGAGCTCGAAACGGCGCTGATGACGTCTACAGGAAACAGCGAGGCTGCGAGGACAGGAAGTGATGTCAGCAGAGTGTGCCGTACCCTCCGCGTGAGACCACCAGCTTGACTTTGACTCTGTAGGACACCAGGATCCCCAGAACCTCCTTGTTGGTGACGTCCTTCACACTGAAACACACAACAGAGCACCGTGGTCACGTGACTGCACCAACACACCTGTATAACACACCTGTACTCTGTGTGTGTGTGTGTGTGTGTTACATGGTGGAAGAGGCCAGGTTGGTGTCTTCGTGTTTGAGTTTGCCGTCCAGAGCGAGTCCTCTCTTCTCTCTGTTCTTGTCGAGCGTCGGGGTCAGAGTGTACACCTTGCAGAAGGTGGAGCTGGACGACACCTGGTCACTGAGGAGACGACACGCTGCTGTCAATCAAACCGTTCAGGTAAGCCCCGCCCACTCAGCAGCGCTCCACAGACTGACTTCAGATCAGTTACTTCAGATTATAGTGCTGGGTGATAATTTAATACTATTGAAAGCTTATCAACTGTCTGTATAATCATATGGCGACCAGTAGACATCAACTTTATACTGGTTTAAACCTGGTTTTACTGCTGTAAACAGGATCTAAACCACTTTAAACCCCCTCAAAAACCCTTTAAACTAGTTTGAACCCACTTTAATCCTTTTCACCTGTTTTAAAAGGAAATTATCTTTGTTTTAACGGGTTTAAAACTAGCTTGTCATTTAAAACCAGTTTCTCTCTTGTTTAAAACACTTTAAACTAGAGGTAAACTGGGTTTAAACTAGTTTCAGTCAGTTTTACAAATCAGTTTAAACCAGTTTCTTGCTTGTTTGAACCCATTTACAACCAGTTTCTCTCTAGTTTAAAGCAATGTACTGTGTTTAAACATATTTTAAGCCAGTTTAAACCAGTTTATCTATTGTTTTAAACAGATTTAAACTAGTTTAAACCCAGTTTACCTCTAGTTTAAAGCAATTTATCTCTAGTTTAAACAGGTTTTCTACCAGTTTGTCATTTACAATCAGTTTAAACCAGTTTCTCGCTTGTTTAATCCAGTTTAAAACCTATTTAAACTAGTTTGAAACCATTTACAACCAGTTTCTCTCTAGTTTAAAGCAATGTACGGCGTGTTTAAACATTTTAAACCAGTTTATCCATTGTTTAAAACAGATTTAAACTGGTTTGAACCCAGTTTACCTCTAGTTTAAAGCAATTTATCTCTAGTTTAAACAATCAGTTTAAACCAGTTTCTCGCTTGTTTAATCCAGTTTAAAACCTATTTAAACTAGTATGAACCCATTTACAACCAGTTTCTCTCTGATTTAAACTGGTTTAAAATATGTTTAAACACGCCGTACATTGCTTTAAACTAGTTTATCCATTGTTTATAACAGATTTAAACTAGTTTGAACCCATTTACAACCAGTTTCTCTCTAGTTTAAAGCAATGTACGGCGTGTTTAAACATATTTTAAACCAGTTTATCCATTGTTTAAAACAGTTTAAACCTGATTTAAACTAGTTTAAACCCACTTCAATCCAGTTGATTTCAGATTTAAAGAAATGCATATCGTGTTTAAACAAATTTTAAAACCACTTTATTACTTAAAATCAGTTTCTTTTTGTTTAAACGAGTTTTAAGTTATAATTATAATTTAAACTAGTTTAAATACGCACAAACCAGATACTCATTTAGCTTCAAACCAAACAAAACCAGTTTGAATCCACTTAAATTTGGGTTTAAAACACTGATTGACCTCAGTAACACTCAGATAATCTGCGAGAGCCAAAATGCCCCACAGGAGGTTCTTACTGGGAGCACAGAGACATCAAACTGGGACTTACTCTGCCTCCTGCTGGGCCACTGGACATTTATACTGGGCAGTGCTGAACAGGCAGATGTCTGCATACTGACGCACTGCGGAGACAGAGGATTAGGATGAAGGGCAGCTCCACCGACACGTGAAAATAAAAACACTGTTAGCAGAGATTATGTTGAAGGCTGAACACGCTTTCACACATTTCATAGAACAGGGATTATGAATTTCCAGAAAATCATCAAAAGAAAACACGAACGAACGCTTGTTTTTCCGTCCACTGCCGCCGCGCGAGTACGAGTTCACTGGTTATAAAACAGCTGGTGGAGCTAATTCTCCAGTCGCCGCCATTAAACCACCGCAGAAGAAGAGGGCGTCATTAAAGCTCAAACGCCCCTCCTTCCATCCCCACGCCAGCTTTTACACCTCAGACGACAGGAAACACTTTCGCCAGTCCGAGCGCAAACTGCTCGATTAGACCCGGAAGTGAAGAGTCGTCCTGTTTGACCCCGTCCCTCTACTTTCAAAATAAAAGCTGGCGCTTTTTAAACCCCCCCCAAATGGATACAGAGCAGTACGTGGACGGTCAGGTTCTGTCTCTGAAGTCTCACGAGTATTTAATACGAGACACATTTAATTAATTCAATCAAACTCATTCAGTTCTGTAAGTGAGCCATGTTTTGGTTTCTGATGCGACAGCAGCGTGGACGGAACAAGAGACGAGAAGAAGAAGAGGAAGAACAAAGAAACAGAAGAAGAAGAGACCGACAGACAGACATACGTACCAGAGATCTTGACTCTCTTGACGGTCTTAGTGGAGTTGTTGGTGACGTGAACGTTGACGCTGATGGGCTCTCCGTGGTAATACAGCTACACACAATGCACCGTGGGAAAAAAAAACAGGTGTTATTTTAGCATCTTATAAAAAGGGAGTCTGATCTGAACGGCCAGAAACTCGTAAAAAAGTCATAAAGAACTAAAAGGCTGGAAAAAGCTGTTTGATGTGTGTGATGTTTAATTTCCACACAGCAGCGGTGGACGTAGTTCTCAGATCCTTTACTTAAAAGTACAAGTATCACAACAACAATATATAACATACTCCATTACAAGAAGTATCAGCAGTAAAAGTTCTGGTTCGGCAGTAAAATGTCTCCTGTGACTGATTTCTGATTCTGTCTGACATTATTAGATTATTAACACTGAAGCATCAACGTTAGAGCAGCGTTTTACTGTTGTAGCTGCTCGAGGTGGAGCTAGTTTTAAATATATACAGTTAGCTAGTTTTAACTACTTTATACACAGTTAGCTAGTTTTAACTGCTTTATATACTGTTAGCTAGTTTTAAATATATACAGTTAGCTAGTTTTAGCTACTTTATATACTGTTAGCTAGTTTTAAATATATACTGTTAGCTAGTTTTAAATTTATATACAGTTTTAGCTTTAGTTAGCTAGTTTTAAATATATACTGTTAGCTAGTTTTAAATATATACAGTTAGCTAGTTTTAACTGCTTTATATACTGTTAGCTAGTTTTAAATATATACAGTTAGCTAGTTTTAGCTACTTTATATACTGTTAGCTAGTTTTAAATATATACAGTTAGCTAGTTTTAACTGCTTTATATACTGTTAGCTAGTTTTAGCTACTTTATATACAGTTAGCTAGTTTTAAATATATACTGTTAGGTAGTTTTAACTACTTTATATACAGTTAGCTAGTTTTAACTGCTTTATATACGGTTAGCTAGTTTTAAATATATACTGTTAGCTAGTTTTAAATATATACAGTTAGCTAGTTTTAACTGCTTTATATACAGTTAGCTAGTTTTAAATATACACAGTTAGCTAGCTTTAAATATACACAGTTAGCTAGTTTTAACTGCTTTATATACAGTTAGCTAGTTTTAACTACTTTATATACAGTTAGCTAGTTTTATATACAGTTAGCTAGTTTTAACCGCTTTATATGCAGTTAGCTAGTTTTAACTGCTTTATATACAGTTAGCTAGTTTTAAATATACACAGTTAGCTAGCTTTAAATATACACAGTTAGCTAGTTTTAACTGCTTTATATACAGTTAGCTAGTTTTAACTACTTTATATACAGTTAGCTAGTTTTAGCTAGTTTTATATACAGTTAGCTAGTTTTAACCGCTTTATATGCAGTTAGCTAGTTTTAACTGCTTTATATACAGTTAGCTAGTTTTAACTGCTTTATATACAGTTAGCTTGCTTTAACTGCTTTATACACAGTTAGCTAGTTTTAACTACTTTATATACAGTTAGCTTGCTTTAACTGCTTTATACACAGTTAGCTAGTTTTAACTACTTTATATACAGTTAGCTAGTTTTAGCTAGTTTTATATACAGTTAGCTAGTTTTAACTACTTTATGTACAGTAAGCTAGATTTAACTGCTTTATATACAGTTAGCTAGTTTAACTACTTTATATACAGTTAGCTTGCTTTAACTGCTTTATACACAGTTAGCTAGTTTTAGCTAGTTTTATATACAGTTAGCTAGTTTTAACTACTTTATGTACAGTTAGCTAGTTTTAACTGCTTTATATACAGTTAGCTAGTTTAGTCCAGTGGTTCCCAACCTAGGGGTCGGGCCCCTCTAAAGGGTCTCCAGATAAATCTGAGGGGTCGTGAGATGATTGATGGGAGAGGAAAGAAGAAAAAACAAAGTTCTGAAACACAAATCTGGTTTCAGTTTTTGGACTTTTCTGTGATCTTTGATTTTTAGAGAAATACTGGATCATTTGATCATTTATTGAAATTAAGCCACGTGAGACGTTTAGAGGAGAAATATGTCTTTGGTGGATTTTGGTGGACCCCTGATTTTATATAAAGGGGTCACAAGACAAAAAAAGGTTTTTATGTAAAATCTTAATCTGAAAAGTAATCTGAGGTATCCGTCAGATAAGAGTAGTCGAGTAAAAAGTAGAATATTTCCCTCTGAAATGTAGTGAGTAGAAGTAAAAAGTAGCAGAAAATGGAAATACTCAAGTGCAAGTACCTAAAAGTACAGTACTTGGTTAAATGCACTTAGTTATTTTCCACCACTGTCACACACACACACACACACACGTAAGTTTGATTTTGTGAAATAGCAGGCAGATGTGAGCAGCTGTTCATCCGAACTAAACACACCTGATCACAGGTTAAAGACCGACACTACGGAAGCGTGCGTACCTCCTTGTCCAGAGAGGCCTCCAGGTGTAAGGACCTGTCAGACATCAGGAAGCTGCGGGTCGTCTCCACCATCGGTTGAGGACCAGGCTTCTCCGGAGCGTACTGGACCTTCCTGATCACCAGACGCACCGAGTTCCTGAAACATTAAATACTTCGTTTTAACTTAATTTCATTGAACAACCTTGTGTTGTATAATAATAATAATAAATAAATGACCTTGTACATGTCCATATATCAGTTTCACTAATCTACATTCATCTCCTCCCTCACTGATATTTCAAACTGGCACTTATCAGAAAAAAAGCTTCCACCGTGTTCACGTCCACTTTGTCCTTTTAGCAACCCGCAGAGACGGCCATGACGGTCACCTGGAGGGAGTTTTTCCAGGTGAGACTCACATCCTTTACTAAACACTGAAGCCCGACCCACACTGGACGTCTGAGGCCAATACTGATATCAATATATTGACAGATAGTATTGTTATTTTTTACATAAACAAACAATCTTAATACGGATCCCTTAGATCATAGTTGTCAAACTCTGGCCCGCGAGGCGCATTCACCGCTAATACTACAAATCCCACAATGCTCTGCTGTTGTTTTGGCGCATCAATCATGACAGGACCCAGAAACGCCCCCTCCTCTGCGACAGCAGTCATAGCAACCTCGCGCTACAGCTGTCACCGTGCTACCCCTTCCCAAAAATAGCGGAAAGAAAGGAAACAGGAGCTTTTCGGACAGGTGGGAGGCAGAATACCTGTTTACCTGTGCAAAAGACACACCTGTTCGTCTCGTATGTGGAGCCAGCGTGGCTTTAACTCAGGAGCACAGCATTAGACGGCGCTATGAAACGGTGAGTTTCAGTGAAAAGTCTTTTAGCGTGCCAGGTGGGTGTTCAGATGTGACTCTCGGGCACCGAAAGTCAATAAATGATTCATTTCCCTATATTTTTGTCGGAATAAAAATATTTAAAAAAATGTGTTGTCCTTTTTATAAAAGAAATTGCATCTTGTAGAAAACTGAAAAAAATACATAAAAATAATATCAAAAATAAATATATTTTACGTTGAAATTTGATTCAAAGCAAATGTCAATTCAAATATTATCATTTCCCTATAATGTTGTCGGGGACTGTATGTTGTGTGGTAATAAGCGTCGCTTGTTCCATATTCAGCGTTAAAGCAAAACTTGTTTGGGTCCATTTGTTCAATGTCGGCCCGCGACTTTGTTCTGTTCTTGTTTTAAATTTTGGCCCGCTGTGTATTTGAGTTTGACACCCTCTGCCTTAGATGTTTATTCTTAAATTGTGACCCAGACTCGCAGTGAGCAGCACATTTTACAGTGTACATCCTTAACTGCGCTCTCTGGTGGACAAACTCTGTAAAGGCGACGCTGTTTCTAAACGAACTCAAACCCAGTTTGGTATTTATTACCCTGCAGACAAATACACAGATACAGTACATCTACAGTAAGCTTAAAAAAAATCGGCACCCATCACGCCTCGTTGCCGCCTCACGTCATGGCCGTGCTCCTGTGGGTGTAGAAACCGGCCTGTGATTTCTGTCCGTGTGATTGGTGAAGGTAAATATAAAATGGTGGCTGTAAACAGAAGAACTACATGTTACTGTTCTTACAGATCCCCGACACGGCCTCCTCTCTCGGACTCCGTCGGAGCTGCTGGAAACGTCACACTGATGTTTTCTTGTTGGCCGGCTAACCGCTACCTCTTTAGCTTGCTTACTGTTATCTTATTAGCCCTTAAGCTAGTCAGCAGTCCGCGCTGTAGTCAGCTGGTTTAGCCGTCAGAGTTCAGACAGATCTCAAACCAACAACCCCGCTTTGAGTTCAGCACGAACAGCCGCTAAAACCACGAGGTCTCCTTTTTACATTTTACATTTCCACAGTTAAATTTTCGCTTTGTGGTTAGCGTGTGACTGTAGCACTCCTAAAAGATATGAAGATCATTTTCTCGATTAATCGTTTAGTCAATGAAACGTTAAATAATGTCAAACAGGCTAAAACCTTAAAGGCACAGTTCACCCCAAAACCAAACATACCTGCAGAGCCGTTTATCCACCTGGAGTGTTTTGCTGCGAGCTGCCGAGTTTTGCAGATATCGGCCGCAGAGATGTCTGCGTTTTTTTTGAATATAACGGGAATGCGTGGCGCTCGGCTCGTGGAGCTCAAAGCGCCAAATACATACATTTAAAAAAACTCAAGAGCAACGTCTGTTTCCAGAAACCAGGACCCGGTTCCTGAAGATAATCCACAGGTTTGTTGGGAGCGGCTTCATGTGGGAACTGTTTTCTTTCTACTGATAGTATGGATGGATAAACAGCACTACAGGTAAAAGGAAAAATATGATTTTGGGGTGAACTGTCCCTTTAAGATATTCAATTTACTGTCATATGACAAAGAAAAACAGGAAATCCTCAATCAGACGCTGAAACCAGAGAAATTTGGGCATTTTTGATTTAAAAATCGTTCGAATAATCGACTAATCGTTGCAGCTCTAATCAGAACGTTAAACCTCAGACAGGTTCAGGAAATGGTACAGACATCTGGGTCTACAAGAGATGTAGATTTAAAGCTGTTCGTGGGTGTCGTGCCCCCCCCCCCAACGTCTTAGACCCTCTGCGGATCCGCTATAAGAGCTTTAAACCCTCAGAAACCGTGTACAGCTGCAGGTCTGAACTCACCTCTTGTGAATCTTCTCTTCTATTGACTTGGCACAGAAAGCTCTGATCTCAAAGTCAACACCGCAGGCCTGCAGAGACAGAAGAGACCAGATCAACACCACAACCGGCCTTCTTTCAGCACAGACCACTTCAGCTGCTGACGCTTCGTTCTTCCGGTCCCAGACCGACTAGCTCACTGCGTCTGTAAGTTTACTTTGACCCAGAGATTCAGTAATATGCAAGAAGTGGTTTTTAAGTCTTTTGTTTCAAGCACAATCTGCATTTTAAAAATACAAATCTTGACGTTTTTAGCTTTGTTTGAAGTGTTTCTTTTCTAATTTTCACCGGCGTACTGTTTTACACTCCAAGGATGTCTCCACGTGTTAAATGTTCTCGGTGAACTAAAGACTTTGATAGCTTTTAGCTTAGCAACTTTTACAAATGCAAACTTTTCATCAATTTCTACTAAAGATGTCTCGAACTGATCATAAAGATCGGTATCCGGCATATTTTAACAGATCGATATCGGCTGAAATAAACCCGATCACCGCATGAGAAGATCAGAGTCTGTGCATGTGAAAAACGATTTGGACGCAGCAGCAGCAGCGATGAGATGCACGGATTCACTCAGATGCTAACAAAGCTGCTAGTGATTCTTTCATTTCTCCTCTCTCCTTCTGATCAAAAGCTCAGCGGAGAGAAAACAGGAAGCAGCTTCTCGCGCTCGGCCGGCGCCGACGTCACTTTCACCGTTTCAGAATCAGAAATACTTTATTGATCCCCGTAGGGAAACTCTTTGTTCCAGTAGCTCGTCTTTACGTCAGTGCACACAGGAGAAAACGATATTATACACTATAAACAGGTCAGAAATAAATAAATTAAGTATCTTGTCGGTATAAGTATAAGATAAACTAAGTGTCGAGTACCAAGTGGGTTTACTTGTAGATGGTGAAGTACAGTATAAATACAATGTCACTAATTATGTAATAAATAATAGTAAAAGCGGAGGTGCATGTACTGTCGAGAGTAATTGAGGTATATCCGTAACAATAAATAAGAAAAACTACAAGGGAAAACTAATATTGCACTTGAGGAGTAAACAGAATAAACAGAATAGAATAAACAGAATATTGCACAAAAAGACAAACGTCTCCGTCTGCAGCTCAGATCAGCGGCCACTAATTATATTAACTGTATTATTATATTAATTCAGAGAGTTTCTGTAGCTCCAACAGAGTGAGACCTCTTCTCTCCAGCCGATCTCACGTCAGTTTCAGGAGCCACGTTCTCCGGTTAAACTTTTATCCCTATCAGATCGATCATTTAAACTGATCGACTCACGAGTTCGTGATGCAGCGTTTCGTATTCAATTATCAAACATTCAGATCCACCTTCACTGGACTCGGATCGTCATCGGGGCCCAAAAGTATTCGGGACACCCCTAATATTTACATTTAAAAAAAGTGTTTTAAGACTGCTTCATATTTTTGGCAGAAGCTCCTGAAAAAGTTAAGATTTGCTGGATACTGAACACAAAGTGAAAGTGACAGGACTGAACCAAAATAAATACGTAGTTGTTGAACACAGGAAAACACTGAATCATTTGTGAAGTGTGTGTGTGTGTGTGTGTGTGTGTTACCTTCCCGGTGTCCTCTGGGCCGGGCTGTAAAGTGACTGAACAGGGGAGGTTCTGAGGAATCTGAATCAGCAGAGAAGAAATACAGTCAGCGGTTCCACATCTGCATTTCTGAATTACAAACCGCAGTTTGTTAATGTCACGGAGTCCATTTATCAGAACTTCCCCCTTAGTTCATGCTTTATGCCACGTACACTGAGCACCAGCGGCGATATTCACAATGCTTCCCACACAGCGCCGACCTTTAACTCCCAACAGAACAACTAGATACTAGAAAAGAAGTCTCTTTAATGAGCCAATAACGGATCTTTGTGGCCACCTGAAGGCAACAGAACAAGTTGAAAACACGACAACTTTTTCCATCTTCACTTCTTGCAGCTTCAGACGCAGCGAAAAATAATAATCATCAACTCTCAGACCAACTCTTAGCACGGGGAAGCGTTGTGATTACAGCTGCATCATATACCAGTTTACAGTCAAATAGTTCCAGGAACTAAACAGCTAAAAGTCCCTGTAAACTGTAAACTGCGTGTTTGAATGTCTCCTTCGCATTCATTCAGAGTAAAAGTAGACAATCTGTTGATGGTTATTGAGTAACGTTCATTGACCGAATAGTTCCAGGAACTATGGAACCAGAAGAACTAAACAGAGAACTGAAAGTCCCTTTTGAGCATTCCCACCACAGCTGAAGAACTGTGACGATTAGGTAAATTAGTCTAACGAGCGTTTGAAAACACAAAACGTCGTCATGGTGTTGTTCTTTGTATTTGCTGTTTCCTGATGATGTTTGAGTTATGAATGAATGAAAAGAAGAAATGCAGAGGTTGCATGGATGCCCCCGAATACGTTTTTTCGCCGCCGATACAGATTGTCGATCATCTATGAGCCATATTGGCCGACACAGATCGTTTTTAAACCAATAAACTCACAAAATGTCAAGGGAGGAAATATGCTTACACCCATTTTCCTTCTGAATTTCTGTCGCTGAGGCTGACCATTAAATTAGCAACAATAACAGGGAAACATGGATAAACCCACACATTTATTTTTCACTTGCCCGAACACAGACTTTACTTGCCCCAGGCGAGCGTTAACGTCGAGCCCTGGGAGACTTGGATTATCCTGCGCGAGTTGTGTGAGAGTTTTCAAACGGATGCTTTAAAGTAGTTTTCCTATTTTAAAAAACGGGAAAGTCTTTGGGTTGTTTCTGCGTTCACGTGGAGTCTTCAGGAGTTAAAGGCGACATGGGGTGAGTAATTGATATACAAATCATTTCGGGGGTGAAGTGCTCCGTTAGGTTAGGTAGCATGCGACAATGACACCAACTCAGCTGAGAATCGGCTCCAGTTTTTTGATTGGTTTTCATGATCGGCGACCAGAAGGCATTAATCCCGATCTCCTGATCGCATATTTTCAATGAATATAACGATAACGATCGCCGGCCGGCCGGTCTGGGCATCCCTAAGGAGGTTGTGTTCTCTCATTGCAGCTCCCCCCTCTCTGTCTCGTCCTTATAGACGAGTGACACTCAGTGCTTCCTTGTTTGGTGAATGAGGTTGCAGCCCTACAAACTCCGCCCCTGAAGTTCCTGAACCATCAGAAAGTACAACCCCCTGAACTATTGTACAGGAACTAAATTTAGTTCCCGTTTCCTCCGATCAAAACACAGGTTTAGTTCCTCAAAAAGGTTCTTGGTCTCCTGGGAAAGTTCTTGCGGTGGAAACGCCACACGTCTCTGCTTAACTATGCAACCACATCAAATCAAATAGGAAATAAAAGGTTTGTTTCTCTCTAGCCACGATCGCTGTTTACAGTCTTTATCTGTCTTTTTAGAGACTGGGAGCCGACTACAATCAATAAACATCACAAGAAATGTCTGTCCATGGATGCTGGACCATCAGAACGTTCCGCCCCCAGGATTAGGGCCTTTTTTTGGGGGGGCCCGGGAGCTAATTGTAGACCCTGGTTCCTGTGGTGGAAATGCAGGTGAGAGTTCCTGGAAAGTGTCCTGAGGAGAAAGCAGACTTGTTGAAAAGCAGCAGCGACTCACAGTGAAGTAGAAGGGGTGTGCATGCTGGCCGAGTTTCTTCAGCAGCCTCTCCTGCAGCCGGCTGTTGGGTTTCCGCTCCTCAGGCACCGGAGGGAAGGCCTGAGGGAAAGACATTCAAAATGTCAAAAGACTGATTACATATACTGACAGCAGGGGTGGAGCAAGCATTCAGATCATTTGCTCAGCTACAAGTGCTAATACCACACTGTATAAATACTCCAGTGCAAGTAAAAGTCCTGCAAAATGTTACTGAAGTATCAGGAAAATGTACTTGAAGTATCCAAACTAAAAGTACTCAATGCTGATATATTACTATATCTGACATCATCACGATGGCTTGTTTTGTCCAACAGCTGGGCAAAAAATAAACAAATTAAAAAGGAAAAAAAACAGCAAATCTTCACATTTGTGAAGCTGGAACCATAAAATGTTTTTACATGAAAAAATGGCTTAAACCATCAAAATAGTTTTGAATTTCTGTCAATCGACTAATGAGACGGTGTCGTCCCTCGTTCGTCCAGGACTGTTTTCTATCGTAGAAAAGGTTTCAGTCGTAGTCGTCTGGACGCTGTTTTCAGAATCAAGACGTTTCGGCTCCCATCCGGAAGTCATTCTCAATTGTGAAAAAATGGAGTCTACCTGAGTATCTGTTGATCAAAACATACTCAGGTAGACTCCTCCCTGAGGGCGGGGCTTATGCAACACAGAGTAGCTTAAATTTCTGAGTTCCCAGACCATTTTCACAATTGAGAATGACTTCCGGATGGGAGCCGAAACGTCTCGATTCTGAAAACAGCGTCCAGACGACTACGACTGAAACCTTTTCTACGATAATCGGCTAATGAATGAATCAACTGATCGTTTCAGCTCTAATCGTGTTTAAGCTGTTTGATCTATAACGATGCATCATATTCTGTAAACTCTGTTTTGTGTGTAAAAATCTGAATCTGCAGATAAACTGAAGCTGTCAGATATTTGTAGTGAAGTAAAAAGTACAATACCTCCCTCTGAGATGTGGCGGAGTAGTAAAGTAACAAGACAAGTACCTCAAATTTGTACTTAAGTGCAGTACTTGAGTAAATGTACTTAGTTACCCCCCCCCCACAGTGTCCTCGGGTGTAGCTGGAGGTTTGGAGTGGAGCTCTAACCTGGAAGGTGGAGATGTACAGATCCTTCCTGAAAGACAGACCCAGCACGTCCAGGTCCTCGCGGCCATATCGAAACGCACAGGTCAGCGTGACGAAGACTGCAGGGAGGAGGAGGAGGAAGGTAGAGCGAGTGGTTCAGAGATGTTACCCGTCCCTTACGTCTTCACATTATAAACTCTATTGTTCTGATTTACAACTTATTGCTGCATCATAACTGTATTTCTCATCTTTTTTTTGTATTTTATTTGACCTTTTTCCTCTTGATCTCGTTTCAATATATTGATTTTATTTAGCTTTCCGGTGTGTTTTTAAATGTTTGAATGTGTTTATTCTTCTTATGTGAAACCGTTACCTCTCTGTCGCTGTACAATAGAAACCTGCAAGCAAACAAAGCTGTCGAAACCAGACTGTTTCTAACCGAACGCGAGTAAACGAGTTGTGAAACTATGAATGGTTTCTCTAACTAAGAATCTGGTCTGATGGCATTTTATCGAATCTGAAATCCTAAACCACAGACTCAACTGTCTGAGACGGTGTCGGGGGTTTCACAACACATTTGGTCTCTGTGACGTTCGAGAACCCTGTCCTGACTCAGTCGGTTCCTCACTGGGCGGCCGTGCTAATATTAATGCTAACCTGCTAACTAAACGGCAGGTGTTTCTGCAGGTGCGGCGCTTTGAATGTTAGCCGACGGTGAAATGGCTGCCGAAGTGCGATCTGGTGTAACAGCGGCAGCAGGCTGAGACCGAGCACTCGTCCTTCTCAAGTTATCAACAAAAAAGACCTTTTGTCTTTATTTTAATAACACAAACTATTGCGGACACATTTAAAAAACATGTTGACATTACTTTTGACTACAGAAAGGGATTGAATGTGTGAAGTTAAGGCGGTCCACCATCTTCAGTCGCTGAGTCAGCGTGCGTTTGTCTTTGCAGACGCCTGCAGAGTCAGAAACAGGCTAAAGAGGCGATCTAAGAGACCTGAAAGAAAGAGTCCGTAAGGGATTCGTTGGCTGCGGAGTTTAACAAATCTGGGTACATTTACAACTTGGAACCGGATCCACAATGGAACTGGCACCCGTCCCTAGACCTCACAACGAAAACCTTTTTTTTTAAAAATACTTTGATGTAGAGAGTTCAGGAGGAAGCGGTCCTACCTTTCCTGTCCTTCAGGTACTCGGGGTCGACGAGGATCACGCCATCTGCCAGCAGGAAGGAAGGGAGACAAACCGCCGCGTCATCACAAAACCAGGTCCACAAAGTTCACTCGACTGTTTCTGCTGCGTTTTTAAAGAGCTGATCCTCCAACCGCTAACTCCACAGAGCGATCCTTACCTGCTCGGGTTCTTTGACACACCTGAGGTCCTCGTTTCAGTAGAGGGCTCACTCGGTAACTCATTCATAAACATTTCCTGTCACTTCAGCTCAACTTAAAATGACTGTATTATTGCAGAAATGCTACGACATTTGCTAAATAATTAAAATTTGTCAAAAAGGTTTGACGACAAGCCAACGTTCTTCTCTTGAAGCTCTCGATCAAATATTAATATACAAACCTCCAGATGTGCTGACTCACCTACTGGGTCCACGTGGTCCAGGTGATCCACAAAGTCTCTCTTTCCCAGGTAAACTGTCACCTGCACAGACCAATCACAGCGTCAACTGTCAGTTTACTCCTCCGTTTCTTCAACGTGACAAACATTTTGTCACGACTATAAATTCAGACGCGACCAATCGCAGCGACGCATCACGATCAGCTGATTATCAGTGTCGTCATTCGGTATTTGCAGATATAAATGTCACTTCAGTCAATGATCCTACTGAAATACTCCATCTGAACGGCGTTTCCATACACTCCCGTTACTTTCTACTTCTACCCCGCTAACTTCAGGAGCGAAATATCGTACTTTTTAATCCGCTACATTTATTCGACACTTACAGTAACTGGTTACTTTACAGATTCATATTTTACGCACGAAACAGCCTGCGATCAGCCTATAAAATGATCTATTGTTAGAAATTAAACTACTTAAAATAGTTAAATTAGTTCCACCTCGAATAGCGACATAATTCAAATGCTACGTTCGTTTAACACGTGGTTGCGTTCGACAACATTTAACATTTGAGAACAAAAAGGGCGTTTAATATAAAATACAAAAACATGTTTATATTCTGTTTCGGTATCGGTACAGACATTTGCGGATCATACTGGAAACAGTATTGAAAACATTCCAGTGGTGGATAGTAACTAAGCACATTTACTCACATAATTAAAGTAAAATTACCTCAAAATTGCACTCGAGTATTTCAATTTTATTCTACTTTCGACTCCGCTCCATCTCAGAGCTCACAGCTTTAGCTAAGATTTTACAAACGTGTAATGAATTTATAAAATGCGACACTGTGCTACAGATTAAACGCTCCATTAGTATATGAAGTGGTTAAAATGTGTCCACCGTGTTAAAGCTTCAGTAATAATATGATATATAACTCTGAAAGGGACCATTCTGCCCGACAAGTACTTTTACTTTTACACTTCTGTACTTTTACTTGAATGTAGTGTGCAGTATCTCTACTTGTACTTAAGTAAAATAAACGAGTACTTCTTCCACAGCTGAACATTTCGGACGGTACCGCTCCTATCCCTGCATGCTGAGTACTTTTACCACTTTACGTACATTTTTCTGATACTGCCTCTGTACTTGACGGTGGTTTTATTACTTTTACTAAAGTAAAAGATCAGATCTGATCTTCTGCCCCCGCTGCTCTTTATATTTCGTCAGCAGAGAGCAGAGTTTCACACATCACAGCGCCGGCTGTTGCAGAATAAAGAAACCGGCTGACTCACCTTACAGTTGGGGCTCGACTTCTTAAAAACTCTGAGAGGTTTTGGAAAGAGGAAGGAGGAGGAGGAGGGAGGACAGAACACAGAGGAGGAAGAAGAAAAAAGGACACAGATGTTAGTCGTTTCGTTTGTTTAATTCGTCTCAACAAATAAAATAGAAAAAATCAGGAGAAAAACGTCGTGAAGATGTTTCAAACTGTCGGTGAAACGTCAGGACAAGCGAGCGCGAATCTTTTGTCAAACTCAGGAGGAAATGTCTCACTCTCAAAACAAGGCCACTGTTTATTTCAACACAGCAGGAAACTGAGGAGGGAAGTGGTTTGAGCAACAAACTCGGTCTATATGAGCTGGGTTATTATGGCCCGTCACCACAGACCTTTAACCGTGACAGGTGAAGAGTTTCAAAGAACCCCCGACACCCGCCGACTGCTGGGCTGTTTTATTTGGTTTAAAACTACTCAGAAGTCCACAAGAACAAACGAATGTTTCAAGGAAAACAAAAAAAAACAGCAGTAAATATGTACGGTAACTGATGTTTTTTTCCTGTGCGACGTCGAATCAGGTGAAGCTCTGAACTTGTGTTGTGTCCCCGAGTGCAGATCTGACTCAGAGCCTTTTAATAACAACTCGGCCTTCCTGTTAATAAATGTTCCACTGCGAGTAAAACTGTCTGCGGTGCGAAGAGCTGATGCAGCTGTTTAACCTTTGGTTCATTTTCCATTCGCTTTATTAGCTGAACCTGTACATTCACTCAAGTACAGTACTTAAGCACGAATGTGAGGCCCGACTTCAGTCACTTTCTGCTCCACCGCATTTATCTGACGGCTGTAGTTACTTTACAACTTAAGATTTTTGCACATAAAACATACAAAGAGTTTATAAAATATGATGTTTTGTTATAAATTATAACTACAACTGAAACGATTAATCAATTAGTCGACTGACAGAAAATTAATCAGCAGCTGTTTTGATGTTTGAAGTCGTTTCTCCTGTAAATCCCTTCCTGGCTGCAGCTGCTCAGATGTGCAGATCTGCTGCTTTTCCTCTGAACGACTGTAATAACTGTGATGTTTGTTAATGACGTCGAGCTTCGGACTGTCGGTCGGACACGACGACACGGTGAAGGCGTCGCTTTGGGCTCTGGGTCGTCGTGACGGCGTTTCTCACCGTTTTCACCAGTTTTCCAAACCGATCGACGGATCGATGGAGAAAAGAATCGGCAGATGGATCCAGAATGAAAAGCATCATCAGCTGCAGTCCGATACAAACCGGTTCAACATGAGCTCCAGCTCCACCAGCTGCAGCAGCAACATCCTGCTTTACATTAATGCACGAGGAATAATAACCTGATGATAGAATATATAACAGCACAGCAGCCACAGGGACGCTGCACTGCTTTAATGCTTTAAGGGCTTTTTCCTGATCACACTCTCACACTTTCACTGCAGCAGAGGGTTTTACAGTGTGTGTGTCGGTGCTTTAACTGAAGTAAAGGATCAAGCAGCTTCATCAGAGAGTGCAAACAGGCCCGGGCCATCGAGGTTCACAGCATTTGTGTGAAATGGTCACATCCTTTAACAACCACCGCAACACATAAACAGGAAGTAACAAATACCGCGGTTTCTCCTCCTCACATCTCCGGTTTGAAGCCGGAGCGGCTGAACGTCGGGCCGAGGCGTTCGGGAGAGAACTCAAAACATCTGAGCTCTGCTGGGGCGAACCGACGCCGGCGAACCCCCGAGCTGGAAACGCCGGCCTCCGGACTGAGCGGCCGCTTTCACTGTTCGGCTGCCAGTAAACTGTTTACAGCAGAACGGCAGCTCCAGCTGACGGCTGCTTCCTGTCACAGCCCGATCCTCTCCGCGCCACGCTTATATTTAGATCACTTCAAAGCCCAAATTAAAACTGATTTACAGGTTCTTGTGGCTCCAGTTTTGGCACTAAAGGCTTGTTTATCACCGTGGTGTTTTTAGCTGCAGCTCCAGAAAATACAAAAACGACTCCGTGGAGGGATGTCATTTCAGATTTGATTCATTTTCATCATTGCTGATTATTTTCACGTCTTCAAGTGTCTCGTTTTGTCCAAAAACCCAAAGAGATTCAGTTCACTGCGACAGGAAACAACGAAAAGCAGCAAAACCTCACAAATTTATTGTTTAACTCATTTATCGAGGAAACAAAAAGGCACAATAATTAAATCGATTGTCTAAACTCACTTTCAATTTCCTGCATAAGCTGCGTTTCTGTTTAAAATGTGACTATTTATGGCCAGTTTTCATTTCCACCTCTGCAGCCATTTATTCAATTCATAAAAACTTTATTAAAAGCTGAAACGATGAGTCGATTCACGCAAAATGTATCTGCAACAACTTTGATAATCTATTAATCACTAAAAAGTAACTTTTCAAGCAAAAACGCTAAAAAATTCCCCGGCCCCAGCTGCTAAAAACGTGAATATCTGCCATCGGGCCGTCGACTGTTGGACAAAACAAGACATTTGAAGATGTCAAGATGAAGATGTTGATATTTTCAGACATTTTACAGACAGATTAACGATGAATCGTGAAAATAATTGGCAGATTAAATCGATAGGAAAAACTGTAACTTGACGACTGAGTGAACTTCTTCCTCCTGACATTTTCCGCTGCAGTATACTTTTAATTACTGAACACCGGCGAACATTTCAAGATCCCACGCGTCTCGTAAACGTTTTATTTTGTCTCGTTGCTGCCATCACCCATTAACTGCTTTCAAGACGAGGCTGAGAATCGCTCTAAATCTTTGCTTCGTGTCTGTCGTTCCCCCCGTTTGGCAACAGGACGTCTCGAACCATCACGTCCCTCATCCGCCTTAACATCAGTCATCGAGCTATAATGAGAAACATGAAGGCAGCGCATAAACCTCAAGTTCCTCCTTTTGGTGAAAAACAGAGACGGCTGCAATCTCTGCAAGAATTCAGGAGGTTAGTTAGCCAACTCTCTGAGAACCTGCAGCTACTTACTTCCCTAATAACAACTGATGAACAAACTCCCCAGATATAACAAGATGACAAGAGAAAAGTCAAAGATTAGTTTGAGGTCACTTAGAAACACAAATATCTGTTGATGCGTTTCTTTCTTACGCTCTTATTAAAATTAAAATAAAGTCCTTTACAGTGCGACGTCTGACCGACAGTCCAAAACCCAGAGAGATTCAGTTTATATGATATAGAACAAAGAAAATCCTCAAAAAAATATATATTTCCTGTCGACCGAGGAACAGATAAATAATCATTTCGGCTCTAGTTGCAAGAGAGACCAACGTCCGTCAGACCTGAGCTGATTCAGGATCTGAACCCGTGAGGCCGGCGCTCTCTGGCGTGAGCATCACATGTTTACCCCCCCCCGCCCTCCCGCAGGTGTGAGGTGAGGTGGAGCCGGCTGCACGTCGACGCGCTTTAACGCCCGGCTGGCGGCTGATCCACCTGCAGCAGGACGGTCTGCGGGGACGGCAGCGGACGCTGTGGCTTCACGCCTGGACAAGAACTGTTTGATCCAGCTGTGTGTGTGTGTGTGTGTGTGTGTGTGTGTGTGTGTTAAACCTTTATTTATTCGTTCCTTTATTCTTCAGATTACGTGACTAGTTTGAGTTTTAGCGGCGAGATTTGTCGTCCCATAATGGCGTTAAGGTGGTTTGTTGTGAGCAGTTTCACGCAGAAACAAAACATGAAGCCGCTCACAACAAACCTGAGGATTATCTTCAGGAACCGGGTCCTGGTTTCTGGAAACAGACGCCGCTGTTGAGTTTTTCCAAACGTACGCATTTGACGCTTTGAGCTCCACGAGCCGAGCGCCACACAGTCCCGTTATATTCAAAAAAACGCAGACATCTCTGCGGCCGATATCTGCAAAACTCGGCAGCTCGCAGCAAAACACTCCAGGTGGATAAACGGCGCTAAAAGAGGGAACATTTCGGGGGGAAACTGTCGGGCAACAGTCACCCGAGGCTCAGACATTTCAAACTATTCTCTGGCCTTTTACAGACTGAATGATTATTTAATTAATCTGCAGATGAATCGATAATGAATTAGTTTCAGCCCTGAATGAATCCATCGATTATTAGTCCGCCCTCTGGGCCGGAGCTCAGTGTGTTGCTCAGAGCTTCAAAAGCCTTTTCAGCTGCGATACAACAAATACGAATAACCAGCGCAGAACTGACGCGACACGGCCGATAAGCACCGGCCCACTGCCGCAGCGAGAGCGGTATATCGGTGCATCTTTATCAGCGGGACAGTTTCATGGTGATTCAGGCGTTTCAACACCAACCGCACCTGAAACACACAGCTATTCATTAGCCAAACACTCTGCACACTGTGACTCAGAGAAACTTTATTTCATTATAAAATCGACAGCACTTCCTCATGTTCGCTGGACGGGTTCCTCACCACACTTCCTCTGCACAGACACACTGCAGGACTCGTGTTTACATCACCGCCAGTTAACGCGTCCGACGCACCTTCTTTTGAATTTAAATGCAACAAAAGTTGACAAAAAAAAAAAAACAACTGGAAACTGAATCCCCCAAAAACAGAGCGAGCCAGGCCTGTGGAGGAAAACGCCTTATTTTGGTAGTTTAGCCCATCCTTCCTGTCCGCCCCGACGACATTTAACTCGCCAGCTCAAAAGGTTTAAAAGACATAATGATACGGTTAAACAGTCCACAGGGCATTGCAGCAGAAGCCATCAGACAGGTCTGAACGGCACTAACCGAACCACTCGTGAGGAGGAGAAAACATTATTATAAATCATCAGTCACATTAGAAACCTGCTCTGAATTTATTTAAACTGTTTTACAGCAGCACGCAGGGCTGCAGCCGAACTGCTGATTGTTACGATTTAAAGGAAAACCTCTCAGTTTTATGAGCAACAGCGCTGCACTTTGCGATTCTAAAAATATTATAATATAAATGAACTACAGGCCTGTATTTGCGGTCTGCATAGTTTTAAAACTGGATGCGTTTGTACTGGAGCTTCAACGATGAGTGAATTACAAAACAAAACAAAAAAACTCTCCGGTTCCAGCTTCGATGCTTCTCTTTGCAAACAATCGCTTTGAGTTTCGGACCGTTGGTCGAACGAAACGAGCAATTTAAAACATCTACTTGGGCCGAGGGAAATTATTTTATAGACCGAACGATTAAAATCGAGAAAATAATAGATAAATCAATAGTTGCAGCCCACACATTCATCTGTGTTTCACATGAACAGAATCACAATGAAGCCGCTTGTTCAGTCAGCGGCATTAGTGGTGTATCTGAATATTACTGAGCGATCACGTCGTTCTTCAGCGCTAACGGCTACACGTCTGGCCGGCCCCGTTCTGGAGCTGCAGTCAGTGATTAACGGCCCTCGACTAATGCGTCCAGCACAGCGCCGGCCGGCCTGCGGAGCTGCTCGGTGCTATAAACTGTGTCTAGCTGTGTTACAGCTGCCGAGACGCGACACGAGGCCGTTCGCTGCGATTTGAACCTTGAAAAACAAGCTGGTGCCGCCCACCACGACTCCAGGCTCAAACGCCGGCGACCTGGAGAAGCCGAGGAAGGGTTAACTTTATGCAAATGTCCTCTGACGCACCGAGCGACTCCTGAATCTCCTCCTCCTCCTCAGCGACCAGGAGTCGTTCAATCACGCCTCCTCCAACTGACGGGCATCTCAAAGATCTCACGAAGGTCAAACGTCCTTTTTACTGCAACTCGCTGCGTTCAGGGTCGAAGCAAAACCAACAAAAACGCAGCTGCTCGGCTTTTAAAGACCAGATCACGTCACTCCTGTCCTGGCTTCTCCTCGCCGGTCAGTTTAAAGCACTTCACGGGCCGGCTTCTCGTTACACCGCCGACCCCCTACCAACCAGAGTCAGTTACGAGCTCCTACTTTGCATCTGTACGTGTGAACGCAGCGACAAGTCCAGACTCAAGACTAAAGGCTTCTGCAGTCAGGACCCCCCGGCTCTGGACCTCCCTAACTGCATGCTGTCATTTTACGTTGTACATTATCAGTTTATCTATATCTTTATTTAGAAATCTACTTCCTGAAGAGGGATCCCTCCTCTGCTGCTCTTCCTGAGCTTTCTGCTACTGTCCCCGTTAAAAGGGTTTTTTGGGGGAGTTCTTCTTCATTGGAATCGGGTCGTCTGCTGTACGGACTGTAAAATTGGTAACACTGGGCTGTATAAATAAAGAAAACTGACTTTATTAATTATTAGCCCAAAGTTTAATGTTTTATTTCACTGTCCGTTCTTATTTCTTTATTCTCTGGATTTTATTTAATCGATTTGTTTTCATGGTGTTTTTCCATGTAAAGCACTTCTTGTTTTAAAAGGTGCTATAATAATAATAATAATAATAATAATAACAATAATAATAATAATAATAAACTACACAAAAGAACTTCAAACTAAGATGGAGGAAAAACTGATCGTCTGCGAACGGCTTCACAATTCTCTGCAACAGAAACAAGCAACACAAAAACACATCGCTCGAGAAATAAACCGCTTCACCGCGTGGCCGTATCGTGGCAGCGTGAGGAAAGAACCGACCAATCACAGCCGAGAGCGTGAATCACCCGCAACGCAAGCACACCCACAAGCTTCAGGTCGGTCTGCGTCTTTCTGTTCGACGCGATCGAATATAACGACGGCGGCTACAACAATACAGCCGAGGCTGTAAAAGAAAGAAATCCGTTTGATTCGTGTTGTTATTGAGATTTACAGACGACGGCGGCCTCGCACGCGACTCGCTGAGACCGAGCTGAACACTTCTTGTTTTTAGCAAAACATCAGAAATAAAATCAGAAAAAAGTGAAAGTCCTCTGTTCAAAATCTTCGATAAAAGCACAAAAGCACTTCAGGCTTTCGACGCGTTGCTGGATTGGTAACACCGATGCATTCATGCGTCAGAAGCATTTTACCGTCGTAGCCGCTGGAGGCGGAGCTAAGTTTAACCGTTTTATCTGCAACGTAACGATTCGCTCGTTCTTCGTTTCAGACGAACAACGTTGCGGTCTGCGGCCGTGGGGCCGACGCTGTTTTACACAATACGTTAACGTGAGATACGAGTTCACGCGTTGTCGCAGAGGAAGAACCCAGAGTCCGGCCGAAACCCTAAACCTGAACCTCAACTATTTACATGACATACAGTACGGCACACGCTGTAAACGAACCAGACACCAACATTAAAACACAGGTACCAGAGGGGCGACTCCCCCCGAAGATCTCATACATACGTAGATGCTCAGGCCACCACCTGACGCGCCGCGCTGCGATGTCATGTCAGTAAGATCCTCGACACAAACGGCTAACGTAGGATGTTGGCCACGCGGGCTGCCGCCATTGTCAGAAGGTGAAGGTGAGATTTGTAATTTCCCTTCGGGGACATTAAAGTGTTTTTCCTGTAACCGAACCACCGAAAACAGGCTTCAACGAGTCGTTCGTTCGTTCCGCTGCACACACGGTTTCCCCCGCACCGTCCGGCCGTCCGCTGCATCTCCGAGAAGGTTTCACCGTTCGGTTTCCGACCCCCGACTCCGGCTCCGGCTCCCTCCGAGCGTTCACGGACTCTAATGGACGACCCGAACGCGTCGGTTCGTCCGACAAACACGTCGCAACTTAAGCCGACGTCGTCAGATTGCTCGTTTTGTCCGACCAGCAGCCGACAAAAACCAAAGATTTCAGTTAACGATCACTCAAGACAAATGAAAGCAGCAGATCCTCACAACATCGCCGCTGGAACTCGGAAAACGCTCGAAAAATAACTTGGACGAATAATAATTTAACAGTTATCAAAATGGCTGCCGATTTAATTAATCGACTCAACATTTCAGCTCTGCCAACGCGCCGATTGTTTGTAACGTGCTGTGGTAACACGGCGGTCACCGTTTCTGAGTTTGCTGTAGTCGCCCGTGTCGTGACGTCACATCCGCTCAACCAATCACAATCAACACCCGAGCCGTTTCTACGGTGAACGCGTTAGCAGACAGTCGCTAAACGCTCTACTCTCATATTCTTTTACTGCTGCTGCTCTGATAATCGACTGGTTGTTGCTCGTCGTTGTCTCACATTATACTACATTTATTTTATTTTGATATTTGACCGTTAGTCGGACAAAACGAGACGCATGCTGACATCACTGTGGGCTCTAGGGAACAGCGATGGGCATTTTCCACTTTCCCTGGCGTTCTCTGGACCAAAGATAAATCGATTAATCGACGCCGCCGCTCTCCGTCTGCTGCTGAGCGGCTCGCGTCCAGAGGCTTTTTACAGCTTCTTCTTCTTCTTCTCCGAAAGCGGCGCCACGAGCAGTAAAGCTGTGGACTGCAAACCCAAAACCAGCACAAAACGTTCGAACCGAAGTCGAACTTTCCACTGCTGCTGCTGCGAACAGCGAGACCTGCCCGGCGCGTTGGCTCTGCCAGGGTGACAGATAATCACCAAAAACACTCAAAATCTGGCGTGACAGCAGCAGGTCAATACGCTGATAACGTATCTGCATATTGTGTGAGATAATGGATTGACTCCTGCAGTGTGAAGCCACAGAGTTCCTGTATGAAAATGCCTGCGGGGGGAGAGCAGTTTCCTCAACAGTCTTCACTGTTTGCATAATGTTTGTCTTTCCTCACGCTCGCTTCCTCTCCTCCCTGTTTCCCACCTGTTTCCTAGCAGGAAGCAGCCGAGTTCAGGGTGGAGAGGGGGGGGCTCAGGAAAGTGAAGGCAGAAGGGGGCCGAGCTGGGACAAACGTTTGCTTAAAATCAGCGTTACAGATGAAGAGGCCCGAGGTCTTGCAGCTAAAGAAGCAACACGTTGGCGAAGCGAGTGAACAAAGTGGCATTTGTGAATTTAGAAGCTGTAGGACGACAAACCCCTCCGAGCAGGACGTAAACACCATCATCTGTTTATTAAACGTCCAATGTGCAGGAGTACAGAGCAAACACAACACTGTTGGATGAGCTGTGTGCACCTGTCATACTGTAAAACACAGTCTGCTTGAGCAGGAAGATGTATTTGAGCTCAGAGGTCTGGAAACAGGATCTCTAACACTGATCCGGATCTGCAGAAACTCTGGATTAAGAATAAAGACAACAACAACAAAAAAACAAGGCGAGGAGCTGCAAAAAGAAGTGACATCTGAGGTTTAAGGAAACCTGAAAAATCAGATGTAATGTGTGTCAACACGGCATCTTCATCTGTCAAAAACAAACCGAGCAAGAGGCGTTTCCACTGTTTACCTGCGGACTCTGGCTTTTCATCAGTATCTAAAGCAGACCTCGCTCATCCTCATGGTGTAATATTAGCTGTATTTCAAAAGAGGAGCCTTCAAACTCGTCAAAAACACATTTACATTTTACGGTACCCTCACACCCGAAATTAGCATCTGTTTGTAGCAGGCTAACCCAGAAATCCCCCTCAGTATGCGCGGTCGCACCAAACTCCATTCGAAAATAGTTTAATTTTAAATGTTCGGCGTGAAATCAATAGGTTAAGACCCGACTCTTCGTGTTTTACGAATAATTTTAGTTTTCTGTTAAAATCGGCGCTGACACCAGCCACCAAGCAGCTCTTTATTTCAATACACTCTCGCGTTTAACTACAGATTTCCACTGGTCGATACCGCCCACTACGGCCGTATTTTGCTGGAAAAGCACCGTGGGAATTCCTGTTTATAACACCAACACGTACCTTATATTAAAACAACTGCAGTTGCATGTATTCCGCGCGTAATGCATCACATAGTCGGTGTCTAGCGATGTGTCGGTTATTTAAATTTTTTATCAGATAGGCACATTAGCAAGACATCGAGATTTGACAGATTTCTGATCGGAGGCTGGAACACCGTCCCGTCCGCTGGAGACGTATCGCGGTTAGCTAAACCCCACCCTGCTGTGCTAACTTCGCCTCCTGCGAACGAGGTCATCGCATTAAGAGGTTCAAACACGAACCAGAGGCCGACCTTTGTGTCGGGGTGTTCTTATAAAAGCAGGTAAATCTCTGCTGCACCGGCTGGGGAAGGGGGGGGGAAAGGAAGCTCCCCTCGCCCGGGCCAGCAGCAGCGGCAGCTCGGCTAACGTTAGCAAAGTGCGTGAGAACGGATGCTAACTAGCTGTTAGCCGCTGTAGCCTAGCCGTCCTACCTGGTGCCCGCCTTGTCCCCCATCTCCTCGGCAGGCGGACGGCAGCAGGATCCCAACAAAATGAGCCCGGAATCGGTGGTGTCTTGACTTTAGAAGAGGTGTATTTCTTCAGGAAGCTCCGCTCACCCGTCCGTCCACATCGGCGCACGGCTAGTTAGTATGCTAATTTAATTTAGCGCCGCCTCGGCTCCGCTGGCTTCCGCAAAGGCAGGATCTATCTGTGTGCGCGTGTGTGTGTGTGCGAGTGCGCGCGCAGCGGCTGCAGCAGCAGCAGCTCACGTTGCGCAACGCAGATTCTCCAAAAAACATGAAAAACAAGAAGCGTTAAATGTTTAGAAAGACAGAAGATGATTTCATCGTTGAGGAAGAGTGACTCAGTGGCTCTGACCCGATGAGGGTTCACTACAGCCACACATCATGTTTATGAGACCACACACACACGCACGCACGCGCACACACACACCTGTCTCCTACAACAATAAACATTTATGAACATGTGCAGGACTCCAGCTGGATGGCTTGTTTTCGTAATTTAATTTGATTTTTAAAAGCGAAAGTGTGAGATTTTGTGACGTTCTCACGTCTGTCGTTAGCTTAGCTTAGCATAAAGACTGGAAACAGAGGGAAACAGCTAGCCTGGCTCCGTCCGAAGGTTACAAAATCCGCCTAGAAGCGCCTCCAAAGCCCACCGATCAACTTGTTACGTCTGTTTGATCCTGCAGAGACTAAAGTATGAAAGTGACTGTTTCTGGGCTCCGAGCAGGTGACCAGGTGAGGCTCCTGCTGGTCACCTGGTCACAAACTAGTCCTGAAAACAAGGTTTCACACTTTAAAGTCCAAACACGTTGACATATGATACCAAACTCCAGGTGACACCTTTTCTAACCCACAGCAGCAGGTGCACGCCGCGTCACTGCACCACGGAGGGGAATCGGCTGAAACCTGATTGATTGATCGATTGATTGATACACTGCTGGTCAGCTATGGATTGACCAGTGCCATCAACTCTCGTGTCTCCGGCTCTTTTAGCCCCAATTTTCGCCACTATATATTTTGTATTTTTAAATTTAAAATAATGTCTGCGAACACATTTTATGTGTGTTTCTGCGTTTGCTTTGCTTTTACTTCGGTAAAAGTAGTAAAACCACAGTGCAGAAATACTCTGCTACAAGTAAAAGCCCATCAAAATGTTCTTAAAGTACCAAAAAGTTCTCGTTATGCAGAACGGCCCATTGCAGAATAATATATATTATAATTATTGATGCTTTAACGTTGCAGCTGCTGAGTGATTTGTCATGTAGTAATGCAGTACAATCTTTGCCTCCTAAATGAAGTGGAGTAGAAGTGTAAAGTAACATAAAAAGTACCTCAAAATTGTACTTAAGTGTAGTAGTACATGAGTAAATGTACTTAGTTACATCCCAGCTCACCCCTTTGCTCAAGTTGTGTCCCAAACGCTCACTACAGCGCCACATGTGGATTCATCCGCCGCTGGAAATAGTCCCCGACAGATGCTCTGTTTCCTCCTGTTGGTCTGATAGAAACTCCAGCGAGCGGCTGTTTGAGGAAACTACTGAGCCTTTTTAAACATCAAACTTTATATCTGTGTTTTTAAAAGATTCACGTCTTCAGCGGGAACCAATGGGCTCGCAGCTGAGAGCCGCAGACAGGAAGTGAGACGGCACATGTTGTTGTTTTGAGTCTGAACATGGGATTTATTGACGAGGAGAAAATGACAGAATATCACAAGACTGATCATCCAATTAAACATAACGATGTTAAGCAGCAACAGTAAACTGGTTGTATCCCGGCGAATGTAATTTAAAGAGCTCTGCAGGTTAAACTTTTTATTATTATTATTATTTCACTCTACGTGGGTTTTTATTCAAGTCCGGTTTTTAAAAACAGAAATAAATACAGCCAGTCTGTAACCGAATAAAAAAACAAAATACAAGAGATTCAAACTGCTGACACTGACACACACACACACACACACACATATATATATATCTTATTTTGAAAGAACATTTACATTATTTGTTTTATTTCCTTTGTTCAGTGTCTTCAGCCAGTAAAACATCCTTTTCTCTCTGCTTCACCGTGAAACTGATGAGACACTTTGATCCTTTTTAAGGCCGCGAGCAGAGATGACTGAAGTTAAATCCGGATGGTGTAGGAGTCAGAGTGGGTGACGTAGCGGACCCAGCGCTGCGACGGGCCGGGCTGGACGGGCGACAGGCGGAGGAAGCGGATCTGCAGCCCCGTGGCGGTGAGCTTGGGCAGCTCGAAGCTCAGACCGACCGGACCGACCTCCAACATGGAGGCCGAGCTGAGGCCGGGCACCTCCAGCTGAAAAAACAGGAGGATTTCATCACAGAGATAATTACGAGTCTGTCCCGAAACTGCGCGTGAACACCGTCTGCTCCACCTGCTACGTCACGATTAACAGCTGCAGTTTGGTGCTGATGATGTGGATAAGCAGTTGTCACTTTCGCCTGCCTGCCGTAAGTTATTGCTGTAACGTGAGACAAGATAAAGGCAGCAGATTCTCACATTTAACAACCTGAAACCATCAATTTTTTTGGCCTTTTTGCTTGAAAAATTATTAATCAATTATCAGAATAGTTGCAGATTAATTTTCTGTCGATCGACTAATCAATTTATCGACTAACATATATAAAAACAATTTATATGCGAAGATTTGAATATGATAATAATAATAATAATAATACAATAAATAAAACAAGAGTCTGCAGCCTGTGAGGCTGTACTTTGGCACTCCGGTGCTTTGAGCTAAATGCTAACGGCAGCATGCTAACATGCTCACATGCGGATGCTAAACAATGTTCACCAAGTTAGTTTATCGTGTTAGCATGCTAACATGCTCACAATGACAACGCTAACATGCTGATGCTAACCAATGTTCACCAAGTTAGTTTATCATGTTAGCATGCTAACATGCTCACAATGACAATGCTAACATGCTGATGCTAAACAGTGTTCACCAAGTTAGTTTATCGTGTTAGCATGCTAACATGCTCGCAATGACAACGCTAACATGCTGATGCTAACCAATGTTCACCAAGTTAGTTTATCGTGTTAGCATGCTAACATGCTCACAACGCTAACATGCTGATGCTAACCAATGTTCACCAAGTTAGTTTATCGTGTTAGCATGCTAACATGCTCACAACGCTAACATGCTGATGCTAACCAATGTTCACCAAGTTAGTTTATCGTGTTAGCATGCTAACATGCTCACAATGACAACGCTAACATGCTGATGCTAACCAATGTTTACCAAGTTAGTTTATCGTGTTAGCATGCTAACATGCTCACAATGACAACGCTAACATGCTGATGCTAACCAATGTTCACCAAGTTAGTTTATCATGTTAGCATGCTAACATGCTCACAATGACAATGCTAACATGCTGATGCTAAACAGTGTTCACCAAGTTAGTTTATCGTGTTAGCATGCTAACATGCTCGCAATGACAACGCTAACATGCTGATGCTAACCAATGTTCACCAAGTTAGTTTATCGTGTTAGCATGCTAACATGCTCACAACGCTAACATGCTGATGCTAACCAATGTTCACCAAGTTAGTTTATCGTGTTAGCATGCTAACATGCTCACAACGCTAACATGCTGATGCTAACCAATGTTCACCAAGTTAGTTTATCATGTTAGCATGCTAACACGATAAACTAACTTGGTGAACATTGGTTAGCATCAGCATGTTAGCGCGTTGTCGTGCGCGAGCATGTTAGCATGCTAACACGATAAACTAACTTGGTAAACACTGGTTAGCATCAGCATGTTAGTTGTCGTCATTGTGAGCATGTTAGCATGCTTAACACGATAAACTAACTTGCGTGAACATTGGTTAGCATCAGCATGTTAGCGTTAATGAGCATGTTAGCATGCTAACACGATAAACTAACTTGGTGAACATTGGTACATAGCATCAGCATGTTAGCGTTGTGAGCATGTTAGCATGCTAACACGCCGCAATGACAACGCTAACATGCTGATGCTAACCAATGTTCACCAAGTTAGTTTATTGTGTTAGCATGCTAACATGCTCACAATGACAACGCTAACATGCGGATGCTAACCAATGTTTACCAAGTTAGTTTATCGTGTTAGCATGCTAACATGCTCACAATGACAACATGCTGATG
Organism: Siniperca chuatsi; assembly: GCF_020085105.1. Lineage (NCBI taxonomy): Eukaryota > Metazoa > Chordata > Actinopteri > Centrarchiformes > Sinipercidae > Siniperca > Siniperca chuatsi. The sequence goes on from NC_058055.1 coordinate 27,918,884, forward strand.
CTAACCAATGTTTACCAAGTTAGTTTATCGTGTTAGCATGCTAACATGCTCACAATGACAACATGCTGATGCTAACCAATGTTTACCAAGTTAGTTTATCGTGTTAGCATGCTAACATGCTCGCAATGACAACGCTAACATGCGGATGCTAACCAATGTTCACCAAGTTAGTTTATCGTGTTAGCATGCTAACATGCTCACAATGACAACATGCTGATGCTAACCAATGTTTACCAAGTTAGTTTATCGTGTTAGCATGCTAACATGCTCGCAATGACAACGCTAACATGCGGATGCTAACCAATGTTCACCAAGTTAGTTTATCGTGTTAGCATGCTAACATGCTCACAATGACAACATGCTGATGCTAACCAATGTTTACCAAGTTAGTTTATCGTGTTAGCATGCTAACATGCTCGCAATGACAACGCTAACATGCTGAAGTGGAGGACGGACTGAAGAGAAGCTTAGCTGCTAGCACGGCTAAACAATGCGTTACTTGTTTCGGCGTGTGCGTGCGTGTGCGCGGTCACCTTGAACAGCGCAGAGAGTTGTGTTCCTCCGGGGAAGCGAGGGATCGTCCAGTCGACGGCTCTGCTCTGCAGCTTCAGCTCGGCGCTCTGATCCGGACTGCTGAGCTCCTGCGACAAACTGAACCCACAACACAAACCACTTCACCTCAACTGACCCGTGTACACCTCTCCACTGCGACCTGCTCATCCACAGTGAAACATTAAAGAAACTACAGATGACCCCCCCCCCGAGGAGATCAGAGGTCACGGGGGGCTCAGATGTTCCCGCGGTGGTGGTGTTACAGAGATGATCCGGGTGAAGCGGTGAGGCAGAAAGGCTTTCACAGGTGAGCACGCAGAAGGTGATTTGATAGATAATAATCCCGAGAGGGCTTTCAGGTGACGCAACTGTTGTTTTCAACATCAAACATGAACAAAGAGCTGCAGAGGGACTTTCAGTCAGGACTGGATGGTGCGTTTATGTGCATCGCGGTTTGACAGGTGTCCTTAAAGTCCTGCAGGCTGTTGCAGCAGGACTTAAATGTAGCTTAATTTGAAGACAGTGGAAATATTTGCCCCCCTGATGAAAGCCTTTCATAGTTTACATACATGATTCTTCATAAATCTACCTGTAAATACAAGACATTCACGTTTATTAAAAGGCGTGGTCAGCGGTTCTAATCCAACACGCGTCTTTTTGTCAAATTCAGCGAATATCTCCTCTCGGTCCGCTAGCTGTGCGTTCAGTGCGAGCGCTGAAAAAACTCTGTAAACGGGAAACACACAAAGAGGCTCGGACCGAGCCGCACAGCACTATTCCAGCCATGTTTTGTGTGTCAGGTGACGTTAAACGACTTTCTAGTTTGCCAAGATCTGCTGCTGTTGTGATGTTAGCTATAGCAGCAGGAGAGTTGTGAGCGTCGCTGTCTGGAGCTGCTGTGCTGGCTCTGGGAAACCGTTTCGTCCTCTCTGGCTGTTAGCTTCACAGCAGCAGCTGTAGCGTCTGCTAACCCACAACCGAGCTAAGCTAACCCACAATCTAGTTCAGCTAACCCACAACCTAGTTAAGCTAACCCACAACCTAGTTAAGCTAACCCACAACCAAGCTAAACTAACCCACAACCTAGATAAGCTAACCCACAACCAAGCTAAACTAACCCACAACCTAGTTAAGCTAACCCACAACCTAGTTAAGCTAACCCACAACCGGGCTAAACTAACCCACAACCTAGTTAAGCTAACCCACAACCTAGATAAGCTAACCCACAACCTAGTTAAGCTAACCCACAACCGAGCTAAACTAACCCACAACCTAGATAAGCTAACCCACAGCCGAGCTAAACTAACCCACAACCTAGTTAAGCTAACCCACAACCTAGATAAGCTAACCCACAACCTAGTTAAGCTAACCCACAACCGAGCTAAACTAACCCACAACCTAGATAAGCTAACCCACAGCCGAGCTAAGCTAACCCACAACCTAGTTAAACTAACCCACAACCGAGCTAAACTAACCCACAACCGAGCTAACGTTAGTTACATTACTTGCTGTGTCGTTGTTCGCTCTGTATCATGGTATTTGTCATTTTATTGGACTTCTCCAGAATCACATACTCCACCTTTTACAACTTCCGTCATTTGTTTGCCAAATGAGTATCAACATAAGCTGCTGTAACTTAGTTTGCACTGACTGATGGGGGGGGGGGTTGACGACATCTGCCGTCATTTACAATCCTGAAACTGTTTTAAACATCAATTTCTATTCTCGAATGAATTAAAAGAAATAACTAAACTAATGCTGAAGAAACTTTGCCAAGATCTGCTGCTGTTGTGATGTTAGCTATAGCAGCAGGAGAGTTGTGAGCGTCGCTGTCTGGAGCTGCTGTGCTGCTCTGGGAAACCGTTTCGTCCTCTCTGGCTGTTAGCTTAGCAGCAGCAGCTGTAGCGACAGTCTGCTAACCCACAACCTAGCTAAGCTAACCCACAATCTAGTTCAGCTAACCCACAACCTAGTTAAGCTAACCCACAACCTAGATAAGCTAACCCACAACCTAGTTAAGCTAACCCACAACCAAGCTAAACTAACCCACAACCTAGATAAGCTAACCCACAACCTAGTTAAGCTAACCCACAACCGAGCTAAACTAACCCACAACCTAGATAAGCTAACCCACAACCGAGCTAAACTAACCCACAACCTAGATAAGCTAACCCACAACCTAGTTAAGCTAACCCACAACCAAGCTAAACTAACCCACAACCAAGCTAAACTAACCCACAACCTAGATAAGCTAACCCACAACCGAGCTAAACTAACCCACAACCGAGCTAAACTAACCCACAACCTAGTTAAGCTAACCCACAACCTAGTTAAACTAACCCACAACCGAGCTAAACTAACCCACAACCGAGCTAAACTAACCCACAACCTAGTTAAGCTAACCCACAACCTAGTTAAACTAACCCACAACCTAGATAAGCTAACCCACAACCGAGCTAAAACTAACCCACAACCTAGTTAAGCTAACCCACAACCTAGTTAAACTAACCCACAACCGAGCTAAACTAACCCACAACCGAGCTAAACTAACCCACAACCTAGTTAAGCTAACCCACAACCTAGTTAAACTAACCCACAACCTAGATAAGCTAACCCACAACCGAGCTAAACTAACCCACAACCTAGTTAAGCTAACCCACAACCTAGTTAAACTAACCCACAACCGAGCTAAACTAACCCACAACCGAGCTAAACTAACCCACAACCTAGTTAAACTAACCCACAACCGAGCTAAACTAACCCACAACCGAGCTAAACTAACCCACAACCTAGTTAAGCTAACCCACAACCTAGTTAAACTAACCCACAACCTAGATAAGCTAACCCACAACCGAGCTAAACTAACCCACAACCGAGCTAACGTTAGTTACATTACTTGCTGTGTCGTTGTTCGCTCTGTATCATGGTATTTGTCATTTTATTGGACTTCTCCAGAATCACATACTCCACCTTTTACAACTTCCGTCATTTGTTTGCTGCTGTAACTTAGTTTGCACTGACTGATGGGGGGGGGGGGGTCATTTACAACCCTGAAACTGTTTTAAACATCAGTTTCTATTCTCGAATGAATTAAAAGAAATAACTAAACTAATGCTGAAGAAACTGGCCCTTGGTTAAACCTCAGCCGCCTGTCTGAAAATGCGTGCAAACGATGCCGCGTCTCCACCAGACGTTGGCTGCGATGCAGTTTTGTTGTTTGCCAACTGAAAAGAAGTCGAAGAAGAAGAGATTTAGCCGTTTTCCCCCACTGTGGGCAGACGTCTCGACTAAAGCCACCTGGAAACGCTGGTGTGGATGAAGGCAGTTTTAAAAATTAGACGCCGCAGCCTCATTTCACCTCCCGCAGTGAGACGGAAACAGTGTACGTAAAAAAGATACAATTCATCACTCGTAAATAATTTACCTCAGAGCAGCGTGCACACACTTTCAGATGCAGGTGAAACGATGAGGTAGACGTAACATATAAAAAGGTGAGAGACGTGATCTTACAGTAAAACATTGTTTGTTAAGACGGCGTCGTCCCTCATTCGTCCAGGAGTGTTTTCTATCGTAGAAAAGGTTTCAGTCGTAGTCGTCTGGACGCTGTTTTCAGAATCAAGACGTTTCGGCTCCCATCCGGAAGTCATTCTCAATTGTGAAAATGGTCTGAGAACTCAGAAATTTAAGCTACTCTGTGTTGCTTAAGCCCCGCCCTCAGGGAGGAGTCTACCTGAGTGTCTGTTGATTAGCTAGTTTCACCTGAAACTGACCTAATAGTTTCCATGATGGCCCAGTAATCAGTAATCAGGCCTATTGTTTTCTGGCTGCACCTCCCTCATCACTGTTAAGTACCTGATTAGCATGTGATTGGCTTGACCACGGTGTTAACACACTGTGGTAAACTTTGGGCAGATTGAATCTCAGACCACCATTTCTGTTCAAAGAGGGGTTTTCTTTTTTCACAAAAATGGCTTCTTTGACTCCTCTTTCAAACCAACTCTTCTCTCTACTTAGAATCTCCACCTCGCTGTCTTCAAATGTGCGGTTTGTAGCTTTTAGATGCAAACGCACGGCGCTCTGCGATCCCGAGTTAGCGTGTCGTCTGTGCTGATAAAGTCTTTTATGAAGCGGCTGTTTGGTCTCACCTGTGTACCGTTCTTTGCAGTTTTCCTCACTGCACTGAATGGAGTAAACTACACTGCTCTGTTTCTGTGTGGGCATCTTGTCCTTAGGGTGAACGAGTTTCTGTCTTAAAGTGTTGCCTGGTTTAAAGAAAACAGGAACATCCTTTTTTTTATTAACACACACTCAGGTAGACTCCTCCCTGAGGGCGGGGCTTATGTAACACAGAGTAGCTTAAATTTCTGAGTTCTCAGACCACTTTCACAATTGAGAATGACTTCCGGATGGGAGCCGAAACGTCTTGATTCTGAAAACAGCGTCCAGACGACTACGACTGAAACCTTTTCTACGATAGAAAACACTCCTGGACGAATGAGGGACGACGGCGTCTAAACAAACAATGTTTTACTGTAAAATCACGTCTCTCACCTTTAATATGTTGCGTCTACCTCATCGTTTCACCTGCAGCTGAAAGTGTGTGCACGCTGCTCTGAGGTGCGTGCGAAGTGGCGTACGCATAGTTTCTGTGCGTACACATCATTTCTACATCTGGCCCCTGGTGCTTTAAGACTTACACACTCTGGAGACGTTTTGAAAAACAGTTTTAGTCCGGACGGAGGGTTAAAATGTGGACGTGCTCCATCTCTAGTCTAAAACTACTGCTACAGTATAATAGCTACATTGAATGGCTGAGCACCTGGCCTTTCACCCATCACTGACTTACATTTCCATGTCTTTAAATAACAAACTACGAGCGCAGCTCATCTGTGATGCTTCCTATTTTGTTAATGTTGTTTCCTATTTAAAACCCGAGCTGCACGCGTAACAAGACACAGCTTTTAAATTCTGATTTCTGGCGACTTCCTCTGTCTGGACTCAACCTTCCTCTTCACAGAGTCGACCTAATCGCATGAAAGCTACAGGAAATAAACAGCAGAGTCATATTCAAAGTCAGACTGAAGCGTGCGCGGGTCCGAGGTCGAGTTCGGGCTGCAGCTGGAGGTTCTTTACATGCCGTCCGATTTCCATAACAAACGTCCGTTTGGGAGAGCAGCTGCATTTGAATGGGAGCGTCTCACCTCACAGAGCCTTTGGGAACAGGGACGGTGGCACAGACGTTAATGGCGGCGCTGCAAAAACAAAACAATGAATCATCATCATCATCATCATCATCATCATCATCACTGTCAGCATCTGCTAATCCTCAATATGTTTATTAACACTGTGTCACCAGGTGCTCGCTGATCACCTGTCAGGCTGTGGAGGCCGGACTAACTTAGGTGCATTTTAGAGGTACTTGTACTTTACTTAGTAGTCTGAGATCTTCGGGCAGGGGTCTCCTGTCTGATCCTGAGTCCAGGATGGAAACTAAGGGGGACAGAGCTTTGGCCATCAGGGCCCCGAGGCTCTGGAACAACCTGCCCGAAGACATCAGGCCGTCTGAGTCAGAGTCTTCGTTTAAGTCTCGTCTCAAAACACATTTTTATCTGAAAGCAGATCCTGATTTTACCTGAACTGGCTGCTTATTTTACTGCTTTTGTGTATTTCATGCGTTTTATTTCTTTATATTTCGTCATTCACTGTGGTATTTTATTTCTCTTGTTGTGAAGCACTTTGTACTTTGTTTTGATAAGTGCTCTAAAAATAAAATATTATTTATTACTTGAGTATTTCCATTTTATGCTTCTTCACCACTACACGTTGTACTTTTTACTCCACTACATTTGTATGACAGCTGTAGTTAGTTTTCAGATTAACAAAACATTACGTAAGCGTATAAAAAACAAAGTAAATTTATTTAAACTCGGTGTGCAGCCGTGTCTCCTCGTCACGTTTCTCTGAGCAGCGAACAAAGAGACGTTTTGCCTCTAAACTGTTCGAGGCTCAGAGACGTAAAACTGTCAAACCGTTCACAGACTAAGTGAAGATCAGACAAAGTCCAAAAAACTGAAAACAGATTTGTGTGTCGGAGCTTTTCTTCTTCTTCCTCTCACATCAACCATCTGACGACCGCTCAGATTTATCTGGGAGAGGAGAGATTAAAAAAACAGAACAAGATCCTGACTTTTAGTCCCTATTCATGAGTCAAGCGCCTAAAACATCCTACATTTCCCATAATGCTCGACTCAGCAGCCTCTTTCATTAGAGCCCCCCTGCCTCCTATCCAAGCGGAGATAACCCCGATGACATCACTATGACATCACCAGGGTGCGTCTCGCGGCTCCTCTTGACGAGTAAACTGAACTTTACGGACAGCTGGTGGACTGCCCCTTAAAAACAACGCGCCTGGCCGATCTGTAGACAGATACTCCAGCTGTTCTTCTTCTGTGGTGTTTCTGACAGGCGAATTATTAAAAACACACACACGCGTTATTGATGAACCGACCTCTTTGGTGGCAGATCACAGCGAAGCTTCAGGTACATCAGCAGCCTGCAGAGGAAGAACATCAACTGTGATCAACAAGGTACTTTTTATTTATGTACCTTTATTTTAAACCAAGAAATAGTAAAAAAAAAAAAAAAAAAACCACCCAAAAATCCTAGGCAACAAGAAAAATGGCGATTAAAAGTAAAAAAATAACACTCAAAGCAAATGAATCAGCTAAAACAAGAACAGCTGGAAGTGAAATAGGATGATTAAAGATTAAAAAATGAGGTAAGCTTTAGATGTTTCTGCATGTGTCGCAGATAATAACATAATGTTCTCTAATATTTTGTATAACGTACTTTTACGCCTCTAATTGTACGTGTTAGAATTCACATTTAAGCCCATTTTATGCCTCTGATTGTTTTATTGTTAAATTATATTACTGGATTATTGTTACTTGACATAAATTTACTACAAAGTAAATAGAAGCTCACTGATTAACACGTTAATCTGTACAAAAAGTGTAAAAATAACAATTCGCCACCTCATTCGCCAGATTATTTCTCGGCCGGGACCAGTAAGCCTCCGCTGGTTTCCTGGCGACTGAAATCGTACTGGCCAAGAAACAGCACAACAAGAAATTGTTTTACGCTTTGTTTTTATAACGGATTCAACAAACGGGATGTAACGTGTTAATCCGGGAGCTTTGGAGGCGGACGGAGCCAGGCTAGCTGTTTCCCCCCCGTTTCCAGTCTTTATGCTATGCTAAGCTAACCGCGGGCAGACGCGAGGGCTGATCGATCTTCTCAAGAAAGCGTAAGTGAGCGTATTTCCCAACATGTAAAACCAGTATACTGACACGTGATGATGGCCAAAAATTGTAATAAAGTGATATTGAATTCTAAGAAACGACGTGTTGACGCTGAAGCCGTCCTGTTTGCTGTTAAATGTCCGTCTCAAACGTACACAGACTAAACTAAACAGAGCCAGAAAGGAAGAGCATGTGACCAACAGCAGATCTGCACGTTAACCGGACTGCGGGACTCTAACCTTCCTCCGCTGTCTCTCTCGATGGCCGGGAAGAGGCGGAACGGAGGAGCTGCAGGCAGGTCATCGCTCAGCTGGTACTGCATCACTGTTTGCTGCAACGGGAGCATTAAGAAGATGAAGAGGAGGCAGGTATAAGGGAGGAAGAGGAGGAGAGAGAACTACTGATTTAAAAATCAACACATAAGTGAGCTGTATTGTAAGAGAGGCACGTGAGCGAAAACAAGTTGGATTTTAGTTCAGTAGTGAAGTTATAATGTTTAGACGAACTGAGATTATTATTGTCGTATCGTCGCAGCAACGAGGTATAACCAGTTCGTCGCCTGTTGATGTCAGAGTGGAATTTATTCACCTGTATGTTTTTAGGCCCTAAAAAGGTAGATAAACAACACGTCAGCGGGCTGATATTATTGGCCGACAGCAGCTCATTGGCCTGAGCGATGGCGTGAAGACGCAGAGACCCGACGTGAACCGTGAGCACAACAAACCGATTAACAAGGAGGAAGGGAATCAGTCTAAACCCCGACGGGATTATGTTCATTTGTGGAAGTGATTTGTAATTAATGTGCGTTACGCTCCTTTAAAGGCATGAATCTGGGAAAGACGCTTAGTGAGACTTGCACCATATTTAAGCTCTGCAGCAGGAAAACAAAGTGGTTATATATGAGAGCTGATTAGTATTGAGCACTTTGTTTTGTAAGATTTGGGCAGCACTACAGGCCCCTCGGGGGCATTTACACCCAGTTTATTAGGTACAGCTAGCTTAAACTAACGTCTAATCCAACAGTCCTGCAATAAATCCTCCCTTCGTGAAGGTTATACTGTTCAGTTGGTGCTGAAACTGTTACGGAGACGTGTTGATCGACCCGTAGTTGAAAAGTACTTCCTGCAGCTCTTCCTTTCAGCCTGCGTAAGGCTCCGGAAAATCCTACAAAACGAGGACGGGCAGGCTGTTTGCAGCCTGAGAGGCGAAAACCGGGGCAAAAAGTCCTCAAGCTGCTGCTCGTTAAGCTTGTTGCTCTGAACGCACCGTGTAAAAAAACTGAAACTACGCCCTCGATTGAACGCCCATGACAACTGGGCAAAAAAAAAAAAAAATAAAACTGTCCAAACTCCTGAGGAAGATCATGAAACGATGGAAAGCTCCAGAAAAGCTACTAAACAGACCTTGTGGTGAGATTTTTAGTCAGCTGTTGTTTCCAAGGTGAAGAATGAATCTTTCACTCTCATCTGTATTGTTGTTGAGCTGTACTGTGCTATACTGAGACCCTCACGGATATAAACGAAGCTACAAATCGTCCTTAAAGTGTATCAGCACTTTGATTATCGACAAAAAGGCACAATAAACGAGTTTTACAGCCGTTTGACTCGATGCACTGGGAGGCTGCGGAGGTCTTACTGGACTCTAACTGGACTCTTTCCTCAACTACATCTTTGTAACTTTTAACCTGAAAGGACACTTGTTTTGTTCACCTTACTGCAGTTTGCACATGTGCTTAAAAAGGGCCACGCTTGTTACTTAATACTTGTGTTCGACACCTGTTTTTGTTTGTAACGCGTGGTTCGATCGCGTTCTGCCGGCGTGACATGCATAAATAAGGGATCGGTCTCTCCCCGTCGAAAGCCTTAACCTGCAGGGAAGGAAGCCGGCCGGATGGGGCCAGCGGGAAATCAGCAGTGTTCAAAGTCTCAGCAAATTCAAAAGTCCAGATCAACAAGCAGAAATAAAAAGTACGAAACCACAGAAAGCCAACGAGCGAGCAGACGAGAGCACCTCTCCCTGGCTCGGGCAGAGCCGGAGGATCCGGCGGCTGTCGAACTCGTCCAGTCGGACCGCCTGGTGGAAGCTGCACTCATCGACACGAACAGCGGCTCCGTAACCTGAAGACGGAAAAACGGATTCCAACACCTCAAAGCAGTTAAAGCCAAACCTTCAAATGGCTGGAGAGGATTGAAACGTTGTTTAAAATTCACACTTTTCGATCGTAAACCTTCCAATAAAAACAGATTCATGCGTCCTGTGAAAATTAACCGTTGATCAATAAAACACAAAATATTTAACATATAAATCTAAAGGGTAATAAAACCATCAACCATTATCATGTTCATGAATCAACAGAGTGCGTGCAGCTTTCAGAAAGCCAAGAGCAATAAGACTTTTAAATTCACCGTGAAACAAGTTAATAAATAAATAAACAAACACCAGAATAAAAGACACACGTGTGTCTGTGAAAAGTGACACAGCTACTGGGAAAAAAACAACAGCAGGAAATTAAATGTTGGAGGAAATGAGGTGTACCTGTTTTAAATAAAGCTGACGGGATAAAAACATGTTCTGTCTGTCAAACTGGTTTAATGTTTCTCTGTGTTTGAATGAATGAATGGTTTTATTTTCATGTCTGTTTTTTTTTTTTTTTTTTTATTCGACTCATCCCTCCTGGATTTATTCAGACACATTAATCAGATAAACCACCTAACTGAGCTCACAGCAATACGAAGAACATCTGCACATAATGTACAAATATAAACGCAACGGGGTTCAGTTAAAAACACCGTTCAGTGAACGCAACACATCCAGTGTGAGCTTTCTTTTAGCTTTCGGAGGCGTTCGATGACATCGTTTTGTTTTAATAATAGTTGTTTTTTAAATTTTCTGACTTTATTTGCCTCCTAAAATGTTTTAATCCCGGTTCATCCATGTGAAGCTCTTTGTAAGTCTGTTATTATTATTATTTATTGTTATTATTTGCTGGGGAGGACGTGACCCCCGCCGCCCTCAGCACTCTCTGCAATGACACGGTTTCTAAATAACCTCAAACACATCTTTGATCTTTGTGTGTGTGTGTGTGTGTTTGTGTTTTACCTCTGAGCTGTGACTTGCCGATGCTGAATTCCTCATTCAGGCCGATTCGCATTTCTGTTAAACGAGGACAGCATGTCAGATTTCGGACACGTCAGCAGGCGTAGAGTCTGCGTAACTTTCATTTCTATAAAACGTCGTGACGTCGAGAACACATTTCACATCGTAGAAAAGGTTTCAGTCGCAGTCGTCTGGACGCTGTTTTCAGAATCAAGACGTTTCGGCTCCCATCCGGAAGTCATTCTCAATTGTGAAAATGGTCTGAGAACTCAGGAATTTAAGCTACTCTGTGTTACATAAGCCCCGCCCTCAGGGAGGAGTCTACCTGAGTATCTGTTGATTAGCTAGTTTCACCTGAAACTGACCTAATAGTTTCCATGATGGCCCAGTAATCAGTAATCAGGCCTATTGTTTTCTGGCTGCACCTCCCTCATCACTGTTAAGTACCTGATTAGCATGTGATTGGCTTGACCACGGTGTTAATACACTGTGGTAAACTTTGGGCAGATTGAATCTCAGACCACCATTTCTGTTCAAAGAGGGGTTTTCTTTTTTCACAAAAATGTCTTCTTTGACTCCTCTTTCAAACCAACTCTTCTCTCTACGTCGAATCTTCACCTCGCTGTCTTCAAATGTGCGGTTTGTAGCTTTTAGATGCAAACGCACGGCGCTCTGCAATCCTGAGTTAGCGTGTCGTCTGTGCTGATAAAGTCTTTTATGAAGCGGCTGTTTGGTCTCACCTGTGTACCGTTCTTTGCAGTTTTCCTCACTGCACTGAATGGAGTAAACTACATCGCTCTGTTTCTGTGTGGGCATCTTGTCCTTAGGGTGAATTACAGAGCGCCTGGACGAATGAGGGACTGCACCGTCTTGTTTTGAAGAATACATTTCACAGTAAACGTAGCGCACTTTGCAGTGAATAGGGAGTGATTTCGGACGCAGGCGGCGTCTCTGATTGGATGTTTCTCACAGATGTTTTTCAGCTCAGTGTCTCGCCGTTTGTGCGTTTCACGTCCATCGCAGTGTTGAAATGATCCAACAGCTAACATCGGCAGCCTGTGCACCCGATACGACTCTGCCCTCCTTCACGTTGGGTTCACATCTGTCGGCACCTCTGACGTTTAAGTCGACGTTACATTACCGCCACTAACTGATAACGGCTAATAACTAACTAAACGCCACCGACAACCTGGGAGGAAAACTAACGCACCATCTGTCTGGTTTTAATGGCATGGCATTTAATGGTGAGGGGGGGGGGTCCTACAGTGTTTAACTCACCAGAGCAGCTCGGCATGTAGCACTTGACTCTGATCTCTCCCTCGACGTCTGCCTTCATCAAAAGTCCCTGCAGCACCCGGCAGAGAGAAACCAGGTTACTGAAACAGGTGTTACTGCGAGCGCCAGCGCAGGGCGGCGAGGCTTCAGAGGGCTAAATTTAAGAACGATCGAAGTCTGGAACTGAGACTTGACATTACATAATAAATGGCAGTTCTAATAAGCACATTAAGGATATTTTAAGACTTTTAAGGAGCGCAGATTTGGATGATTTAAGTGTTTCAGACGGCGATTGCTGCCGGCATCACGTCCACGTTACTCACGTTGGAGCCGATGACGACAGACATCCTCTCAATCACGTCCACAAATATCTCGCTCTTCCCTCCCTGGAAAAACACACACACACACGTATGGAAACTGTGATGGTCTGTTCAGTTTGTTTCAGGAAGTCTACAGTCAAGCTGGGACCGGACTACTTCCTGGAACATGTCAGTTATTTTAAAAAACGCCCAGTCCTGTAAAAAGCAACTCAAACACACTTAGATGGCACGTGCTTCTAACAACTCTGACCAATCCTGGAAAAAAAATTATCGAATTTCATCTATAAAATAAACATTTAAAATGTCCAAATTCACTTGAAACTTTGTAAAATTCAAAAACTGGATTTAGGTTTTCTCCAACAATCAGCACGTTGGTTTCTGCGCTTTAATACAGAGATTCAGATTCAAACTGAAAACATTTTCTTTCATCAGACCTACAAATCTAGAGGTTTGTGCAGCCTCGACAGAGGTTCTTCTTTTGGTTTAAATTCATAGGATCATCGTGTCCCGTTTGCTCGTCTTTCTGTTCTAAAAATGCTGAAAATGCTGTAATGATCACATCTTAAACGAGCCGCTGATTTAAAAAAAACAAAACGTCACACTTGGATATGAAGTTCTCCGTTTTCTACACTTAATTCCAGGTAGTTCCAGGGCCTTAAACTGCTCCCGTCTCTGGCTTGTTCATGGTCATGTGCGTTTTGCTAAGAGACAAAATTATACTCCTGGAAAATGACTCACTCCTAAAAGTCCCAGAAACTCCCCCCCCCCCAAACTTGTACAATACATGCTGATCCTGGATATTTTGTTTAACAACTAAAGTGAACTGGAAAATAAAGAGACTGAAGGACTGTCTTCGGGACGACAGGTGTGACGCTGCGTACCTGCTCTCTGCTGGACTGGATGGGTCTGGTGGCTGCGGAGCTCGGAGCCACTTTACTCTGCTGTGTCTCCGCTCCGAACTGCAAAACAACAACAACAACAACAACAGAGCTGCTTCAACTGTGCAAAATGCATTCAAATGCATTTAAAGCCACACTGACGGGTCAGTGGACATCTTCATCATCGATGAACACACATCCAGACAGTATACGTCAGTGTTTTTCAACCTTTTTTGAGCCAAGGTACATTTTTTCCATTGAAAAATAAATAAATCATAAGGCACACCACCAACCGAAAATGTTAAAAAATTAAACTCTGTAGCCTATATTAACAATATACAGTCATTCTTATCAAAGTGTCTTGAAGTCTTTTATGATCTTTCATATTTCTTCTTTAAAATGAGACGGCGTCGTCCCTCATTCGTCCAGGAGTGTTTTCTATCGTAGAAAAGGTTTCAGTCGCAGTCGTCTGGACGCTGTTTTCAGAATCAAGACGTTTCGGCTCCCATCCGGAAGTCATTCTCAATTGTGAAAAAATGGGACGGGAACTAGAAATTTAAGCTACTCTGTGTTGCTTAAGCCCCGCCCTCAGGGAGGAGTCTACCTGAGTGTCTGTTGATTAGCTAGTTTCACCTGAAACTGACCTAATTGTTTCCATGATGACCCAGTAATCAGTAATCAGGCCTATTGTTCTCTGGCTGCACCTCCCTCATCACTGTTAAGTGCCTGATTAGCATGTGATTGGCTTGACCACGGTGTTAATACACTGTGATAGACTTTGGGCAGATTGAATCTCAGACCACCATTTCTGTTCAAAGAGGGGTTTTCTTTTTTCACAAAAATGGCTTCTTTGACTCCTCTTTCAAACCAACTCTTCTCTCTACTTCGAATCTTCACCTCGCTGTCTTCAAATGTGCGGTTTGTAGCTTTTAGATGCAAATGCACGGCGCTCTGATCGCCATTTTTGTGGAAAAAGAAAACCCCTCTTTGAACAGAAATGGTGGTCTGAGATTCAATCTGCCCAAAGTCTACCACAGTGTATTAACACGTGGTCAAGCCAATCACATGCTAATCTGATAAAGTCTTTTGTGAAGCGGCTGTTTGGTCTCACCTATGTACCGTTCTTTGCAGTTTTCCTCACTGCACTGAATGGAGTAAACTACATCGCTCTGTTTCTGTGTGGGCATCTTGTCCTTAGGGTGAAGAGTTTCTGTCTTAAAGTGTTGCCTGGTTTAAAGAAAACAGGAACATCGTGCTGTCTAAAGATCCTTTGTAGTTTTTCAGACAGTCCAGATACATAAGGGATGGAGACTCCGTTCCTTCTTGGTTCAGTTTCACTTTTTTCATTTCTAGTTCCCGTCCCATTTCTTCACAATTGAGAATGACTTCCGGATGGGAGCCGAAACGTCTTGATTCCAAAAACAGTGTCCACATGACTGGGGACTGAAACCTTTTTCTTCTTTCAAATAAAAAGTGCAATTAACGATATACAGTCATTCGGAGACTTCGCTCGAGGTCACCGCCTTTGCTTTCTTTATTCATACTAGGGCCTTCATCTGGGTCCGAATTTTTGCCCAGGGCCCAGTTCGGAGTTTACATTTTTTCCTTTTGTAAAACTTCTCCGTCACTGCCACCTGTCGCATCCAGGCATCACTAATTCTCTTGTCTCAAAACACAAGGCGACCAGCTCCCTGCTGCCACCTACTGATACGGAAGAGCATGACACGGTTACTCTGCCGGTCACTACGCGGCACAGACACTCGACAATGGCATATTATTTGCAGACAATAATTAATTGGTTTTCAAAAAAATGTTTTTTTAGACCAATTAGGTGAAATTGAATAATTTTCCACGGCACACTAGTGTACAGCGGCACAGCGGTTGAAAAACACTGGTGTATGGTAACACTTGATTTAAAGTCCCCCTATTCAGCACTACATAAACATGTAATAACACTATAATGTAGTGTTAAGCACATATAAGTGTTTATTAATGTACTTGTTAACAACTGTAACTCCCCCTGTGGACACCCATAAGTTTAATGAATGACAATATAGTAAAACACAATACATGTTGACAAATAATGTCAATTAAGAGGCACTTAAAAAGTCCTAATATCTGCCTCCAACTACTTCTTATAAATGCTAAATAGGGACTTAAAGGAAAATGTTACCCTAGATTTTTGATTGTTTTGGGAGTCAAAGCTGTAGATTTGGACTGAAACCGCTGAAAAGCAGAAAATCGCAGAACATCAGAGTTTGTAATTTGTTTCAGGTTTGTTTCTCATGAGAGAGACCAAGCTGAGATCAGAACCTCCGCGACCTCTGACCTCTGGTCTAACGGTCTCGGGCGCTGTTACGTACCAAGCCGACGTTGCTGAGGTCAAACAGGCTGAACGGCCTGGACGAGACAGCTTCGGTCTGGATGAAGTTCTTCAGGACGTCAGAGGACGTCGTCTGGATGTAACCAAAGTCCTGACAGACAGACAGTGAGAGTCATTTCCTCTTATCTTCTCACTACACTGCAGCTGTTACAGCTCACTCTGTCTCCTCTGTCTTTACAGAGACAGTTGGAGGAGCTTCCTTGCATCCGAAGCCTTTTCACATCTTAAAGAAAGGAGGTCTTCAGGAGCTGCACCAGGACCCGTATCCTAACCTGTAAGGCGTCATCAAGGACGCAGCTGAATCTAATCATCTACTGTTTTAAATTGTATATACATTAATTGCTCGAGCAGCGAGTGGCTAGTCCGTGTTTACTTCCAAATGCGACCTGCTAGCTATAGCTAGAATCCGAATCAAATACTTTGTTGATCCCCGAGGGGAAACTCTTTTAAGGGACTGAAGCTATTTATCAAAGCAAAAATATCTAACCTAGATAACTCAGTTACCTGTAATATCTGCACATACACATGTAGCCTTGATAGAAAAGTGGTGCTATTTAAAAATGTTGCCGCTGTTTAACCCTTTCAGGCCCAGGCTACTCACATTTATCAGCACGTTTTATTTTGAAAATGAAGAAAAATTTGACGTGAAGAGTTGCGTTCAAGGTGTATGATGGATTATAAAAACATGATGAATTTAGGTTCGCTTGGGAAAAAAGTGTTACAAAATGCATTTTATCAGAAGGCGTCAGACGTGCGAGCTGATTACAGAACAGAAACACAACTGACCAGCGACGTCTGGGAGGTTTCTGGTGAAAGTGAATTACTTACTAAAGCATCATAACCAATAAACAACAGGGTATTATTACTATTCAGACACAACTGGATCGTCAGAATAACACGGGGAGGCGTTACGAGCATCGAAGTTCGTTGTGTTCGTAAGGATCGGGGCTATTGATACGCTGATTGACAGCGAGACCAATCTGGTCGTGTGCAAGCCTCACTTAAACTATCAAACCACACCTGTGAGAAGACTACAACCCGTCGTCATAATTCCTACTTTGCGGGTGAGAGTTTGGCAAAACGTCGCACTCTCAACGCGAAAGTCGCAGCGTGCAGCTTCATTAACAAACTCTCAGTCCGATCGTGACTCTTGATGACGCTTTGGGGTTGCACATTTAGCACCGCCCTACGTCTAGCTTGCAGGGAGACTCACCACGACCTCATCCAGCAGCTCGTAGATGAGGGCGAAGTTCATCTGCACCGACTTCTCCGACAGGCTGCCACAGTAATCTTTAACCAGAGCCGCCAACCTGACAACACAGAATCACACGGACATGTTCGAACGGGTGCATCCTCGTTGTTCACCAGGTGCACTGCAGCCAGATTAGAACAGATTATCAAATCCACTTACTCAGACCAAATGCTTTTGAATCCTCGTTGGGTCTTTTGGGTAAATATTCAAAAAGGTAAAGCAAACGACTTCTCAAAAATCATTTTGTCATATTTCTGATATCAAATTATTATTTTTTACTTCTTCCAATAGAAAACTGCACGTGAACGTAAAAGGAACAATAAAACCGCCAGATTTTTTAATTTTCCCTTCTCCGATCAAATCAAACTGTCAAAGACAGTTTTGATCGGGACTTGCTTCTTTAAAAAAAAAAAAAAAAAGTATTGTTGACTTTGTTTTGTCTCTTTTTTTAATTCAAATTGTTGTTTTATACTTTAAATGATCTCGATGTTTGTATTCTATCTTCCTTACAGCTTTCAGTAAGTCACGTGGTAAATACAGCTATTAGAGACTTACTAAGATTACAAAAAGAAAACCCCACACACCTGTTGAGGAACTCGATGACGGTGAAGGGGGAGGAGTCAGCCGTGGTCGTGGCGACCCAGTACAGTCCTCCCTGCCTGACGTGGACGAAGTGAAGATCTTTGTGACTCTGCAGAACAAAACACAGGATTGATGTTGCCTTTAAGAAAAACCACGATGGAAAATCTTTTACTGTTTTTAAAAACTTTTATGCTCCTGCTATTATTAACGTTCAGACTTAATTCAGTTCTCTGCTTGGACGGTTTTCCTTCAAGTCCGTCCAGTTTCGGAGGAAAATAAAATCCCTGTTTATGTAGAAAAGGTTTCAGTCGTGGTCGTCTGGACGCTGTTTTCAGAATCAAGACGTTTCGGCTCCCATCCGGAAGTCATTCTCAATTGTGAAAATGGTCTGAGAACTCAGAAATGTAAGCTACTCTGTGTTGCTTAAGCCCCGCCCTCAGGGAGGAGTCTACCTGAGTATCTGACCACCATTTACGTTTAAAGAGGGAAGAGTTGGTTTGAAAGACGAGTCAAAGAAGCCATTTTTATGAAAAAAGAAAACCCCTCTTTGAACAGAAATGGTGGTCTGAGATTCAATCTGCCCAAAGTTTACCACAGTGTGTTAACACCGTGGTCAAGCCAATCACATGCTAATCAGGTACTTAACAGTGATGAGGGAGGTGCAGCCAGAAAACAATAGGCCTGATTACTGATTACTGGGCCATCATGGAAACTATTAGGTCAGTTTCAGGTGAAACTAGCTAATCAACAGATACTCAGGTAGACTCCTTCCTGAGGGCGGGGCTTATGTAACACAGAGTAGCTTAAATTTCTAGTTCCCGGTCCATTTTTTCACAATTGAGAATGACTTCCGGATGGGAGCCGAAACGTCTTGATTCTGAAAACAGAGTCCAGACGACTACGACTGAAACCTTTTCTACGATAGAAAACACTCCTGGACGAATGAGGGACGACACCGTCTCATCCCTGTTTATGATTAACACATGATACTACATGATAACGGAGCATTGTTGTGAAGGTTTGAGAGTGAAGCTGCAGGTGTAAGGAGGCCCTCTGAAATCAAACGCTGCTCCTTTAAAAAGGCCTCGTGACGCCATAACACACACACACACACACACACACACACACACACACACAGACACAGACACGCATGGCGTTACCATGACGACCGGAGGCTGGTCTCCGGTCAGCGCTGCGATCTTCTCGTAGAAAATACTGACGACGTCACTTCCTGCTTCTCCGCGGACTGATGGTCAGGTTTAAGAACTTTTATGACAAAGCAAAACAGAAAGTAAAACAAGAAGCGGCACGGCGTCGATTCGTCCGCGTTGCTAAGCTGCCATTTTGCAGAAACACTCCAAAATACACAGATGCGATGCGGGATTTCTTCCACACACTGTGACTGATTCTGGCATCACAGCTGCAGAAACACACTTTGTCTTAGCAGAGATGTAAACGTGGTTTCCCCCAAACGATTTCAGCACAACTAGAGCAACTGTTCACTATGTGCCGCCGTCTGTCTGACCAAATCCTGATGAGTTCGCAATCAGCCTGTGAAGTATGTGTCGTGTGACTGTACACAGTCGCACTGAAGTCTGAAACTGCCTGAAATGTGTGTGTGTGTATGTTAAGGGTTAGGGATGGGTTAAGATAAAGCTTTATTGATCCGCAGAGGGTAAACTCAGGTGTTGCAGCAGCACAAGGAGAGAAATAAGTAGAGATGAATTTTAAAAAAATACATATTTCGAAGTATTTAGAATAAAAATAAGAATAGAAATAAACGTAAAAGCTATACAAGAGCAATGAAACCGTAAACTACAAGGCAAGCAGTTCACATACAAACTGATCCGTAAGGCCGGTGACATTGTGGGGGTGGAGCTGGACTCTCTGGCGGTGGTGTCAGAGAGGAGGATGCTGGCCAAACTACACGCCATCTTGGACGGCGTCTCCCACCCGCTCCATGACGTGCTGGTCAAACAAAGGAGCACCTTCAGCGGAAGACTCATCCCCCCACAATGCACCACAGAGCGCCACAGGAAGTCATTCCTGCCTGTGGCCATCAGACTCTTTAACTCCTCCCTCTAAGTGTCAGTCTGTATGACCCGAAGTCACTAAACTGGACATTGATCATTAACATCTCTGCAATGCTTGAATAATTGTGCAATATTTAGTTTTTCCTATTTATTATTCATACCTCCATTACTGCTGTTGCACCACTACTTATTACTTATATTATTAAATTGCATTATTATACCGGTAAACCCACTTTGTACTTCACACTTATTTTATCTTATACTTATACCCACCTGGTACTTAATTTATTTTCTGACCTGTATTATAGTGTATTGTATTATATTTTTTGCTAGTACTTTCTCCTGTGTGCACTGACGTAAAGGCGAGCTGCTGTAACAAAGAGTTTCCTTTCGGGGATCAATAAAGTATTTCTGATTCTGATGCACAGCACCTGCGACCAGTGTTGTACTTTAATTAATACTGTCTCAACTGAAGTGTTGTGATTAGTAGCTAAATAAAGTGCATGTAGACTCGATACCATCTGTAACAGCAAACACCAGAATAATATATGATGAAGTAACGATAATTAGTGTTTGTACAATGCGTGGCGTGAGTGTGAGTATAAATGTGTGTCAGTCAGGGGACAAAATCAAATGCACATTTTTGTGTTTTGGCCTCTGTTGTTTTTAGTTGCGGGGCAAGAAGGTGAAGGATACAGTCCTTATAGATGAGGTGGTCGCCCTTTGAGGACAAGATGAAGACCTGAGAGATCATCCTGCTGAGAGACGGACAGGCAGAAAAAGACGAGACAAAATCAATCAATTATAGCTCACATTCATCAAGGTGGATGACCTGTCGGTGACAGCCTATTTGATAGAGTCAGTGTCAGTCGGCAAAATATGATTTATGCTCCTTTAACTGAATTATTTTTAAACATCTGTAATACGCAGATTCACTGTGGATGGCTGTTTTCTAAGATGGTAGCTAAAACCAGCCAGTAGCACCGACATGCTCCGGTTTTTTGTTTGTTTGTTTGGGGAAAAGCTCCCACCAAACTCCACTCAATATTCTACCAATTTTTAGGTGTCCTTGTCACACAGGTAAATTTCATATATATATATATATATATATATATATATATATATATATATATATATATATATATATATATATATATTTAATCCACTAAGCAGTTTGTCGGTTATTCACACTCCAGTGTTCACTTACATGAACCAACATTAACAAATTATACGAGTCAGAGAAATTCTTGAAAATGCTTTTAACATGAACATTGTGTTTGAAAACGAAGGAAGTTAAATGGACTTTAAGCACGCGAAAATTAGCTATTAACACTCCTTTGAGTAGCTGTAACTTCAGTTACTGCTTTACTTACCCGCAGTAGACTTGCAGTGAACTAACGCTAAATGTAAAGCAGTGAAAATAATAGATTACTTTAACTATTTATTAAGCCATGAATGTCAATGAAAGCAACAGTACTACTGCTAAAGCTAGCCTGGCTAACCGGGGAGCGGACGTTAAAGTTAGCTACCGCAGCATAACTTAACTTCTAATAATTCACATGAGAGGAGTCCATGATACACTGCTCAGCGCTGATTGATTTCTACAGGAAAAAATGTGAAGCATTAAAAGCTCCGCTGAAATACAACTTAAATATGTCATTAGCTTCCTTGCTCTAAAGTGACAGACTAGTGTTTACAAACCGGGTCAGCAGACCTGCAGCTTCTGCGTCACAGCGCCACCTGCTGTACGGGCGGAAACGCCGCACGTTTTTACAGAATTTGGTCAAATAATATATTTTCCGTTTATTCTAGCAAGTTGTTAAAATAGCTATACTGGCCTTCTGATAATATACATTTTTTAAAATATCTTCTGAACGATAATGGTTTAGTTATTTAGTCAAATAAACGTAGCTTGTAGTAAAGCCATCCAAACAGCAGGCGGCGGCAGAGGCGGGAATTCATACGGAAGTGGTTCGTGTCAGCAAGGAAGACAATTTCCACCATCGGTTTCTGCCCTATATAGTTCACCATGAAGTAAGTAAACATTTCACATTAATGTCACATTAATGCATTGTTGGCTTTCTATCTGCTGTTCGGCCTTCATTCATACTGCCGTGGCATCTTTCCTTCGATGTACGCTAACCCGCTAGCCAGCGCTAACAGCTAGCTAGCTAACATTGTTGGTAACTAAAGTTAGCCACCTCTCACCATACATTCTAGCGTTAGCTGCCCGGAACCCCTATTAAAAATGTAACGAGTCTCTTTTAATCGGCTTGTTAACGTACTTCATCATACATAACGTCTAACGTTGTAATAAACATTTAGAAGCTTCTTGAATTCGGCACAAACCAACCATTTCGTATTTCAGTGAAATCAAAGTTTTGCTGTGTGTTATGGCGCTCCACGGTTAGTTTTGGTGACGGAGGATCGCATTTCTTTCAGGTTATTCGAGGTTGGTTGATTTGCCGAGTTCAAGAATGGATTCTAACCTTCCCACGAAATGTATTGACTTAATCTCTCACACGCGTACATTTCCCGTTACGTGGGAAACATAAAATTGGAAGTAATTTGAATGGAGTCTGGCGTGAATGTGTCTCCATACAGAGGATCGCTAAAACCTTGCCATAACTTGTAATGTTGTGTGTTTAGAGTGCATTTTGGGGACTAAAAGTACGCACATTCCACATGAAGCGTTGTTGACTCATCTCATGAAGGTTTAGACTTCAGTCCTGAGGGCCAGGATGAACCTGGTCCGCCTCCCAAAATAAAAATCTAGCCTTACAGAGATTAAGGACTAATGGTGTGTTCAGGCGCTCCTCGTCAGTTTGAACATTTCAGAGTTTATCACCAGGCAACTTTAAATGCCAGATAAAAGTGGTAAACCTCAGTCTGTGAGCTGACATTTCACCTTTTCACTTCAACACACGATGAAGTGGCAGATAGGGTTCCACGTTAACGGGGAAATACAAAAGAATAACTTCCACATTATGCCTGGTGTTGTGGCACAGCTGGTACATATTTTTTAAACATTTCGGAAACACACCGGTTGTATTTACAAGTTCTACTTTTTCCTCTGTTTTCAGTCCGCTAACGAAGGTGAAGTTGATCAACGAACTGAATGAGCGTGAGGCCGACCTCGGGGTGAAAGAGTCTGTTTCCTGGCACACCGAGTACAAAGACAGCGCCTGGATATTTGTCGGTAAGAGTGACCGTCCCGTCTGGATCCGGAGCAAACGATGCACCTTTTCTTGTTTTGAGCTCCAGGTCTCTGCGATTAAACATGCACTGACACACTGACGAAAGCGTTAGCTGATGTTGTGTTTGATTACAGTTGTAATCTGTAAGTTTTACCCTCAGAAATTTGAGGGGCGGGGGGAGAAATGTCACTGTAAATCAACATGCCTCTTATCCCAGATGAAGAAGTTTCTGCCTAAAGAGCATTTAGATTTTTGTGAGCATAATGTTTCCCATAATTAACATTAGGGAGGGAGGAAGGTTTACAGAGAGAATGAACTTCTGTGTGATCATGTGAATATAAAAGAGTTCGGTCTGGACCCGCTCTATAGGAAAAGTGCAATGAGATAACTTCTGTCATGAATATAAATAAACTTGTTTCCCGCAGGAGGATTTCCATACGAGCTGACTGAAGGTGATATCATCTGCGTCTTCTCTCAGTACGTACCTGCGTCCCGTCCTCTCTGTTTCAGTCACAGCTGTGATGTTGCTGTCCTCCCTCCAACCCAACCACCAAAAAAAGACGAGAATTCACCTTCCTTTTCTCCCCCCAAAGGTATGGAGAGATCGTTAACATCAACCTGGTGCGCGACAAGAAGACGGGGAAGTCCAAAGGTTTCTGCTTCATCTGCTACGAGGACCAGAGGAGCACCATCCTGGCCGTGGACAACTTCAACGGCATCAAGGTGACGCGGCTGCATCTCGTTTGTTTAAATACGAAAACAGTGCAGTGCGATGCGTGATGGCGCCGTTCCCTGACAAACGATTGATCTGTCTGCACAGTTTAACGCTTGATCTATCTGTGACAGTGTAAACAGCTTCGGACGCACATCTCGCGTGGCTTCCTGTGGCTGAATCCAAATGGAAAAGTTCCTGTAGCGTCTCTGCCAACATTCAAAAACTGTGAAAAGGTTCAAGTTCATCACAGCATCTCCACCACCTGTCGCTTCGTGTGGCTGAATCCAAATGGAAGATTTCCTGCAGCGCAATCCCTGCCAACATTGTTCGCCAAGAAATGATGGTGTGGTTAAAGTTCAAACAAACGCATCTCAGCACAACGAGCTTTAGAAATGCTGGTACGTGTGTTTTTGAACTTTTTGAAGGCTAGCTGTTTCCCCCTGCTTCCAGTCTTTATGCTAAGCTAACTGACTAGCTAACTCCGAGCAGCTAGGCTCGATGATCCACACTGACACAGGAGTGGAGTCCGTCTTCTCCTCTAACTCTCAGAAAGAAAGAGAACGTGTTTATTTCCCAAAATGTTGAACTTCTCCTTTTTAAATTCACAAAACAAGATCAGTTTCGCAGGTTTAATGGAAAAGTTTGACATTTTCGGAAACGCTCTCATCCACTTTCTTGCCGAGAGTTAGTTGAGACGGTCGTAAATAACCAGCAGCTGGTTAGCTTAGCTTAGCATAAAGACTGGAAACAGGGGGAAACAGCTAGCCTGCCCAAAGGTAACAAAATCCACCTACCAGCAGCTCTAAAGCTCCCTGATTAAAATGCAGAAATAATCCGACACATAACATCCTGTAAAACCGCAAGTTGTTGTTTTTGTACGGAACAAAATAACGAGATAAAAGAGGTTCAGACAGAAGCGGCGGCGTCCGTCTGTGTCGTGACTCTGAATCATTCGCTAAGCTGAGTCTGTGTTGTGTTTGCTGTCAGATTAAAGGTCGGACCATTCGCGTGGATCACGTCAAAG
The DNA here is from genome assembly GCF_020085105.1 of Siniperca chuatsi. NCBI lineage: Eukaryota > Metazoa > Chordata > Actinopteri > Centrarchiformes > Sinipercidae > Siniperca > Siniperca chuatsi. The sequence goes on from NC_058055.1 coordinate 27,943,492, forward strand.
ACTACCGTCCTCCCAAAGACACGGAGGACATCGACGACGTGACCAAACATCTGAGGGAGGACGGCTGCGCTCCCAAAGCCCGCGAGTCCTCGTCCTCCTCAGAGGAAGACGAGCAGTACGCCATCCCCGTGAAGAAGCCCAAAAAAGGTGAGGTCACTTCCTGTTCATCTCTGTGCCAGATGCAAGAATCGATTTTTATTTCTCCTCTCGCTGCTCTCTGTCCCAGACAAGAAAGAGAAGAAGAAAAAGAAGAAAGAGAAGAAGGAGAAGAAGAAGAAGGCCGAGAAGGAGAGAGAGAGGGGGGGCCAGGCGCTGCACTCTTCCTCTTCCTCACCTCCTCTTCCTCCTCCTGCCGTCAGAGTCAAAGAGGAGAAGGAGGACGCCGCCTACAACAAGTACAACCAAAGGGGGGCGCCACCAGGAGGACAACAGAACGGACAGAGGGCGAGGGAGAACGAGAGACTCCGGGGGGGAGAGGAGAGGAGAGAGACAGACAGGGAGAGAGAGGAAGACAGGAGGAGAGAGGAAGACAGGAGGAGAGAGACAGACAGGGACAGCGATAGAAGAAGAGAGACGGACAGAGATAATGATAGAAGAAGAGAGACGGACAGAGACAGCGATAGAAGAAGAGAGACAGACAGAGAAAGCGATAGAAGAAGAGAGACAGACAGAGACAATGATAGAAGAAGAGAGGGACAGAGAAAGCGATAGAAGAAGAGAGACGGACAGAGACAATGATAGAAGAAGAGAGGGACAGAGAAAGCGATAGAAGAAGAGAGACGGACAGAGACAATGATAGAAGAAGAGAGACAGACAGAGATAATGATAGAAGAAGAGAGACAGACAGAGACAATGATAGAAGAAGAGAGACGGACAGAGACAATGATAGATAATGATAGAAGAAGAGAGACAGACAGGGACAGCGATAGAAGAAGAGACGGACAGAGAAAGCGATAGAAGAAGAGAGACGGACGGAGATATAGATAATGATAGAAGAAGAGAGACAGACAGGGACAATGATAGAAGAAGAGAGGGACAGAGACAATGATAGAAGAAGAGAGGGACAGAGAAAGCGATAGAAGAAGAGACAGACAGAGATAATGATAGAAGAAGAGAGACAGACAGGGACAATGATAGAAGAAGAGAGGGACAGAGATAATGATAGAAGAAGAGAGACGGACAGAGACCGTCCCCGTAAACACTGAGCGTCTGCAGTAAACTGATGATGTAAAAACGTGTAAATGTTCTGTGGAATGTAAATATGGAGTCCTGCTAGCGCCCTCTAGAGGCAGCGGCGTTCATCACACAACACGCTGCTTTATTCTTAGCGGCCGTTCAAACTGAAAACAGCAGCGTTAAACGATCCAGAGTCCAGATCTCAGGCACACGGAGTACGTAACGTCTCTCCTAACCCCAGAGCAAGATGGCCGCCAGAGAGAAATGCGTCTGGAGCACAGGCGGTGACATCCTCCCATCCAGAAAAGTTCGATGTTTGAGTTTTGTAATAAAAAGAAACGTCTTAACCTTTGGCATAGCAGTGTTTTTTTGTTTTTTTTATGAAGTGGATTTTAAATTCTACAGAGATCAACAAGCTGATCGAGAATTTATTTATTTTAGTGACAGTAGAGCTCCAACCCTGGCTGACACTTTATTCTTTTCTTACTTTTCTGGCAGACGCTGGTTTCAGCTGATTTCCAAAAGTTGTAAAAATAAATTAATTAATAAATTAGAAACTTTCTTGAGAGTCGTGTGTGAACTTGTTAAGATTTTACAAGACTGGGAGTCTAGAGTCATGCTAGCAGCTCTGTGAGTGACGCTTTGAGCTAAATGCTAACATCAGCATGCTAACATTAGCTAATTAGGCCAGACGGCGTAGTCCCTCATTCGTCCGGGAGTGTTCCTTCGTAGAAAAGGTTTTGTTTTGAAGAATTTTGGGCAGAAAACCTTGAATCTGGTTTGGGAACTCGAAAACACAGGAACCATCTCCGTTTTTAATAAGAGGAGTCAAAGAAGCCATTTTTGTGGAAAAAGAAAACCCCTCTTTGAACAGAAATGGCGGTCTGAGATTCAACCTGCCCAAAGTTTACCACAGTGTATTAACACCGTGGTCAAGCCGATCACATGCTAATCAGGTACTTAACAGTGATGAGGGAGGTGCAGCCAGAGAACAATAGGCCTGATTACTGATTACTGGGCCATCATGGAAACTATTAGGTCAGTTTCAGGTGAAACTAGCTAATCAACAGATACTCAGGTAGACTCCTTCCTGAGGGCGGGGCTTAAGCAACACAGAGTAGCTTAAATTTCTGAGTTCTCAGACCATTTTCACAACTGAGAAAGACTTCCGGATGAGAGCCGAAACGTCTTGATTCTGAAAACAGCATCCAGACGACTGCGACTGAAACCTTTTCTACGATTAGCTAATTAGCACTAAACACAAAGTGCGGCTGAGGCTGATGGGAACGTCATTAGTTCTGCAGGTGTTGGGACACGTTAACGTGTTGATTAACATGAACGATGAAGCACGTTTCATCACCGTCCACCCAACAGCTGTTGAGGTGTTTCAGTCTGGAACAAAGTGGAGGACAGACATTAACGTCCACAGGGCCGTGATGCTAGCGTGGCTAACAATGCAGAGTGAATGTTTACTGCGATGGATTACGCAACTCACGTTAGCTTCCACAGGCTGACAGTCGGTAATTAAACTGCACGGAAATGTGCGAAACCAGCGGCTGCCTGTACGGCACGTGACGTGAAGGATTCACGAGTTGTAGCAGCGCGGCTGAAACACGCAGGTGTCTCAGAGTTTGCGTCTGTACAAAGTGAAATAAAGAGAGAAAACACCCAGAAACGCAGATATAAGCGGTTTTAAACATTCTGGCTGGAAATGTAAACTTAAAAGAATAGTTTGACGTTTAGGGAAATACACTTATTCGCTTTCTCTCCGAGTTGGATGTTCAGATTTATGCCACAAGCTATGTGCAGCAGCTGGTTAGCTTAGCTTAATTTAGCATAAAGACTGGAAGCAGCTAGCCTGGCTCGGAGCAAAAGGTAACAAAACCCAGCTAGCAGCAGCTCTAAAGCTCCCTGATTAACATGTTACATCTCATTTGTTCAAAAAACAAAGTGTAAAAACAACAATTTGCCGTTTGCAGGGTGTTTGTGAAGTGACTGTTAATCAGGGAGCTTTAGAGGTGCTGCTTAGGTGGATTTTTACCTTTTGGACAGAGCCAGGCTAGCTGTTTCCAGTCTTTATGCTAAGCTAAGCTAACCAGCTGCTGCAGACAGCCAAAAGCTGCATTTCCCAAAATGTCGAACTATTCCTTTAAAGACAACTGGACTTGTTTTTGCCTTGAAAGATGAATTATCTCAGAATATCTTAACGACTGACTAAAGTTTATATAAACACCGACGGCAGGAAGTGAAGATCAGAACCACACAGAGAAACAAACATTTATTACAGAAACATCACAGAACCGAGCAGAACACAGAACAAAGGAATTTAACTTTCTATTAGTTTCAGTGGATTTGAGCTTTTTATTGTCCTGCTGCCACAACAGAAACAGAGCTGATGATCTTCACATATTAATGAGGAAAATATTAATCTTCTTAAAGCCAAACACACACATTTTTGGTAACACTATATTTTACAGGTCTGTGTTTTAGGAATCATTTTCGAGACGTTTCCTGGACAGAACGGTGTAATTTTGTGCTAATTTTGGGGAAAATATGAATTTACTTGAAGGAATAGCTCCATTTAAAGTAAATATTCATTTATTATGAAAACGTATGTTTGTTTTCCTGTAGACAAACTTGACATTTTGGCATGTTCACAGCTTCCCAAGTTGCCACCATCTCAGTTTTAGCTGCAATTACTTATCACCAAATGAAATGGTTCTTTCCAGGAAGTACGCCTCGGAAGTAATCCTGGAATAAAAGACCTGTAAAATAAAGTGAAATGTCAAATAAACATTTCATATTAATAACGGCAGCTGATTAAAGCAGTAATTAGACCAACTGACAGCCTCGTTAGCAAAAGAGGATGTTTGACGTGATGATGACAAATGCAAAAACCAAACCATTTTCCCTTCTGGATAATTATGTTCGGATTATGAGTTTTAATTATATTTAATTATTGTTTCTGAGAAATCAGGGTTTGTTTGTTTTTTTTTTTGGTGGATGACTTTAAATACTACAATACCCATGAGCCTCAGCTGCTGTTGCTATGGAGATATTAGTTACCAAATCAATCCAAAACTGCTGAATGTTTTATCAGGTTTCTACAAAGTGTAATTTAGCTTCAGCTCGCCGTTAGCGGCACGTTTAACAGAATGGAGCTCTGTGATTGGATGGTTGTTAGTGAAATGCACCTTGGGAGTCGTAGTTGACTTCTCTCATTCAGTTCTTATGTCCACAGGCTTCTTGTAGCTAACATTTGTGTTTTGTTCTGACGAGTCAACAGGAGAGTTTCATGCCCATCCAGGACTTGAACGCACCTCCTGCTTCGCTACTCTACGAATCAAATATTTCTGCACGTTTTGGAAGACGTGAGCAGTATTTTGTGAAGTCCTGGTCCCTGGTTTTCTTCCCTTGTCTTTCATTTTGTATCCGTACAGATGTTGAGTTGTGACAGTTGAGCAAAACAGCAGAATAACAGAAACAGCTTAAAAAAAAAAATGACTCTGAACAGCCGAGACGACGCACGATAACACGTGTCAACATTAGCACGAGGAATACATGAAGCAGCCTTTGTTTTTAGAAAATATACTGTCATTATAACTTCATTTACAATATTTTAAAACATTTCGTAGAAAGTCGGCGGGTTGTAAAGTGGAAGCGATTAACAGAGAGCGGCGTCTCCTCTGCGTTTATTAATCCGCGGTGAAAATAAAAAGGTGTGCGTTCACACTGCAGTCACGAAACTCCGGCAATCCGATTTAAGTACGCCTTTTGTCCCAAGACAACTTTTACATCCAAGAGCAAGTGCATCAAACACCCCGAAAATGAAAATGAAGCATTTAGGAGCACGAAGGATCTTATTTTACTTAATCAATGTAGCTTTAAAGTTTGCTGAAGCAGCAAAAAAACAATGATTTGCAGTTCACTAACCAATCATTCCTCCCTTACAGTAATATTAAATCACAGTAATATTAAAAAATAGTTAATGTAAAATAAAAAAAAACACTAAATAGTCACGTATTTAATTTTTGTCACATGAAAGATGTATTGTGACAGTAAAAGCTGTCGCTTGTTAGCTAGCTAGATAACTAATGTCTTGGCTAAGCTACACTAGCTTGCTAGAAAACAAACGTTATATAGCAAGCTAATGTATCCTAGCTAAGATGTTAATTAGTTAGCTCGCTAGCTAACAGACAACAGGTCAAGGATTGACACCACAATACGATCTGTGCATGTGAGAGAAACTTCTTTAGCTTGATAGTAAACATTAGCTTAACTCTTTAAGGCAATTCACTTGCTAGCTTATGTTAGCATGACTTCCCCCTGTTGTTGACAGTAGTTTTGCTTGCAGCCAAACGCTGGGATGCCAAACGTACTCGCAAGCTAGCGAGTAGCTTGCTCGATAGCAAACACTGTAAATAAGTGACGTGCATGTGAGAGTTTTCCCAACAAATTTTGACGACTTTTAAAGGGACAGTTCACCCCAAAATCAAAAATACACACGTCTCCTCTCACCTGTAGAGCCGTTTATCCACCTGGAGTGTTTTGGCGTGAGCTGACGAGTTTTGCAGATATAATTTTTTGAATATAACGGGACTGCGTGGCGCTCGGCTCGTGGAGCTCAAAGCGTCAAAAACGTACGTTTGAAAAACTCAACAGCAGCGTCTCTTTTCAGAAACCAGGACCCGGTTCCTGAAGATAATCCTCAGGTTTGTTGTGAGCGGCTTCATGCGGGAACTGTTTTGTTTCTGCCAATAGTTCCTAAATGAAGCTGCTCACAACAAGGCCTGTCCCGTCGCTCAGCACGGCTTGGACTCGCTCGTTGTCGTTAGCGACTCGTGAAGTTATCGAAGTCGGCCCTTGTATCATCCTTGGTCCTTGGTCCGTTACAGGCTGCAGTCCGTCTGTCGCCACTGATGAACCTGGTTATCATCTCTGATTAAACAGCAGTTTTCCAACATTTCTTTTCAAACTCCTTCACATTTACCTTCATTTTCTGTTTCGAAAATGTTTTACAAGCTTTTTCTTTGAAGCTGCTGCTCCCGCGAGCTGCAGATCGGACTGCGCAAAGCGGAGAAACGGTTCAAACGGAATAACGGAAACAACGAACTTTTTAGCGTCCTCTGGAAACACTCGAGTTGTCGTTTTGGATTTGCAGCGTGTTTTCTAAATGCTGCGCGTGTTGTCAAATTGATGAAGATGTTTTAGAATTTGCTTGTGTTGTTTTAAGATGGCGGCCACCGTAATTTTACAGCTTCTTCTTCTCCGGCAGCGACGCTCTGAGCGCTGAGAGAAGAAGAACCTGAGCAGCAACAGATGAACAACGAGCTGAAACTGTGAAGCTCCGCGAAGCCGAGCGATAAATCAGTTACAGCTGCATCAAAGACTTCACACATCACTCCGAGATTATTCTTTTTTTTTATTGTTTTAACTATTTGTAACGTGATTTAGTTTGTTCACAACAGAAACCAGATAAACAAACTCCTTTTTAAAGTGAATGTTTGTGTAAATGTGAGATTATTGCTGCTGATATTGTCGACACCTCGGACTGAAAATTAGGCTGATGTGAATGTTTTCTTCCTATTTGGCTGCTTGTTATTATGGTCTGTATAATCTCTATAAACAGATGCCTGCATATGAATTTGATTTTGGTATCGGTAAGCGTTCTGGTTTCCGTTTGTAGTCGGAGTAGTACCGACCAATCACGTTTGAGCGGGCTCTGGTTGCACGTAAACAGTTGGCGTGGAGAGCAAAAGAGGCGGGACTCATTGGCCGAAATGTAATCTCGGAACCCTTCGGCTATCGTCCGACGGCGATTTAGCATTCGCGTGCAGGTATCTGTTTACAGAGAATACCATTCTCGCGTTTCAAGTTGCTAATCGGACTGTAAACAACAGAAGAGGAAGTCTCGGCTACGCCGGAAGCCACGAAACATCGGCCGTTGCCCCCAGAGGCTAAATGGCCGTCAGATGATAGCCGATGGGTTCAGAGATTGCGGTCTGCATGATGCGGTGCCTCTGGCCCCGCCCACATCACCTAAACCCTCCAGTGTGAACGCACAACTAGTTTTAGGCCCCCCAGTTACAGTGCAGGCTGCGGAGGCAACAAACACGGAGGAAACGCCGCCGAGGTCTGAGGGGTTTGCGGTTCACTTACAGACGTGTCTGTGGTCAGAGGTATCTGGTGAAGTTGGTTTCTTCCTGGTCAGTTGCTACAAAGGTTAGAGACAAGGAATGTTGGGAAACCTTTTTTTACCCACAATGCCACACGAGCCTTTAAAAAGATAATAATGTCCGTCCATCGTGTCGCTGTGGCTTTAAACAAGCGAACAGTTTTTTTTTTTAAATCCATCTTTCTTAACATCAGTTCTGCAAGAGAGTCTCAGTTGTTTTTCCCTGGGAAGGAACAGGAAGAAGAGGAGGTCGGCGGTAGAAACGTAAGGCGCTGGCGGCTAAACAGACTGCAGGAGGGGCGAGCGGAGGATTATTCCTCCATTTCACTGCTTTTATCTGAGATTAAAGAAGGTTTGGAGGATTAACAGCTCAGCTGAGGTCGAACACTGACCTCCAAAATGTGCGAGAGTGTGCAGTGAACCGAAGTGCACAAAGCGCTGCTGGACGCTGTCCACAGCCGGTCTTCTAGACCGGGATCTGAACCAGCAACCCTTCACTCAGCCCGCCGCTCTGCTCATTAAAGCACTAAGTAGTTGAAGAGGCGTGTTCACATTATTCTGCTTTACTTTAACTGCCAGCAGCCTTTTTTTCAAGCAGCGGAGTCAGGGATCACAGCTTTTTATGTTTGGTTTCTTTTTAATTTCCTGCGATGTGTTTTTATTTTTCGGACATCGTCTCACAGACGTCACGGACTGGATCTGTAGAAAAATATGGCAGCAGGTCGGGTTCGGCTACCGGTGGGCAACATGACGGTCTGTGCAGAAAGGTCGGTGAAGGACAACAGACACAACCGCAGCTTTCGGGAATATTACAGCCCGACCTATACCGGATTTATGAGGCCCGTGCTGATAACGACATATCTGCCAATAGTCTTTTTTTTAACATAAACACATAAACAACAATCTTGATACGGATCCCTTTTCTTTAAAATAGTTATTTTAAAGAACAGATTCACACACAGCAGGACAGTGTGAAAATGTGTCTGGTGCACAAACTACACGATGAAGACACTGTTTCTAAACGACCTCACACCTAGTTTGGGATTTCTGTGCTGCAATTTGTTGTCACTGATCAGCTGACATAAACACCAATACGATATATCAGCCGATTTATCTAACGAACACCTCAACGGTCGTCGTTTATATGGACTCTGACCCGGACTGAGCTGTTCGCCGACAACAGCAGCTGGGCAGAACTTTGCCCCGCAAAGACCAGAACATTGTGAACAAGTCGGGCCGACAGGAAGTCTGATGGAGCTGACGGAGGCTCGTGGCGCTGCTGTGGTAAAGAATTAGTTCGTTTCCTCTAATCAGAATCGGAGAATAAAGCTCGGTCCCGGTCCAGCCCAGATGTCCCGGCCTGGACGGGCGGCGGCCGAAGCAGCAGGCCCGACCTCTTTTTCCCATCGAGTGGAGAAGGACGGACGCCCGATGCTCTTCCCGTCCACTTTTCCTCCGACGCCCCACTCGAGGGACGACCCGTTCTGTCCCGTCATTCGACAGACACCAAACAGACATCACGCGGGGCGGAGCCGGCCTCCTGTGGCTGCTGGTTCGAGTTGTCTCTCAGCCGCTTCAAACGTAGTTCTTCCTCACAAACGACTCCAGCTGCGTCACCGACACCACAGGACGCTGACGGCACAGGAGTCCCCGTTAACCACAGAACGAGACGGGAGGTGAACCCGACACCTCCCTGGATCCTGCATCGCGTCTCCGGTTGTGATGTCCTCTGTCTGCCGTTAACGCCGCTCCGCTCCCTCAGCACATGGAGATGGTGACGTTGATCCCCAGGTTGCCGTTGTCGGCGAACAGATGGGCGATGGAGGTGTCGAACACCAGGCAGTCGCTGTTCATGATGGCGGCCGCCACCCCGTCGTGGATGGAGCGCGGCGTCGCCTCCCAGGTGAGCCGGCGTCGGTTGCCGTTGAGCTCCAGGCGGTAGGCGAAGTTCTCGGCCTGCTTGCGGGTGCCGATGAGCAGCACGACGGCGAAGAACTGCTGGTGGCCTTCGTACTTCTCCTGCTTCTCCAGGACCAGCATGAAGTGGTGGCTGAAACACGACTGCATCATCACCCAGTCCACGGCGCCGGGAAGGTTGATGTCCGTCGCCAGGAAGACGATGTCCTCCCCCTGCAGAGAGGAAGACATTATGGCTTTTATCTCCCTTACCCCTTACACTGTCAATATCAGAAAAATATCTCACTGAACTGACAATCCTTTGGTTATTATACACTGAATCTCAGCTCCAGCAACCCTGTACTTGATCAGTAATCTTTGTTAATTGGTAAAACCATTAATTAAATGCATAAATTATATAAAAAAATCTAAAACCAGACTAAAACCAGACTCTGCAGCCATGCTAGCAGCTCTGCCAGGCTGCACTACGCAGCGGTGCTTTGAGCTAAATGCTAACATCAGCATGCTAACATGCTCACAATGATAACGCTAACACGCTGACGTCGAGCAGGTCGTTCACCATGACCTGCAGCGCGGCGAACGTCGAGTTAAAGCTTTGCTGCTGACCTGCAGCGTGGTGATGGACTTGTGCGCGTGCATCAGGTGAGGCATGACGGCCTCCAGCGAGCCGTGCCACTTGCAGGTAGCCCCGGGACACGGACAGGTGTACGGCCTGAACTCACACACCTCCTCGTGATCGGGCTTCTCGCTGTGGTGAAGAGTCAGCAGACAGCCGGCCGACGAGTACTGCAGGGAGGACACAGACAGGACCGAGCGTTAAAGCCACGCTGCACTGAAAAACTGTAGACACCTTCCTGTTGCATGTGTTAATTAGATAAAAATAAGAGATCGTCACATTTTAAGTTAACAAGACCACAATTTATTCTTTGTGGCTGCAGAATAAACAGAGTACTGTGTGTTAAACCTACAAAAACAGTGTTATAAAACATCAAAGACCCATAAATGTGCAGCTCATAATGCAGCAGAAGAGACGTGAAGCTGGATGAACAATGAGGAACAACACTTTGTCATTCTGAACGAGTGAATTTAACACCTCATGGATGAGGAGTTTCTTTATTAAACCGCTTCCTTTCGGAGAAGTAATCAATGAAGGAAAGATCATCTGCGCACTCTGATCTGTTTGACATTCATTTACTGAGGAAAGCTTTCGATCGTCGACAGGAGAGAAGTACAGCAGTAAACAGGGCCGGGCGATAATGGATCAGAAAAATATAATTTAGTAATGTGATAATGATTTGCTGGCCCAGGACATTATACATCATCTCAGCTCCAACAACCCTTTCCTTGGTGATCAGTAATCTTTGTATATTGGGAACAGCATTAATAAAATGCATAAATTATATTTAGAGTCCAGCTGAGCCACATTTCATCACAGTCAGTTTCAGTCTGGACTGACGGACATCAGCATCCACAGAGCCGTGATGCTAACCATATGTGACAACAGGACTACCTGAATATTATCATTCAACATGTGAAATAACTCAGGATTAAGTTTCTATCCACTAAAAAGAACCAAAAGATGTTTTAGCGGCCGGGTGTTTTTCAGACACTGCAGATCCGACTGAGGAGGGAATCAGCTTCTGTTTGAATATTTAGGATTTCAACATGTTTGCTAGATGGTTTGATTGTTTGCCATCTTTACATGTTATTTGTCTTTCTGAATAAATCTTGCTACCGTGAAGCTTGTCTTCAGCATCAGTTTCATTCGGTTTCTTTGACTTGTCATAGCAGGAGAAACAAGTGGAACTAATAACATTAACGATGGCTCCGTTCCAGCAATTATTCAAATGAAATGCAGCTATTAATAATGATGTTAGTTGCACCTGTGGTTGACAAGTCAAAATGGCCCGCCCTCCATTTTGGGAACCTTAAAGGAGCTGTAAGCGACATTCACTGCCACTAAATGTCGCGCTAGAGCACCAGCATCTCAGACCGAAACAAATGGGCGCTACGCTGCACCAGACTCCATTGAGAAAAACAGTAATTGTACCTCGCAGCTCATCGTAAAACACAGCTCATTCAAACTGGACAGAAACAAAATAAAACTCACCAAAACCGTCTTTGTTAGTCTTTCCACTGTTCACCAACAGTCACCAGCTCTGGTTTGGTCGAAATAAACCCTTAATTCACAGAGTCAGATGAGGAAAGAACCTGCTGTTAAATCGCTCTGCTCACAGCCAGCATCGGCAGAGGGAGTGCGACGTCATCCTCTGCTCAGGACGCCATTACTCCTCTATATCTTTTCATAGCAAGTAGCTGTTTGCTGCTACATTGATGTTCAGAATCTCATTAACAGAACCTTTAAACCATCTGTCAGATCAAATCCTTATAGCTGGTTTCCAATTTTGTGATTCTTTGCTTGAACATAAATATTTGTTTTTCTATAAATGACGAATGAGCGTAATATTTTCAAAATAAATCTCCTTATACACAAACTGATATATTCTTTCATTTTCCTGCGTTTCTGCGGTTTCATTTTGCCTCCTCACGACGAGCTGCTGCCTGCGGCTGAAAGAACAGCCGGCGTATTCATTTACTCCTGATTTGAAAGCTCCAGAGGAAGCGGCGATATGAATACAGCCTCTGAGTGCGTCTATTCTGGGCATTCAGGAGCAGGTTACAATGCGCCGGCTGCAGCTTTCTCTTCAGGTGTTCTCGGATGCTGAAGGTCACCACGACGGGCTTCTCCCTCCTCCCCCTCTGTCGTCTTGAACAACACAGCGCCTATAGACAGACCAGGAGCCTATAGCGGTGCACGAGGCGGGAGGACCGATCGTGGACGAGCTCGGGAAGACGGAGAAGCACTCGAGGGAGGCAGGCCGCGGCGTTAGCGATGCTGTTTGAACATCACAGAGAGAGCATCCATAAACATGAGGAGAGAGAGCTTCAACAAGACGGACGCGAGCAGAAAACTCAATCAGTTTCACTTTTAAATCTTCTGCAGACAGCATCAGTGTGTCCGGAAGACGCCTGCCGATTGGTCCGTTTGACCTCAGGACACCACGCAGTAAAAGAATAAAACTGAAATCATCAAAATATACACAGAGACGTGACGTGTCGACGATATTTTATCCTTTAAACTTTACATTTCAGTCATTTTAGGGACTAAATTAATTGGTTAGTTATTTGGTTTATGAAACATCAGAAAGTCCAAGGTGACGTCTTTAATTGGAAAGAAAGAGGAAATGGAAATTTGAACATCTACAACTCCACGACAACCGGGGAACTCCATCTGCTGAAGAAGACTGCGTGTTGATTGAAAGCTCCAGAACAGCTACTAAATGAACCTTGTGGTGAGGTTGTTTTTGTATAAATAAATATTATGTTTACAATGCAAATCCTCACTAAGACACATCAACTGTTTGTCATTTTTTTTAAGAAACTATAACTTGATCAATTATCAAAACAGTTGCAGATTAATTTCCTGTCAAACGACTAATCGATCCAAAATGTCGGCCCTTTAAACTAAAAGCTGCATCTGTAAACTTTAAAGTGAGACTGGATCTTTTTCTGGAGGTTTTAAAAAGGACGATACAATTTGGAAGACAATCAAAATCTTTTGCAGCAGAGAAATCCTGACTTTTAGTCCCTAGTTATGGGTCAAACTCCAAAAACACTGGAGCCTACATTTCCCACAATGCACCTTGGCAGTGTCTTTTGCCTCATTTCCACTGCACGGTACGGCTCGACTCGCTTGGAATCTGCCTTTTTTGGTTTTCCAACGGCAAACGTTGCGGACAGTACCTGTTTTATTTTTTCGCGAGCGGAGCCGATACTAAAAGGCGGAGTTAAAACACCGCACACCACCGATTGGTCAGAGAGAATCTACGCCAAAAACGTCACTTGCGCGATACGGGACATCCCGCACAATGCCGATGAAAGGATCCAGCGAGCGTGTCGCGTCGAAGATGATATTTTCAATTTCGATTAACCCAACCGATTGTTTTTCTTGATTAATCGACTCTTCGTTTGGTCTAAAAAAATGTCGTAAAAAAAGAAAATACGTGGAAAAACTAATAATTTGAGCTGGGAATCGTCATAACTCTGCTGGCGCACTCCTCCGCACGCGAAACTCTTTGGATGCCGAACACAAAAAGGATTTAGCTGCATTTTTCTGAGGCTCGGCCGGAAGCGTCACAGCGACGGACGGACGCCTTCTGCCCGTTGAACGTTAGAAATAGCAGCTTCTGAAGTGAAGCGAGTTTGTTTCTGCAGGAGGAACAGGCAGCGCGACGATGGCGGATGCTTCCACTTATTCATGAATATATAACTGGATCCTCTTTCTCTGGGTTCGTTTACCCAGGCCTGGTGTCTTATTTACAGAGACACTGACCCAGAATCTGTCAACTGGAGATAAAACGACGGCACGAGCCGGTGTGAGGACATGAAACCAGACTCTACAGATATAATATAAAGACATATTTTCACTTTTAGAGATCCTGGAACCAGACTAACATACCCTCATGAGAAATACCTCATGTGTTTAGGAAGACAGCACAGTTTAATCTGTCGACAACTGGAACAATGATCAGAATAATCTGTTAGCCGTGTGATGAAAGTAGAGGAAGGTGGCACAGCAGGAGGTTCGCTGTTCGTCCGATTAAATATTCATCAGCTGCAGGTCAGAACGCAGCAGCAGCTTCCTGAAAGGGCAGCAGGCTGGAAAACAAGCTGGATTCATTTAGACCAAACTGCTGCTTGTTTTCTGGGTTTTTAAGTGACGACGACGACAAAACTCTTCCTGGCTGCTTTAGAAAATGACTCCAAACTTTGTCCTTTCAAGTTGAGAGGAAACTTAAGGTCATATTTACACATCTGTTTAATAACTATGAGCCATAATTTCACCTTCACACCTACAAATCAGCAGCAGAACATCGTGTTTAAACGTCGAATAAATGCTGCATTCATTGTTTACACATTGTTCCAAGATGTCTTCCCTCGTTGCTAGTCTTGTAGTCGCACCAGAAAATGGAAATTAAGTAACTTCTACTGCCGTCCGCTGTGACAGAGCTGCCGGCAGCCAATCAGGAGAGAGGATTTTATAACTGAATTATGAGCAGGACACACACGTCTTATTATTTCTCCGAGTGTGTCTGGAAATCTGATGTTTGACGATGAACAAAGACATTAAAACGTGAGACTCGCGAAGCTGTTCGAGGAAACGTTTTCAGCATGTTGATCAGTTTTCAAACAGGTCAGAGCGTTGGTTTACTTCTAAATCCCTGAAAAATTCATTAAAGCAGCTCGATAAGAGGATTCATGTCTCCTGTGTGTGTGTGTGTGTGTGTGTGTGTGTGTGTGTGTGTGCACTTGTATTTGCTACGTAGTGAGGACTGAAACACGTTTTTCTGGCCGGTCCTCACAACTTCAACGGGCTGTTTGAAGGTAAAGACTTGGTTTTAAAGGTTAGGTTAGAAGGGAGGGAATGCATTATGTCTACGATGGTCCACACAAAGATAGAAGTACAAGGATGTGTGTGTGTGTGTGTACACTGTTGTACTATCTTTGTGAGGACCAATTTGAGACCTTGACAGTGAGGACATTTAGTCCGGTCCTCACTTCCTCAAAGAGTTGTTTGAAGACATTCAGGTTAGGTTAAAGCTGCACTGATTAATATGTTTATATCAGTAATGTGACTCTGGTAGTAACAAACCCACAGTGAAGTTGTCTCCAGCTCTGCAGCTCCTCGAAGCCTTTTAGCCTCTTTTAGCTCCTAGTTTTGTTTTGTTTTTTTGGCACATTTCCTGCCTGGTTCAGTCTCAGTGTTTCTGATGAAGCCGCTGAACGCTACCTGCTCGGCAGCAGCCAGACGCAGTCAGAGAGCAGCTGCTGAACGTAGCGGAGCATCTAGCTGCTAAAGAGCCAGATGTTTCCCTCAGCAGCTGCTGGAGACCAAACACAGAGCCGACAGAGAGAAGACCGGACCGACGTCCATCAGGAGACACAGACACGCCTCCTGACGAATCGTCACGTGACTCTGACACGCCTCCTGACGAAGCGTCACGTGACGCAGACACGCCTCCTGACGAAGCGTCACGTGACTCTGACGAAGCGTCACGTGACTCTGACACGCCTCCTGACGAAGCGTCACGTGACGCAGACACGCCTCCTGACGAAGGATAACATGTAAGATGTTGTGTTGTACTGTTGGTTTGGCACATCCTCAGAAATAAACACTACAAGACGCAGTTAAACTAAAGTGCACCAAAGGAGGGAAGTTCTGACGCGAGCTCGCCGTCGCTGTAATCTCGACATTAACAGAATAACCTCCCTGAGCGTCGCCATATTTAGTTCTGTTTATGTTAAAGTTCTCCAGGAAGAATTTCAAACTGGGATCATTCGTACACACAAAGTACAGTTTCATCACAGCTGCTTGTCTACGTGAACGTGTTGGTAGAAATTAAGTGTATCATGACGTCACAGGTCCTCACAAGTGAAGAAGTACCAAGGTGTGTCAATTAAAAAAAATAAAATAAATAATAATAACTGTATAGATTTACCAATACTGGATTTTTGAGACAAATGTTTAAAATGTTTTTTTTCCCCATAAACACACAAACTTAAAGTTGTTTTAAAGAATAGTGACCCAGAGACATACTAATGTTTGATAGCAGTTTATGTTTTGAGCAACGTGTCACTAAGCTCGTCCAATCGTGTTTCTGTCACCTCAGAAACAAAAATCCGATCTATTTTAAATCTTAGTGATGCAGAAACTGTTGTACGTGTTACTGTAACAGCCTGTTCACTCGTCTTAATCTAAAAACTCTGAAACGCCTGCAGACTGTACAGGACTCAGCTGCTCGGCTGTAAACCAGGACCGAGAGCTGCGACCACGTCACACCTGGTTCAGCCTCTTTACATCGGCTCCCTGTTGGTTTCAGGACTGATTTTAAGATCTTGTTGATTACTTTTAAGGCTCTTCATGGCTCCAGATTATATTTTAGACCTTGTAATCCCTTATGAACCTTCACGTAGTCTGAGATCTTCGGGCAGGGGTCTCCTGTCTGTTCCTGAGTCCAGGATGGAAACTAAGTGGGACAGAGCTTTTGCCATCAGGGCCCCGAGGCTCTGGAACAACCTGCCCGAAGACCTCAGGCTGTCTGAGTCAGAGTCTTCGTTTAAGTCTCGTCTCAAAACACATTTTTATCTGAAAGCAGATCCTGATTTTACCTGAACTTGCTGCTTATTTTATTGCTTTTGTGTATTTTATGTGTTTTATTTCTCTTGTTGTGAAGCACTTTGTACTGTGTTTTGATAAGTGCTCTATAAATAAAGTTTTATTATTATTAATAATAATATCTGTGATAAAATAACCCATCTAACTGTTTAAAGCTCTAGTTAAGGTCCTGGACCCTCAGCATTATATGCAGTGATTCACGCCGTCCTTCTGATCCAACAACAACACACACACACACACACACGTGGTTAGAAAACCAATCATATTAATGGATCTACTATATCCTCTTATATTAAAAAACAGCTGTGAACACGTCCAGCATCTTTAACCAGAGGGTGAACAGCTGCAGCGTTCAGCAGCACGACACAACAGATCCATCAGATCCACCGGAGCAGAGCTGAAAGACCGACACAGCAGGAAAAACACTCTGCATCCCCTCGATCAATACTAATCAGGCTAAAAGCACTGAGAGTGTGTGTGTGTGTGTGTGTGTGTGTGGTCAGACAGGTTGGTAAATGGATTAGAGGTACAAAGATTCCCTCCATCATGCATCGATTCAGAGCGGTTCAGGGTTTTTCATCGGGAGGAAATCCGTCGAGTCAGTTTGTTTTAGATCAATAATGAAACCGGATTAATTTCAACAGATGGAGTCAGGACGTTAATAAATGACTAACAGTCTGAAGTCGTTACCGTGTGTGAACAAAACAAACAACATCCCGGTGATTTAGCTATTGTTAGTGGGCTCTCCGTTTCTTCCGGGACTCACCTGGCTGCCCGGCAGCGGTTTGGTGCGGCCGACAGGTCGACTGGCTCTGCCCCTGACCTCTGACCCCTGCTGCTGCTGCTGCTGCTGTCCAGTGTTAGCGGTTAGCCCTGTGGCGCTAGTTGAACCGACTCCGTGGTGGCGATGCCATCCCAGCATGCAGCGCCACTGAGCCAGCTCCCGGAGGAGAGGCAGGCAGGAGGCCGGACACAGCATCGAACACACACACACTGCTGACACACACACACACACATATATATATATATATATATATATATATATATATATATATATATATAAACACGCCTTGATTACCTCCAAACTTTTAGTCCAACAGTCCAGAAACATCACCACAACAATCAGTAAACTTGTCACACTCCCACAGAGCAGCGGAGCTTCAGGTGTAAAAAGGTATTTTCCGCCGGGTGATGACACCTGGGTCATAATCTAAAGATAACCCTGATCCAGAATCCTGCCAGGAAGTGGAAATCTCCGGATGGAAGGAAATCTTGTTAGCGACCTACAAGCTGGGTTTTAATTTTTTATGTGTTTTTTGTTACTTAACACTTTCTTTTTTTCTCAGCTTACGGGTCGCCAACAAGACTTCCTTCCATCTGGCGAGTTTGTGTTTTTTAACGTGCGTCCTGCAACACATTTTATAAAAACAAATCTGTCACTGAAATGTCCTACTTCCAGGTGACAGCCGAGCAGGACCAATAAGCTCCTGGATCGGGGCTAGAAAAAAAAAAAAGAAGACGACCAAAACCAACGTTGCCATAGTTACTGAATTTATCCAAAAAGCGAGCCAGAATCTCTGATGAAAGAAATGTTTGTGGTTTATCTTGTCAATGATCCAGCGATCTGCCAATGAGCTGCACTTTTGCAGGTTACGGTTGCTATGACAACAGCTCCAGATAAACTTACGGCTGCAACTAACAGTGATTTTCATTAAAGTGGTCATATTATGCTTTTTGGCTTTTCCCCCCCTTTTCTTTATTGTGTTATTTATCTTTTTTTGTGCATGTAAGAGGTTTGCAGAGTGAAAAAACCCAACGTCCACCCCAAAGGGCGCCACCCTCTCCCACAGGAAGCTCCTGAACTGCCTGAAAACAGCCCGACTGCAGTCCAGCCTTTACTTCCGTAACGCGTCTACATCGCTGTGTAACACGCGTCGTGATGCACGAACTGAGCAGTTTCCACAAGTCCACCTAAATACGAAATTAAAAATAACGTTAGACGCCCTCCAGGCAGCCAGTGGGCATAAAGCTGTTACTGTGACGTAGAGACAGAGCTCAGTTAAAAAACGTCACCTATGAAACATCGTAGAAAAGGTTTCAGTCGTAGTCGTCTGGACGCTGTTTTCAGAATCAAGACGTTTCGGCTCCCATCCGGAAGTCATTCTCAGTTGTGAAAATGGTCTGAGAACTCAGAAATTTAAGCTACTCTGTGTTGCTTAAGCCCCGCCCTCAGGGAGGAGTCTACCTGAGTATCTGTTGATTAGCTAGTTTCACCTGAAACTGACCTAATAGTTTCCATGATGGCCCAGTAATCAGTAATCAGGCCTATTGTTTTCTGGCTGCACCTCCCTCATCACTGTTAAGTACCTGATTAGCATGTGATTGGCTTGACCACGGTGTTAATACACTGATAATACACTACAACTCAGGAAGACTCCTCCCTGAGGGCGGGGCTTAAGCAACACAGAGTAGCTTAAATTTCTGAGTTCTCAGACCATTTCTTCACAATTGAGAATGACTTCCGGATGGGAGCCGAAACGTCTTGATTCTGAAAACAGCGTCCAGACGACTACGACTGAAACCTTTTCTACGATGAAACACTCCTGGACGAATGAGGGACGACACCGTGTTACCTATGAAACATAAACTAGTTACAAATGAATAACTTCGCACTCTGAAGCGTCTCGCTCCAGTCTCGGTTGTGGAGCTGCTTCGGGTTGTACGACTGAACCGAAGCCATAGTTACCGGCTGCAGCGGCTCGTCGGGACCCGCCCTACTCTGCCTCTGATTGGCCAGTAGTCCTTTACCTCGGTACTGCGCACGTGCAGCTCCCAACAAAAGATCGAATAGAAGTGCGACGCCTCACTCGGGAGCTAAAACAAGAGCGTTTTTATGAAACTGAAACCATGTCAAACTGTTCTGGTACAACCCCAAAATAAACTTATGAACCTAAAAATGAGCAGAATGTCACCACTTTAATCAATTAATCAATTATTTTCTCAATTAGACGCAATTATTAATCATTTGGTCTATAAAATATCCATCACAATATCCCAAAGCTGAAAGTGACGTTTTCAAATGTCTCATTTTGTTGTTTTGGTCGCAGGAGTAGTTTCATTATTGATTATTGATTAATACTCAAGAAGGGGGGGGGGGCATCAAATGCAAAACTCTGAGGAAGAGCAACAAGCTTGAAATGCAACCCAGAGTAGCTGCTGTGATCTGTATTAAAGATGCTATATAAATAAAGTTTGATTGAATGATTTATTGAAGACGACTCAACATCATTTAATTTGAACGATAAATACCTTCCATGAAAGTTAGTAAAGGATTTAAAACACTGATTTAAATGATCATTGTAGCCTGTTTACCTGCTGAGGAAGACGAGGCAGAGCTACAACGCTGGTTAGCTTGCTTAGCATTCCATCGCTCGTTGCTTCACCAAAAGTTTGAGGCTCAGACTTTTAAATTTGGAAAAATCT
Organism: Siniperca chuatsi; assembly: GCF_020085105.1. Lineage (NCBI taxonomy): Eukaryota > Metazoa > Chordata > Actinopteri > Centrarchiformes > Sinipercidae > Siniperca > Siniperca chuatsi. The sequence goes on from NC_058055.1 coordinate 27,963,480, forward strand.
GAAGTTATTTGTCCCTCTCTGCTCTCCGTACATAACCAGACAGACAGGAGGACGAAACCAGCCGGTCAGCAGCTGTTCGGACAGACTGCAGAGCCTCGTGGGGATCATATAGCAGAGGGATTAAAACTCCACAGCAGAACACCGAGCGGCTGCATGTCTGACCAGGTTTAGTTTCTGCAAAACCCCGAAAATGAAATCAGATGATTCGCCTCTGAAATTAATCCTCTGTTAACACAGACGGTTCGCGGCGTCCACATGCGAGTTTAGTTTGAGCTGAGCGAAACGATCTGATCGCTCGTATCCAACCAGTTTTACGGCGCTGCATCTCGCATGTAACGCAGCAGCAATGATGTTAAACAAACTCCACTACACGGAGACACACGTGGTATAATGTTAAATGTTACTGTTGTTAAAAATATATACATCTATATGCACATAGTTAGCTTAATGTTTGTCTACCTCGTTGAGCTTGTTTTTAGCTGAATTTCTGTGTATTTACATTGAGAGCAACGAAAAACCTTGAATGTGCACACATAGCTGGCCAGTGAGGCTGATTCTGAACATGAAGAGTCCACTTTATAGGTGGAAGATTTGATTTCTGTCGTCGTCTGGACGCTGTTTTCAGAATCAAGATGTTTCGGCTCCCATCCGGAAGTCATTCTCAATTGTGAAAAAATGGGACGGGAACTCAGAAATTTAAGCTACATTTAACACAGGTGAGACCAAACAGCCGCTTCACAAAAGACTTTATCAGCACAGACGACACGCTAACTCAGGATTACAGAGCGCCGTGCATTTGCATCTAAAAGCTACAAACCGCACATTTGAAGACAGCGAGGTGGAGAGTCTAAGTAGAGAGAAGAGTTGGGTTGAAAGAGGAGTCAAAGAAGCCATTTTTGTGAAAAAAGAAAACCCCTCTTTGAACAGAAATGGTGGTCTGAGATTCAATCTGCCCAAAGTTTACCACAGTGTATTAACACCGTGGTCAAGCCAATCACATGCTAATCAGGTACTTAACAGTGATGAGGGAGGTGCAGCCAGAAAACAATAGGCCTGATTACTGATTACTGGGCCATCATGGAAACTATTAGCTCAGTTTCAGGTGAAACTAGCTAATCAACAGATACTCAGGTAGACTCCTTCCTGAGGGCGGGGCTTAAGCAACACAGAGTAGCTTAAATTTCTGAGTTCTCAGACCATTTTCACAACTGAGAATGACTTCCGGATGGGAGCCGAAACCGAAACGTGTCCAGACGACTACGACTGAAACCTTTTCTACGATGGATCACTCCTGGACGAATGAGGGACGACACCGTCTTAACACTGTAACAATACGAACACATCTCTCCAATTTTACAGCTCCGCTGTGATTCGAAATGTATTAAAAAAAAAAAAAAAAAAAAAAAGCTATAAGACCCTAAATTTGATTTCGCCTGTTGTGATTTAGATATTCTTCATGCTCATTCAGCAGGACACATTCATACATTTACAAAGTCGATAAAACTCTTTTACTCCTCGTCCTCAAAAGTGGAACCAAGAGTGCGTCGCTCTGACAATGTTTGGACTGATTTCCGTCTCTGAGACGCTTCACAAATCCTGATCAAAATTCTGATAATCAATCGTACTGGCAGAATGGTGCATTCAAGGGCAACAGTGCAAATGGGAAAAAAATCACCTCCCTAATCAGATCATACATAGAATTATAGCGGCTAACTATTTTCATTGGTGATTAGATCGTGATTACTTCAGACTGATTGATTAATCGCTAAATCATAAAACGCCCATCACAGTTTCCGAGTCCAAAGTTTTGACTTTCGTTTTGTCCGACAGTTTTAAAAAGACATTCAGCAGAACATCATAAAAGACGAATCAATTATCAAAACTGTTGATATATTTTTTCTCTTAAATGACTAATTAATTAATATGAATTAATCGACTACTTTAGAATATCGCACACCAGCTCATGTTGCGTTTTACCGAACACTCGGTCGATTTTCATGGTGGAAAAAAAAAATCACCAGATTTACACTTTAACAAAAAGAATCCAAAGTTCTCAAATGTTCAATGTTGTCTAAAAAGGGAAAAAGCAGCTGATCGGGAACCCGATCGGAGAAGTCGTCGACAAGTCAGCACTTAACAGTTTTCAGTCAAAACAGCAGTGAGGTTTCGTGTTCAGCCGAGACAAAGCAACAAACCGAATTGCTCAGATGATCGTCAGTTTATCTACAGAAAAGTAACCAGCAACGAATTTGACGATCAGTTAATCGTTTCGGTCAATTATCAGGAAAACGCAGCCGCTGCGCTCCACTGGGAGGATTTGCTGCTTTTCCCTGACTTCTGTCCCAGAAAACTGAATCTCTCTGGGGTTTTTGGACAAAACGAGACACTTGAAGACGTCACCTCGGACTCTGAGGACACTGCGATGGACATTTTTCATTATTTTAAAACAATCAATCAAGTAAATAAATCGGCAGATTAATCAGTAATCAAGATAAGCGTTAGCCCTCCTGCTGACACACTGATATCCATCAACAATTATGATAATCAGTTGTTTATCGAACATCAGCTGGCTGCAGTTTGTCCAACATTATCAGACCTGATAGACTGAATGATTCATCAACACAAGAACTAATAGATAATCAATCAGCGCAGGAATCTCTCACACACACACACACACACACACACACACACGTACCAGCTTCTGTTGGTGAAGCTAAACAGACGCAGCAGTAATGCAGCTGAAGCTCGCTCGCCCGCTCTCCCTCTCCTGCTGCAGCGGCAGAAGAAGAAGAAGAACAAAACAACAACAAAAACCGCTTTCTTCTTCTTCTGTGGTGAAAAACCGCAGCTTCTTAAAAACAAAAACAAACAGGCTGACGACACACACACACACACACACACACACACACACACACACTGCTCTCAGCTGTGTGGCGTTTGTCCGTCCGACCGTCCGACCGACCGGCGTTGAATAACAGCAACACACACACACACACACACACACACACACACACACACACACACACACCGAGGCGAAATACTCTCTCTCCTTTCAGTTAACGTCTCTCGACCTCGCTCTTCTTCTCTCTGACTGAGCGGCAGAAAAACATTCACCCTCCAACCAACCGCACAGCACCGTCACTGAGACGCTGCAGCGCACACACACACACACACGCTGCAGCACACACACACACACACACACACACACACGCTGCAGCACACACACACACACACACACACACACACACACACACACACACACTGCTGCAGCACACACACACACACACACACACACACACACACACACACACACACACACACACTGTGGGGGCTGCAGCACACACACACACACGAGAACAGAAAGCTGAGAGAGAGAGAGAGAATAAAAGGAGAGTATCGCTCAGCCTACGATCCTCCTCCTCCTCCTCCTCTTCCTCCTCCTCCCAGCATCTGTCGACAAACACTCACACACACACACACACACACACACACACACACACACACACACTGATCTCTCTCTTCTCCTTCCTTTCATCTCTGCAGTGTGTGTTTATATCGCATGTTGTACCTGTATCTAAAGGAGCGTGTGTGTTTTAGTTACAGTGTGTGTGTGTGTTACAGTGTGTGTGTGTGTGTGTGTGTGTGTGTGTGTGTGTGTGTGTGTTTTAGTTACAGTGTGTGTGTGTTAGTTAGTTACAGTGTGTGTGTGTGTGTGTGTGTGTGTGTGTGTGTGTGTGTTTTTTAGTTACAGTGTGTGTGTGTGTGTTTTAGTTACAGTGTGTGTGTGTGTGTGTGTGTGTGTGTGTGTGTGTGTGTGTGTTTTTGAAGTTACAGTGTGTGTGTGTGTGTGTGTGTGTGTGTTTTAGTTACAGTGTGTGTGTGTGTGTGTGTGTGTGTGTGTGTGTGTGTGTGTTTTTAGTTACAGTGTGTGTGTGTGCATGTGTGTGTGTGTTTTTAGTTACAGTACAGTGTGTGTGTGTGTGTGTGTGTGTGTGTGTGTGTGTGTGTTTTTAGTTACAGTGTGTGTGTGTGTGTGTGTGTGTGTTTTAGTTACTGTGTGTGTGTGTGTGTGTGTTTTAGTTACTGTGTGTGTGTGTGTTTTAGTTACTGTGTGTGTGCGTGTGTGTGTTAGTTACTGTGTGTGTGCGTGTGTGTTTTAGTTACTGTGTGTGTGCGTGTGTGTTTTAGTTACTGTGTGTGTGCGTGTGTGTTTTAGTTACTGTGTGTGTGCGTGTGTGTTTTAGTTACTGTGTGTGTGCGTGTGTGTTTTAGTTACTGTGTGTGTGTGTGTGCGTGTGTGTGTGTGTGTTTTAGTTACTGTGTGTGTGCGTGCGTGTGTGTGTGTGTTTTAGTTACAGTGTGTGTGTGTGTGTGTTTTTAGTTACTGTGTGTGTGTGTGTGTGTGTGTTTTAGTTACAGTGTGTGCGCGTGTGTGTGTGTTTTAGTTACTGTGTGTGCGCGTGTGTGTGTGTGTGTGTGTGTGTGTGTGTGTGTGTTTTCTTCTTGTCCCAGAATTCCCGGCTCCTCTGATCTTTCCCTTCCTCGTCTGTGCGACGCATTTCTAAAACGTGTGTTTCTGTCCGAGTCACGCCGATGAAAACCGAGCTTCCTGAAAACGTGACGAATATCGACCGCCCGGGGGTCGATGGCGTTCAAACCCCCAGTGACACGTTTATTTATTGATTTATTAACGAGCCGGTCAGTTTAACGGGGACAGATCACCTTAATACACCTCGCCGGACTAACGGTCGTTTCTGTCCGTTGTCTCTGCACAGCCGGCAAAATCGGTTGGCGTAGTTCGGCAGAACCAAAACATTCCCGCGTGAAGCCGCTCACAACAAACCTGAGGATTATCTTCAGGAACCGGGTCCTGGTTTCTGGAAAGAGACGCCGCTGTTGAGTTTTTCCAAACGTACGCATTTGACGCTTTGAGCTCCATTCAGTCCAGTTATATTCAAAAAATGATATCTGCAAAACTCGTCAGCTCACAGCAAAACACTCCAGGTGGACAAACGGCTCTACAGGTGAGAGGAGACGTGTGTTGTTTGGATTTTGGGGTGGACTGTCCCTTTAAAAGTACAAATTTCGAGTATTTCCATTTTATGCTACTTTACACTTCCACTGCGCCTCGTCTCAGAGGAAATATCGGACTTTTCACTTCACTGCGTTTGTCCGACGGCTTCAGTCACTTCACAGATCACAGTTTTTACGCTTCCTGTCCGGTGAAAACCCCGTATCTCCAGGTGTTTGTGGCGAGCTGAAGGATGAAGAGTTTCCTTCACGTGCTGAGGAAACTCCTCCTCCTCCTGAAGCTGAATAAACTCTTTAACCCCCTCGGATCAGCTGGAGAACGCATCGTCACAGAGCTGAAAACCGGCTGTTTCTCTGATCTCTGTTCTCGTGGACGGCGCGCGGCAAACACGGCGATGGCCTCATAGACCATGATGCATTGCTGCATGACCTTATAGACCATGAAAATGCATTGCATGCAGGTTATCCAGAAACATCAGATATAATAAAACACTGACAGGAAGCATTTTACTTTTCTAAGTACATGTTGCTGATAATACTCACAAGTAAAGGATCTGAATACTTCTACTACTCATCAAGTATTATACTTAAGTACAATTCTGACATACTTGTACTTTCAATATTTCCATTCTGTGCTGCTTTATACTTCCACTCCACTAGATTTCAGAGGAGATATTGACTTTTACTCCACTACATTTATTTAAACACTTAAAGTTACTTTTTACATTAAAAAAACAACACATATGATGCAGTACTGAACTACTAACCTCCCCAGATGTACACCAAGTATCTACGATCGGCTCCACTTCGACAAACTACAACATTAAAGTGCTCTTACTTGTATTTGTTGGTGATAAACGCTCTGAAAGGGGCCGTTCTGCATAATGAGGACTCTTACTTTTGATGCTTTAAGGACAGTTTGCTGATAATACTTCATACTTTTACTTATTAAGATTTTGAATGCAGGACTTTTACTTGCAGTGGAGTATTTTCACAGTGTGGTGTTTGTACTTTTACTGCAGTTAAGGGTCTGAATACTTCCTCCATCACCGACAGAAAGTCAGAGCCAGTTTTCAAACACCTGTCCAGTAGCTGCAATGCATTCTGGTCTATCGAGGCTGCTGCTGGTCACTCTGGTCTCCGACCTGCTCATGTGACTGCAGAAACTCTTCCCTGCCTTTCTTCTTGTTGTTGTTGTTTTGGTACAAAATGGATGACAGATGTCAGCACTACAAACCAGCCACCGCAGCACCACGAACCTGCAGCGCTCCGACGGCGCCGAAGCAGTAAAACAAAACTCCGGGCCTCGCAACGCCAATCAGCGATGTCATCGCCTGCGTCTGGCCCGTTACGCTCAGGAAGAAGGAGAGTAGATCGCATAGCTGAAGCCGCAGGATCGGGAGGGAGGAGCGACGCTCTGAAAACACTTTAATTCGGTCACACACTGACGGAGCATCCAGCGAGCGCTCAGGAGGGCCGCCGCCCCGCGGGACGGACGGCGCCAGGCGCAAAATAACTATCGTCTACCGTCTGAACGTCTGCAAAATCACAACAGCGTCAAACTGAAACGTAAAGAACTGAGGCCCACTGCGGCGTCTCGCGGCTAAAACTGGAGCTGCAACGATTAGTCGATTAATCGATCGACAGAAAAATAACCAGCAGCCATTTTCAAAATCCATTAATCATCGAAGTTATTTTCCAAGAAGAAAAAAAGCCAAAACATTTCTGTTTTCGGCCTCAAATATAAAGCCTTTCCCTGCTTTTCTCTGTTTTATATGACTGTAAACTGAATATTTGGGGTTTTGGACTGTTGCTAAGACAAAATGAGACGTCTGAAGAGAAACTGTGACACGTTTTTGCTATTTTCTGACATTTTAGAGACGAAATGATTAATCTACAAAATAACCGGCCACCTGAAAGAAAGACCAGCAGCATCTGTGACCTTCAGTGAAGTAACATATTTAAGTGTAAGCACTGCAACTCGACCTTAAACTATATTTATATTTAATTACATACAATAAGTCACAGTTCTACTTCAGTAGTTTTGTCTAGAAAATGTCAGAAAACCCACGGTGGCATCTTCACATTACCAGTTTTCCTTCCTCCTCCTCCTCTTCCTCCTCTTCCTCAGCTTTCAGTCGACCTCAGAGGCTCATTTCCACTTTAAAGTGCCGCAACGGGATCGGAGCCGTCTCTGACAGCCAGCTGTATCACTGCCGCACAGGGATGACAGAGACGCTATATGGCCAAAAGTATGTGGACAGCTGACCGATACAGCCAAGCCAGGTAGCTGAACACGTCGATCCAAAACCAGCTTTATGAGCCGCGTTTGGTCCTGTTATTTATGATATGATGTTTGCGTGGAACATAAGCAGGTTGTTCATATCTGTGCGGATGACAGGTACAGGTAACTGAGCGTCAGTCCTGGATAGTGCCCCCGTCATGTTGACCTTATTTGTTCCATTTCCTGTTTCGTCTTTTAACCTCTGGTTGCTCCGGCTGCTGCAGCAACGAAGTCTCGGCCCCGATTGGTTCACACAGCCTGCTGAACATTTCTCGGAGTTGGGAGCTCACGTCCGCATTCACGAGGAGGTCATGTGACCTGACATCGCCGCAGATTAAAGAGACGACCGTTGGAGCAAAGTTACGTTAGGAGTTAGCTAGCTTTCAGCTAGCGTTAGCTCGTATCTCTGATGTTTAACTTCAGTACGAAGACCAACGATCCCTGAACCGACTGAGTGGAATCTGACTCATTAATATGGATTAAAACATATTTTCACATAATTTATAATAAATAATAGAAACACGTAACAAACAACAAAAACGGGTTCAGTCGCCATGGCGATTATCACAGTAAGACGAGCAGCTGATCCCAGAGCTGCGCAGCAGAACTGAGCTGATGATCAGCTGTGTCCGTCCTTCAGTCAGATCATTAAACCGATCGGATCTTTGATCAAATGCAGGTAAAGGTGATCACAAGCAGCAGCCGTCAAACTACGCAACGAGGCACATTCCCACTTCCTGTGCGGACAGGAAGTTAAAGGTCGGAGCACTTCCCTGTCGGTTAGGCGTTCAGCGCAATGCAGCATTAACACGCGTCTGACATTCATTTAAACATGGTCCTCCTCGGCCTCCTTCTCAAAGCGGGGTCCAGGGACCCCCGGGGGTCCAGGGACCCCCGGGGGTCCTTGAGGGGGGTCCAGGGGCTCCGCAGCACTCTTTACGCTTTAAAGAAAAAGGCCCCGGATCTGTAACAGAACCACGTTCCAGCTTTAAAACTGTGTGAGATCAGAAAGACAGCAGCGACTCCCTCCTGGACTGGACTCTCTACAGGACCTGAAGACCTGAAGACCTGTTCCCAGGTATTTCACACATCACACGGGTCTTCGGGGTGAATCTACATCTCTGTGTCTCTGAAGAGGTTTTTAAAGTCACATCAGAAGTTCCAGACCCTCAGGACACACACACACACACACACACACACACACACACAATTTGTTTTGGTCCCCGTGACGTCACACGTGACGCGCGCGCGCACACCTGTCAGCGCCAGCTAGCAAGCCGCGGAATGAGGAAGTGGCGTTTAAAGTGGACCGAACTGAGCAGTTAGCTTGTGTTTGTGTCGCACATCTGTTAGCGCGTGCCCAGGTGCGTCCGCGTGTGGCTTACCTTGCAGGGGAACGGCAGCGTGGAGGCCACCTTCTCCATGGCCAGGTTCCGGATGCTCGGGGAGAGCGGGCCTCGGCAGGTCGGGCAGCAGCTCAGCTTCTGGCGGCACGGGTTGCAGACCAGGTGACCCGCCTGGCACTGCAGGATGGGCGGCAGGACGTAATCGAAGCATACCGGACACTCGAACAGCGCAATGAGCTCCGGGGACTGCCCGGGCAGGCTGGCCGAGGTCAGGGACACAGCGGAGGACGGGGCAGCAGACCCCAGCCCGGCCACGGAGCCCACACCGACAGCTGCTGCCGCTGCTGCTGCGGCCGCGGCGGCTGCTGCTGCTGCTGCCGCTGCTGCTGCGGCCGCGGCGCCTCCCGATCCCCCGTGCTTTCCTCCGCCTGCTTTCCCGGCCCCGAGTCCTCCACCTCCGGCTCCGGCTCCGGCTCCGGCTGAGGACGGACGGCTCATCGCTTCCAGCTGCGGTCCGTTTCCTGTGAACTGCCGGGCGGTAACGTCATCTACTGTTTACTACCGGACGTCGCTCCAGGCCCCCGGAGGCACAACATGGCGGCTGCCAGTTCGTATTCGCCTGCCGCCCGCTGTGATTGGCCGCTGCAGCGGAGATTGACAGGGCGCCCAGCCAATCAGAGAGAGGAGTCGTGTCATTGCGTAACGTTTAAAATAAAAGGTAAAATAAGACAAAACAAACGCAGCTCAGTTTAAATCAGCAGTGCGAGGTGAAAACAGCAATATTTCATTATGAATCAAACATTTCTGAAAATATTCGGATTTTATCCACTTTTTTATATTTGTATTGATTCATAAACCAATATACAACAATAAATAAACATACAAAATAAATAAATATATACTTACATTAAACAATTTTTAAAACTGTATATATTAAAAAAAAATGTATGTATTACATTATATATATATATATATATATATATATATATACACTATTAGTGTTACTGCTATTGGTGCACCCTGTAGTACCAGTACTATTTATGCTGCTTTATACTTCATTACCTTTCAGAGGGAAATATTGTACTTTTTTACTTAACTGCAGTTTCTTAACTAGTTACTCTGCAGATTCAAAACGCATACGATCAACCTATAACACGATGCATCATTATAGATTTTAAACATCAATGGATTAATATCCTTTCTTTTCATATGAAGTGACGTATGTTTAGAAGCTGCTGCCTTTCCACGATGCTCCTACCTCCCCAAAAAGGACCACAATGGACGTTTTTGGTGATTTGTGTATCTCTGGCTGCAGGGGCCACTTTTATATGAATCAGTCAACATTAAAAAGCTGCTCATACGTTAATGAATCAATAATATGTACCTATATTAACCTGAAACTTCTTCTACTACTGATAATACAACTACATATACACTTAGGACACATACATGAGGCTTCAGCTCCATTGCAGCTGCATCACTCCTACGACTGCTGTTCACCTGTTTCCCTGCTGGACTGTCAGTTGAAACCCTTTTTTAAAACTGCACGTAACATGTTTTGGGGGAAAGAAACAAAGAGAAAATGTAATGAGTCTCTGGCGCCGCTCAGTGGAGGTTCAGGTGTAATCGCATCCTGCTTCTTCATCGCTCTCTTCCTCCTCACTTAAGCTCTTTAAAAAACCCTTCCAGTCCCAGTGTGATCAGCAGCAAAGTTTAGTATGTGTAAACAGCGAACACCGCTTATATATATATATAATATATATATATATATATATACTTAGTGTTTGTCTGTATTAATATAGAAATACAATATAGTTTAATAAAGCAGTATAACATTTTAACATAATATAGTACAGTATATTCTTGTATGTGAAATATAGTAATATAACATAATATATAGTATAGCACAGCAATATAGCATAGAATATAAAATATAGTATAGGTTGAATATAGTATAATATATATATATATATATAATATAATATATAACAAAATATATAAATCAGTCCAACAGAGAGATAATGGAGAGGGAGAGCACTTAAAATAAAGCTGCTAACTCTCACATGTCATCAGACGTGCTGGGTGCACAACATGAAGGCCAGAAATGAACATGTAACTCTGTAATTATTAACACTCTCTGCAAGACTCTATAGCCTCAGCTAATATTAGTATAATTAATCATCTGGTGACTGATAAGAACGGGCAACGAGGTCCTAACATCAACAGAACCAGTTAACAGAACCCAGCAGGGAGGATTCACCTGGATAAAGTCCTCTCGCAGTGATTGGCTGATGAGCCCGAAGCCTTCCTGATGATTAATTGGCTCCTTAACGAGCGCGCTGCCAGAGCCTTTTCCTTTCTATCAGCAGGCGGGGGAACGCAGCAAACCCTTAAAGAAGGAACATAAAACCACCTGCACAGATTCCACGAATGTGAATGTTCATGGTGACATTTTTACGCTGCTTCGTAACTGAGTCACGACATCGAGCAACCGGTTTACTCACACATTCAAGTAGCATGTATATTATGTATATTATGTATATTACCACATTTCTCCTTGTATTTTATATCCCATACCATATTATGTTAATATGCTATATTACATCGTAGAATACATAATTCTAATAAGTATTATTACTTAATCATATTATATATTATTGTGGTGTTTGCTGTTATAGTCGATGGTAACATGTAACTCTGCGTGTACTAACACTGCGTCACTTCACTTGAGACAGTAGTACTGCAGTATTAATTTAAGTACAACACTTGTTGTGGGTGCTGTGTATAGCGTCTATTTTTATTTCTATTCTCATTTTTATTTCTAAATATTTATTTTGTACTTTTCTCTGTTTATCTCTACGTATTTCTGTCCTCGCGCTGCTGCAGCGCCTGAATTTCCCCTCTGACGGTCAATAAAGGTTTATCTGCCTGTCGTTCCAGAAGACACTTTCGCTGGTGGTGTAGGAGGTGATTATTATCTGCTATCCGGTTTACATAAAGTCTTTTTCAGAACACAAACAACATTTTCCGTTTGAGTATTTGAACAGATCGGGCTGAGCAAACTGCCTGAATCTGAATATTAATGAATTAACACGTGGAAACGTTTCTAAATCAAATACAAGCTGTTGAAAACGCAAAAATCAAAGCTGCTCAGAAGATAAATATGACGTGAGATGGATTTTCTATTCAAGCTCCTTCCCTTAGCTTAGTGCTCACTACAGTAATAATTCACCTGAGGAGAGAGGACTGAATCCAGAGTGGGAAACGTTTGGCCTGCGGGCTGCATTCATTAAAGTTAGTTTGAAGGTCAGCCAGATAGTTTCAGGTCCCCCAACAATAAACCTGAGACGCATTATCTTTATTAGACAGATGCAAGTGTAGGACAGAATGTGAGTTTGGTAAATTTGTACTTCACAACTCAAGTTTTTGGATCTGCGTTTTGATTGGAAATTGAGTTTCAAGCTCAAACTGAGGCGGTTCAGTTGTTCAGGTTCAGACTTTTAAAATCTACAAAAACAAACTCAGAGACTAACGAAAACCCGTCGCCCCCTGGCCCGTCCTGGAGGAGACACGATGTTAAACTGTGTTTGTTTGTACTTCCTGTCTCAGCGCGTGACAGTTTGTGTCGCGGCCCTACTTGAAACTGTTGTAATGACGTCACGGCTAACAGTTTGCTCTGCGAGTAGCATGTCAGCACTACGAATATGAAGGAATGAAGGCCATGCGTACCCAGGTTGCAAATATGAATGAACTTTCCTTTACAGCACTATCAGACGTCTACACCTGGACAGTTAAAACAACTAAAAGCCATTCGTACCAGCTGCCATTAACGTGATCAATAAGCGACGAAGGAATTCGTACTCTTTTACTTGCTCTTTACAGTCGGGGATAGCAGTATTTCTGATAAATGTATTTAAAATACGCCTTTGAAATACAAAAAAAAGTACTTTTTATTTGAAATGGTTTCATATTTTCTATCAAAATATTGGAGTGTTTTTTTTTTTTTTTTATCTTAAAAAATACTCCAAATACTTAAACCCCCGAAACTGTCTGCGTGATGATGTCAGATATATGCAAACCGACGCATCAGCAGCTGGACGGCGTGCCGGGAACCTGCCCAGGCTTGTTCGCACAACGTGGGCGAAACGTCTTGTTGGTACGTTTCTATCGAGTAGTAGAATTCATTGGTGGCCGGACCGAGACCACTTCCTCCAAAGGGTCTCTGTGCGGTTGTTTTTGGTCCGCAGTCCGAGTACGATTGCTGTGTTCAGATTTGCCCAAACGAATCGTACCAAGGAGGAAAACCAACCAGAGTCCGTCTTCAGGCCGTCACGGTCCGGTTGTTTCGTAAGGAAGTAACCGAACCGAACAAGAGCACTTTTACAAGCATCCGCTCCCAGTATCAGCGTGTACTGTTAAAGTTTGGATCCATAACTGGTTTCTGTTGGCCGGTTCAGTCCAGCGTTGGCCCCCGGCCTGCCTGAGAGGCTCTTACTTTTATTTCCAGGAGGAATTAAAGAATTGGCCGACAGCAGCGCCCCAGCTCAATTAACCTTCGGTCGCCTTCAAGTTCACTCAACAAAAGCTGTTTGAAAAGAAAAAGACCAAAGCCAGCTGGGGAGTCTGAAGCTCTCGGGTCTTTACACCGACTTTAAAATGCTGCTGTTGGTTTATAAAGCACTGAATAGTTTATTTCTGATCTGCTGCTCTGTTATGAAGCGTCAGACCTCGCAGATGGTCTGGGACCAGGTCTGCTTTCTGTCCCCAGAGTTCAAACTAAACAGACTCCCAGAAAACTGCAGGTCCGCTCCAACTCTCAGCTCTTTTAAATCAGGGCGTCTCCTTTCTTTTTTTATTCCAATTTAGCTCATTTATATGTTCTATTTTAATTTATTCTTTTTAAATCCTATTTATATGTGTCTTTTTATTGCTTTGTGTTTCTTTTATATCTTAATGTCTTATTTTTTGATGTAAAGCACTTTGAAAGCTCAACCATCTGCACACGTGTTTTTTGTTTTTTAAAACAAAAATGGATCCTTGTGGGCTTTTATTCAGATTTTAGGGTTTTTATCTTCTTACAAAGGATATAATCCTATTATCTCGTGTTTCTGTGATTATAATTAAAGCTGAAACCAACATTTAAAATTGCAAACTTTTTTTTAACAAACTGGATCTTCTGTTGTTTAAAAAAAAAAACCCTTTTCACATCCTGTTTGTTTTCTAGTAATCACTGAAATCCGACACTCAAATTTCATATTTGTGAGTTTATAAAACTAAAACTAACCAGATCGACCAGGAAAATTAAATTCCATTAAAAACAAAAGAAAGAGGGTTGTGTTTGGGTTTTGACTCTTTGACTTCATCCCCACTGTGTCTGTCAGCCAATTTATTTCCTGCTAATCCGTTAATCTCCTTTTAATGTCCTCACTTCACTTTTCAAACTTTATTATTTAGTATTTATTCATCCAGCTCTCTGGTTGGCAGCTGTTCGCGGTGAGTGCGTCTCATTTCAGGACAGAGGTCGGCAAATAACAGTAAACGGAGTAAAGATTCCCCGTGGCCTTCAACAGGTGGAGGAAAAATGAAGAGAAGAATAGGATTGATGTGCAAACTGAGGAGGAAGATGTGTTTAAGCATCATGATGTAGCCGTCAGTGAATAATGATGATGATGATGTTATCTTAAAGGAACAGTTTGACATTTAGAGAAGGCTTGTCTTGTTCTCTCACAGAGTCAGATGTTTCAGATGGATATCAGTTTCGTCTCTGTGTCCAGTACAGATGCAGCCAGTGGACTTTGATGCCACACAGGTTCTTGTAGCTTTATGTTGTTGTCGATAAATAGATTTTGAACAGAGGACCGATGAAGGAACACCTAGAGCAGCATAGCTGCCAATGATAGAAGGCCGAAGCAGAAAGGAAACACGACAGAAAGCGTCAGTATGCTTCATCAGAACTGCTCGTCAGATGGTCGACCACCGTCTGAATCGGGGGAGCATGTCCGGCAATTTTTGTAACTTTCCGACACCGACAATCCGACATCCCCGCCTTCAGTTGTGGCCATTTGGAACAACTATCAGACAACACGTTACACGACCCAGTTCTTCAGCTAGCATGACCCTGAGAGTCTGCAGCCATGCTAGCAGCTCTGTGAGGCTGGACTTAGGCGCAGCGATGATTTGAGCTCAATGCTAACGCCAGTTTCACCATCTTAGGTCCAGATGTTAGCATGCTAACATTAGCTAATTATCACTAAAACACCCAATGCAGCTGAGGCTGATGGGAATGTCATCAGTTCTGCAGGTATTTGGTCATGAACTAAACTATTGGACACATTAAAACTTTGACCTGACGATGGCGCTAGATGAAAAGTCAGGGGATCACCAAAGTCAGTAGGATTATTATTATGGAACCATGAATGAGATAATTCAGTCGTGGAGAGCGACATTGCCATCCATAGAGCGACGCTGCTAGCATGACTAAAAATTGTATCTGCATTAATTTCAGATTGTTTCTGCAGATTCAAGCTGCGGCATCACATTCAGTTGGGAAAGACGTTAGAGAGACTTGAATACTTGCTGTGTATCTTCTGTTTCTGACTGTATTTATAATTCATGGACACATTTGTTGAAATTGAGAACAACAGCGGGTGAAGAGTGTTGGTTGATGGGGGAGTTAAGTAGCTTTTGGTTCCTGTTACAAAGGAATCAGACAAGTGGTCGCACCTGTCCTTTAATTATTAACTCACCGAACGGCTCACTGATGTATTTATAAAAACCCTGTGGTTGGACACACAGATCCATCAGACTCTTACCCAGGGTTTTCTTTTGTGTTTAATCTCCCTTAATGTAATGCAAGGTCACATTTATTAAATACGTGCTGTGGTGATTCTAATGAGAAATTGAACATTATTATAAGTTTGTAGGTCTCTTTATTATAAAATCGCAGTGTCACAAATAATTTTTAGACTTAATTGTTCATTATCTTGAGACAACAAATGTTCTAATTTCCGTTTTTACAAAGTTTTTGGAACAAACACATGAATTAAAAAATATTTTTTATAAGTGACATTTTTTTTGTTGTTGTTGTTTTTTGTTTTTGCTTTTTCAGTTAACAGTTTCCCCCTAATCGTTTCAGCCTTTATTAGCAATAATAACCAAAAGCGACTCTTCAGATGTAAAAAAGAATCAATTCATTATTAATACAACTTGAAGTTGTGCTGACAATGTTCCTATGACTGAAACTTTAACTTTTCTTTTGTATTTTTCACATTTTATGTAATAAATTGATCCTTTATTTCACGTGACGAGCCTCGAGTTCTAGATATAATTCACTGTTGTTGTTGCTTAAACCTACAAATACTGATATTTTTGTCCACTTTGGGGCAGCGGAAACAAGTTGTGTTGAATGTTTGTGACGAGCTGAAGGATGAAGAGTTTTATTTACGTGCTGAGAAAACTCTCCTCCTCCTGAAGCTGAATAAACTCTTTAACCCCCCCCTCGGATCAGCTGGAAAACGCATCGTCACAGAGCTGAAAACAGGTTT
This sequence comes from Siniperca chuatsi, assembly GCF_020085105.1. Classification (NCBI taxonomy): domain Eukaryota; kingdom Metazoa; phylum Chordata; class Actinopteri; order Centrarchiformes; family Sinipercidae; genus Siniperca; species Siniperca chuatsi. The sequence goes on from NC_058055.1 coordinate 27,979,685, forward strand.
TTCTGAGCTCATGAAGACTTTTTAGAGATACGTGGTTCTCACAGGACAGCGACGCTGCAAACACATGATGATCTTATAGACCATGATGCATTGCTGCAGATTAAACAACATCTACAGCAGTAAAATGCAACATCCACATTAATGCACCAGGAATATTAATCCAGAAACATCAGATATAATAGCAAAACACTGACAGGAGCGTTTTACTGCTCAGTGACGACTTTTACTTTGACATTGTATATTTTGCTAGTAATACTTACTTACATACTTTAAGGACTTTTAATTGTAGTGGAGTATTTTCACAGTGTGGTATTGATAACAGATCTGAACACTTCTTCCACCAATGGTCTCCAGCCTGTGTGTGGCACTAATGACCCCTCATACCTCAGCGACCACCGCACTACAGCAAACACTGGCCTGCTTCAGCATCTGCTCCCTCTCTCTCTCTCAGTGTGTTTTATCCTCTCTGCTCGGCGGTCGGATGCTGGCTGATCTGTCATCACAGTATTGTAATTGATCTTTATTTACCGAATCAATAACAGTTATCAGAGCGGGATGAAGCTTCTCTGCAGCGGATCGATCGCGTACCTCCTGCTTCTCTTCTTTCTTCCAGGTGAGAACATTGTCAGTGTAACTTCTGCTGCTTTTATATATATATATATTTATATATATATATTTTAATTAACACTCAGCCTTGTAGGATGAAACAATGACTGTACTCATGGGATGTCAAAATACGAGTATGCAGGCTACATCATGTACATTATCTTTTGAATTTTGAAATGAAAATGTTATGGCTATTTTTTTTTTACACAAGATTTTTTCATTTTAGAAACAAGCTCAAGCCTGTTTTTGATACAGATATTGTCACAGCCTCCTGACTCCTGATAAAAAGCCTATTTTTATTTATTGGTTTATTTAACAGCAACAGTGCAAATTAATAAACTCTATGGACCAATTCTAGAAATTCTAGAAAGTCTGTTTTATTTGTGTTAAATCTTCTATTAAGTAATCTGTTAATTAAGAGCTGATTGTGGCTTTGATCTTTGATCATTTTTGTACTTTTGGATTTTAGTGTTGAAATAATTTTACGCTTCTTTGAATCAAATGAAAATGAAATGTCAGTGTAATGATCGAGTAAAAGCTCATGAGTCCACTGTTCGATGTCAGGTAATGACAGACGTCCCCTCTTAGATAGCATGGAGCAACATTCACACTCCAGCATAGAGGCATAAGGACAGAAAAAGGCATAATAGCATAATAAATAAGTCTACTGTCTAATTGGGAGTGAATCCCAAACCTGAGATTGTAAGGAAAGATTTTCACTTTTAACATTTAAGATTTCAGGAGCAGTTACTCAAGTATGTCACAATTTTAACCAGCACTGTTCGAACTAAATCATCTGTAAGAGTTTTCATTCAGTTAACAGTCTTTTTTTATACTTTTTATCGCTAACATAGTTAACAAATCAGCTGTTACGTGGGCTAGCATCAGCTTTTCTCAAAGATGATGACATTTATTGTAGTGATATTCATGTGGTTGAACAGTGGTGAACTGCCATGAGTACAAGTTTGGGACATTTATGCATGTTGTAGTTGTATTTGTCTCTGTGTGTTTGAGTTATTCTTTTTGAGACTTTAAATGTTTCAGCGGGACTCACTGATTTAGTTTTGACCTGAGTGTGCAGGTAGACGTGATATATTAAAAGTGTTTGCAGAAGTCAGGCAGCATCGTAAACAACATATCAGTTGGTTCTATTAATTTATTCTAAATCAAACTGGACATTTTGGACACTACTGGACTACTGGACAGTCTTCTTTTAGCTAGTACATAATGACACAGGTGTCCTTTCAGATAGTGTGGAGTGACATGCACACTCGAATATGGATGCTTACAGAAAGAAGATCAAATCAGCATTGTGAATAGTCCTAATTAGTTAAAGAATAGAATCTTTTATCTGACTATTGTCATGAATGAGTTTAAAATGAATGCTCTGAAGATGCTCAAACAACCACAACAAACTCAGGCAACTACAAAATTAGCCGTAAACCACAGGAAAAATGACTTAGTTTTTAAATTCACTCCCCCACTCCACACATTATAGTAACATAGAAAAATGTGAATACCGCTAATGGAAAATAAAAAATAAGATCACTGATGTGATTTTTAGAATATAATTTAAAAGAAATACTCATTATATGATTAAAACCTAGATACATGCAATTAAGTGTGTATTTTTTCTGAGGCTACAGTTCTTGACTGTGTGCAGCCAAATAACTAATGATTTACAGGTAAAATATTAATTTATTCTTCCAACTGGAAGATGTTTACATTGAAAACATTCAACTTAAATTATCAATTTTTGAAAGACAAGAAAGTTTTTGTACCTACTGTATTCATGTACCTCTTCAGTTTGTGTTCACCACGAACAGTTCCAGCTATGGAGGTCCCCTCTTTGATAGGTAGTCAAAAAGTAAGGGTTGCAAGTCCCTGCAATAAAAAAACGTATTTGCATTTATATTATGAAACATTTTCTACTCTATATTTGTTTTTTTTTTAAATGACCAGAAACAGTGGCCCTCACTTTGTTGGTGTAAAATGATAGTCCTCTGTTGGTAATGTAGGACTGTATGTGTGTGTGTGTGTATGTGGAGGCAGACTGAGCAGTGATACGTGTTGATGGCTGTGAGGATTAAAGCTGTCAATCACACATCCAGATAAGAGGAGGAGTGACCTCCAGAGGTCAAACAGCAGAGATAATCCAAACACACTTCAGCTACACACAAACTGACACACATCTTCACTGCTGTCACCACAAACAGTGGTTTTATCTCTTCAAAGATGTTCATTTTGCCCTGAGTGGGCGCTAAAGGAACATTCAGAGTGTTCAAAATCAAATATATTTCTTATGTACAAGCATACATTTTTTCCAGCAGTGGAAATGTCAGCGAGTCATCACAATCTTCCTCTGGGGATCACGAATATCCACAGTGAATTTCAAGGACACCTGACCATTTTGTTAGCAAATTCAAAACAATTCATCCAAAACTGACAAAAGTGAACTGATTTAAGCTGCAGATTGTATTTTCAGTTTTCTGAACAACATAAACTCAAACTTTGCCGCTAACGTTGGGTGAAAGTTTAAGCTTTGTGATTGGATGTTTCTTGCCTCCTTGGGAGTCATGGTAAACTTCTCCCCATTTTTACGTCCACAGGCTTGTACCTTTGACTTTTTAATCAAAGAGCCAGATATTTTCTAACATAGCTAACATAAACTGATGATTCAGCCGGGAGAGTTTCATGCCAATATATACTGTAGAAGTGCTCAAAATCTAAGTCTCCTCATATTGTCCATGGCAAAAAATGAGAATTTTACTTCCGTACTTCCCTAAATAACTCCTCTCACTTCACATTATCTACAGACAAAAATGGATGATTTCTGAATCACTTTTGCTCTTCAAACACAAACTGTGTCCCCTTTCAGACATGCACCTCGTTATGACGAGGTCGGACCTGTAAAGACTCAAGCCTGAAGTGAACGTGTCACAAGCTGTGTGTCGCCGCTGCCAACATACAGCTTGTGAGCAAACAGGAACCCAGCCAAACATCTCGTCAACATTATCTTAACTGACGCGCCTGCGTGAATGACACAATGACATTTCTGTAGCGGACAGATGAAGACAGCAATGTCACTGATTCGTTTCTGAAAAGAGCTAAACAATCACATTTAAAGGCAACGAATGAAACTGTCTTTGAATGTGAATGGGATGACACACACACACACACACACACAGTTCAGGCCATATTGACTTAACATGCCATCATCTGTTTTTTGCACTTAGCCGTGATGCCACGATTCATCTGAGCACTTAACAATGTATGGACTCGCTTGTTACCATGACGATGATGGTGGCATTGATGGCGATGATGAAAGAGATGAAGATGATGATAAAGCTGACAAATATTTGCTGCATATGTGTGTGTGCGTGTGTGCCAGCTGGCGCGCTCTCAGAGCTGTTAGCACCAACACTTTAACTCCTCGGGGAGTCGATGCTGTCTCACAAACCGCTGACTCATCTGCTCGCCGGACCACGAAGACATTTGAACAATGAACAGAGACAATAAGAGGCGGAGCTGCAGGCTGATTTACAGAAAGACTTCAGGGTTGTAGCAGATCTGCCGATCAGGGCATATGTCAATGGATCTGTAGTGGTTAAAATAAACCCGATCAAATGCAGATCCTTTCTTTACTCTAAGTGGTTCTAGTGGGCCTTAAAGAGATTCTAGGGGTTCTTTAGTATCATGAGTGGGAGACAGCACTCTTCTCCACCATCAGGATCCTTTAGGAGGTTCTAGTGGTCACTGGGGGGGTTGAAAGGGTCCTTTAGGAGGATTTAGTTGTCAGTGATGAGGTTCTAGTGGTAGTTGAGGGAGTTCTTGTGGCCAGGAAGTTCTAGAGCACCTTTAGGTGTTTATAGTGGGTTGTTAGGAGGTTGAAGTGCTCACTGAGGCCTATGGGAAATTTTGGAGCGACAGCGTTCTCCGCCACCATCATCAAAACACCAAATAAGGTCCAATCGTTCCTCCAGTAGAGTCCACATGTAGTCTCATGGAGACAATCTGTGACAAGGAACACCTTAGTAAGACACTTTACGTTGGGTTTTACCTCCATTTGTCACCAGTCTGTATATACAATGTCAAATTTAATGGAAATCTGGCCTGTAGTTGTTAGGATATCTTGCCTGGGATGAAGGTGTTGAACACAGAGGCAGGCAGACTGTTGTCCCTGCAGCCCCGAGACCGTCTACTAGCTGAGCAAATACGACATATTGTGTTAAAACTTTATGTTGTCTGTCTTGTTTGTTTGAACATGTTACATGACAATAAGATGAACCAGCCTGAAGGCTACAGTTTGAGCTGCAGGAATATATTTGTCTCACATGTGCTTCTCTTAAAGTATAAGTTTGGTGATTTTTCTTCTTGTCAATAAATCTCATGTTCAGACTCAAACCAGCAGTGAACGTATCCGCTAACAGGTGAATCACAGCTGATGGATCTTCTTCCTCCATCGTCGTCCAGAAACTGTTAAAACACATCAGTGAGCCGCTCTGTTGCACTGGGTGACATGTTCCTCCATCACCACGAACACACACACTGTAGTTTATTCTGACTCTGCCCCACACACACCGTCCTGCTGCCCCAAACACTCACTACAGCGCCACATGTGGATTCATCCGCCGCTGGAAATAGTCCCCAACAGATGCACTGTTTCCTCCTGTTAGTCTGATAAAAACTATAGCGAGCAGCTGTTTGAGGAAACTACTGAGCCTTTTTAAACATCAAACTTTATATTTGTGAGAAAGATTCATGTCTTCAGCAGGAACCAATGGGCTCGCAGCTGAGAGCCACAGACAGGAAGTCAGACAGTACTGAGAGACGCACTGACATGTTGGTTTAATTTGATTTGTTGACAATAAGAAAAATATAGAATAATGCCAGAATTATCTCTGACAGACATGTGCGTGTGTGTGTTTTAAGACTGATATCTATCACATATGGGTCTGGATAATCAGCCTTGAACAGACAAACAGAGCTGAGGGGAATCGGACCATCTCTAACCGTTTCTCATTATGCGATATCCTGTTTTTCATGTCTGCGTGACACATTCAGAGCTTCACTTCCACATTTCCATTTATGTACAAAGGACACTAACACTTAAACCTTCCCTCTGTGTGTCTCTACAGTCGTGTTGGAGTTTAGTAATATATTGTTTTCTTGTTATCTGAAGGTCACTGAACTGACCGTGGTCTTGTGCGCTTCCTTTTTTGTGCAAGGCATGTTGCTAAACCTCTGTGTGTGTGTGTGTGTGTGTGTGTGTGTGTGTGTGTGTGTGTGTGTGTGTGAGTGATTAGGACTGTTTATTTTTGTCTTCAATGTCTCCTCTTGCAGTTATGAATCTTTCTGTCCTTGTAGTTGTTGAGGAGGAACAGAATATTTTTTGCACGATAGTTCTGCTAACTCAGTGTTTCTCAACCTACAGGTTCATCTGAGGGGTCATGAAATGATTAAAAGAATAAGAAAGAAAAAAATACTTCTGTTACACAAAAATGTTACTTTTTTCTCACTTGGATGTGATAATGGATGGCCTCTAAAAATCTTTCAAATTAAACGCTCTGAGTAGAAGAATTCACTCTGGTTGCCGGTTGAACTGAACAGTCAGTTTTTGTTTTTGTTCCACTTTATCACATTATGTCATGAGGTGTATGAGGTGCGTCTTTTGTCCAGCCACAGGCACACAGGGTAGGGAGGGGGGTTGTGTTTGAGCTGCAGCAGAGGAACATCAGTGCTGCTGCAGTTGTGGATGCAGAGCGGAGGTGTGCCATGATGTAGTTGCCAAAGTTCTCCTGCGCTGTTGCGGCATCGCTGCTTGATGCTACCTGGGTTTACCGTACTGGCCCTAATATAAAAACCCCTATTTAAGTTTCACAAAGACACCAACAGGATCCTCATCATTTTCTCTTGTAAATTGAAACATGAATACTTCAATTAAGGCATAATGTAAATCCCACATTTGTGCAGCTTGTCTATCAGTCACACACTCTCCTGTCAGGCTCTTGGAGGCGGTTCAAATGATTTGCTCTGACAGTGACAGCTGTAATTCTTGGCTGTTTGACAGATGATTTGATCCCCATTTCATTTCTGCTGTAAAGACGTTGAGAGACACTTCCGACTCGTTTTAACTTCTCATGAATTTATTTCCTCCGTAGCAGCAAAACACGTCACACGAGCCATCAGAAACTCCTCAAGGTTTAGGGCTTTTGGGATCATGTAATCGTTTAGTCCTGATGCTACCCCCACTTTTTCAAAAGTAATTTCCACAATACATGATGAACAAAAACATTCATCAAGAACTGAGGGTTTTATTAAGAGGTTTTATTTTTATCCTCAATCTTTTATCTCTTGTATATTTCTCTCATATCGACTGTAGGTCTGACATAAAGTAAAACATTTTAAAAGGTCTTAACATTACACAATACTACACCTAGCTAGGAAATTACTCCCCAGAGTGCACTGCAGCATCCTCAGACCAAACAACACACTGAAGCACACAGCAGGTTGTGGTTAAGAGGCGGCAGCCAACAAAATCTTTCACTGTGACCTTCCAGGATGTTTCTTTGGCAGCTAAACTTCATTCCTCCGCTGTCTAAAGACGACTGACTGCAGCTGATAGGGAAGTCTTTGTCGTTAACAGATTTTATAAACAATTTACACAACTGAAGTATTGGCTGTTCAAGGCGTTTCACTATTTACTTATATGGTTACAAGACTAAAGATGCAGCCTGCTGTCAGTCTGATAGTTAAGACGAGTCTTCAGCTTTATCTGCTCTGACTTTCAGCACGTTTATCTGATATGAACTTTGGAGTACATAAAACATCCTTCTGCTCTTCAGATCTCTTATCATTCTTTATCCAAAGGTTCTGTTCCCAGCGCTCCTCTGATCTGATCAACCTTTTCGTGGATGCTGAACTTCACCAGCAGCCGTTGTCCTCATAGTTTTGTCCATCAGCCAAAACACTTCATGAACATAACGTGTGTTTGTGTTTTGACTGTCAGGGTGTTGATAGGGGTTGTTTGTTGAGTCACTGTGTGACAACTGATTCGAATCTACTTGAAGGATGTGACACCTCACTGTTCATCATCATGTCTTGTGGCTGCATTCTGGTCCTTTTACTTTTACTGCGGGTGTATTTATTTAGATTTATTCAGTGCCAGCTCTAGTTTAGGCGCCGTCCTAGTCCGCATCTTAAAATTATTAGGATTATTATTATTAGGATGGGTACCATGAATATGCACAATACATTTCATGGATTATGCTTGAAACAAACGAGTTCATACAGAGTGTCATCCTGAACACTTGTGAAGACAAAAGTGTTTATCGTTCTGAATGGCCACGCTCGAAGGCGGGGTGAAAAGCCGGCCGTCATGGAAAGGGATGAGCAGTGATGAACTGTATAAATGGTGATAATGTTTTACACTTTCAGACAGACTCTCCTACACACACCTGGCTTCCATTATGTGAAGTAGGCGTGATTGTTGGGGAGGGCATTTAGGCATTTAGATGGTGTGAAGATGATTTATTTTATTAACATTTACTCCTAGTGAAGTTCAGGAGCGGAAGGTTCGAATAGTGCAGGTTGTTGGGGGAAACAGTTTTTGTTAATGAACCATGATTGTGTTCTTTCCCTAAACTGCCCATAACCATACAGAGGTTGCCAGATGTGGATGAGTTTTTTAGAATCATCCAAAATATAATTTAGAATAAACCTGCTTGCTGAATACATATAGAAAACAATGCATTGATCCATATCCATACATTGTCTTGTCTACATCTAAAAATATAATGCAAATTCTAGTTTTACACTGGTGGCCTTGTTACCTCACTTTGTTTTAGTTTAGGTTTTTACTGACAATGAAGAGAAATTTTGTAAAAAAAATATTGGACAGACCCACAATAGCATCCTTTCTGTCCACCACCACCACCATCATCACCACCATCATCATCATCATCATTATCATCATCATGAGTTGTCACAGGATTTAAAGGAATTATCAGTCCGCTGCTGTTCTGCAGACGTTTTCTGATTAATGTGTAAAACCAGAGGTGATTATCAGGTTAATTGAACTGGGAAATGTGGTTTCCGTGTGTGTGTGTGTGTGTGTGTGTGTGTGTGTTATGGTATGTGTGTGTTCAGAGTGTTTCTGTGGGACGGACTAAGCTGCAGGATGTACTGCTGGAGATATGAGACATTTCAGGATTAAGAGTGAATCACTGCAGAGAAGATAGCATCAGAGAAAAGGACTTTATACACGCTTCCAACCTCATAACATAAAAAAAGAATATGCAAGAATCAGAAGTCAGGTTAACATTTGACACATGAAGAAGAGTTACATCAAAGCTTAGATAGTCAGAATAGGGCAACGGTATCGTCTGTGTAGAAGTTTACTAAATTGTTTAAAAACAAGATGACTAAAGTGAACAAGAGGAAGATAAACTATTCTTCTTCTTCAAGAAAGCTAATAAAACAAGTGAATAATCAAGATTAAAACACAAGAAATCGATTCCCATAAAGATTTAAAACTTTATAATAACAAACAGTAACATGGTTTTCCAACAGTAACATAAAAGGATGTCAGTATAACTGGGTTTAAAAATGTGATTTATTCAATCAAACTTAACAAATTTATTAGTATAATGAATTAAATTAGTGGTATGATTTTCCACATCCAGCCACAGTCAGTTTGGCTTTCTTCTTCTTTTGTTGTGAATATAAAGAGTAACGGGGGAACGTGTCCACATACATGCTGCAGTGTTCATTACAGCCACAATGTTTTCCGAATCAAGACATTTCGGCTCCCATCCGGAAGTCATTCTCAATTGTGAAAATGGTCTGAGAACTCAGAAATGCCTGCCTAGTTTCACCTGAAACCTGTTTCAACAATATTAAACTGTTGAACAGATCAAATAATATACTAATGATTTAACTATTCTTAGAGTCTCACCAGTAGTGGAGCTAAAAATGTCAAGTTTGTCCAGGGGGTGGTGCTATTGAGGGAAGGTCATGGGGTCATTAAAATCAAAAGGGTTCATCCTCTGGGGAGCAGGACAGGGATCAGGGCATTTAATAGAAATCTGACATATCTGCTCTGGACCAAGGTGTTGGATTGACCAACACTGTCATCTTCATGTTCTGCTGCTTGGTTTCAAAAATAAGTGTGAAGAAAATAACATATGACATAAATAATGTCTGGTTTAATAAAGATGTCTCTCTCTCTTTCTGTTCCCCAGTGTACTTGGCCGCTCATGGTCGATATGCTCAGAAGCTGATGAGTGACTTGTTCTCCAACTACACCAACGCTTTGCGGCCAGTGGCGGACACTGACCACATCATCAACGTCACACTGCAGATCACTCTCTCCCAGATCATCGACATGGTAATCAGACCGTGACTGCCGATCCAGATGTTCATGTTGTGTGTATTCATGCCCGAACTGATGTGTATGTGTCCTCTCAACAGGATGAGCGGAATCAGATCCTGACTACCTACCTGTGGATCCGCCAAGTGTGGATGGATGCCTACCTCACCTGGAAGAAGGAGGACTATGACGGCCTCGATACCATCCGCATACCCAGCAGCTACGTATGGAGACCTGACATTGTCCTGTATAACAGGTAGGTGTGGCTTCCTGCTGTTGATCGGCCCGGCTGCAGAACACTGGCAATGCCATCTCTCCAACTCCGATCCTCTGTTTCCTCCACTTTCTCCACCACAGTGCAGACGATGAGTTCTCCAGCTCAATGGAGACCAACGTGGTTCTTCGTAATGATGGTCAGGTCATGTGGGACCAGCCAGCCATCACCAAAAGCTCCTGCTCCGTAGATGTGGCATTCTTCCCCTTTGATTTGCAGGAGTGTCATCTAACCTTTGGCTCCTGGACTCACAACGGTAACCAGATGGACTTGTTCAATGCCCTGGACAGTGCCGACCTGGCCGACTTTGTCCCCAATGTGGAGTGGGAGGTGAGTGGTTACCTTGTTCATGTGTTCAGAACAAGGCCTCATCCCTGAATCTAATCTTTTGACAAATCCTTTTTCTAACCAGGTCCTGGGCATGCCAGCCAAGAAGAATGTCATCCTGTATGGTTGCTGTTCGGATCCGTACCCGGACATCACCTTCACCCTCCACCTGAAGAGACGTGCCTCCTTCTACATCTTCAACCTCCTCATCCCCTGCATGATGATCTCCTTTCTGGCTCCGCTGGGCTTCTACCTGCCAGCTGACTCGGGTGAAAAGGTTTCTCTGGGTGTCACGGTGCTGCTTGCCCTCACCGTGTTTCAGTTACTGGTGGCTGAGAGCATGCCGCCCTCTGAGAGCGTCCCACTGATAGGTGAGAAGACTGAGGAGTCCCTGATTTTTAAAGTTTTGTTTGAGTTGTTCATTTGTTGAGAAAATACGAAGAAAGATATTTTCAGCGGCTTTCCAAATTAAGCAGGTGGTGGTCATGGTGGTTGTAATACATGTAAGAAGCATTGTTAAGTAGTTATTTTATATCAAAGGGCTAGACCAAGTTCTTTGGGAATTGAAACATGAAGGCAGTCTTTGTTAGGTCACAAGAGACTGGGTTCTCATTCAGAACTTTAGTGTAGTTTAGTAGAAATTTAGTTTCAGCCTTCTAGAGTCAAACTCTGCACATACACCATCCTGCACAGTGAAGGTCAAACATCCACTGGAGGGGGGCTTTAAAACCGTAGATTGACTGATTGATTTTATTGATGGATTATCAGACACAGGAAACAATCTAAAATCTAAAGGATGACGTTAAAGTTAAAGTGAAAACACGTATTTCTAACATGGTCCCAGGATGTTAGAAGACAAAGTAAACACAAAGAAGCAAAAGGTCAATACTGTATATAGACTTCACCTGATTCAGCTGAGGTGTGGGCTTCATCATCAATAACGTCAACGTCTTCATTCAAAATATTTACAATATTTACACATAAAATGTCTGAGATCCAAACATTAAATCAGTCGCACAACATAATAAATCCACGTTGCTTTGAAAAATATTACTCCAAAAGATTTTGCTTGGTGGAATTGACTGATGGACAAGCAGATAAGAGGTCAAAGCTAAGCACCCATGATATTGTGTTCCAGTTGGTACACGTGTCCTCCTGTTTTCTCCAGCATACACATTTAACCATAAGTCTGAAGGGTAAAACCTGCGACTGGCAGGTATGTCGCAGCTGTTGTATCCCTGCATCTTCTTCCTTCCCACCTTCAGTGTAAAAGCCTCAGATGAGATGAGATCATCATTGGAAGAACAATACATTTTAAATGAATGTTGCTGAGATAGTTGCCAGGTAGCACTAAAGATTTTGGTGTACAGTTTTAGGCCCCGCAGTAAATACCCTGTTTATGTTTGTAACAGCAGGCCTGTCAGCGGTTATTTAAAACACAATACAGCTCAGTAATCAATGATCTCTCAGCCATCAGAGCAGCAGCAACCTTCGAGTCTCAATGTTGCCAACAGAAGTGTGTTCATTAAATCTTCACATTTCAGCTGAGAGCTTTCTGTACAACCATTTAAGCTGCTTTACTAAGAGGACACGGTTATTGTTTTCTTCATTTGTGCTGCCTTCAAATGGAAGTTGTGAGATTGGATTGTCAGCAAGGGGACGTTGAGTACACAATGTGTATGTATGGCAGTATTTTGAGGGGTACAGAGTACCATTGCTAGGAACCTGACAACAAAATGGACACCCCTTTGTGATTAGTCATTCTGTGTTTTTTGGAAAAGAGTAAGCAACAATGTCAGCCTACATCACAACTAGTGAACTCTGAGCTTTCAGAAAGTTGTGAATACCACATCGGTGGTTCAAAGTAACTCTTCTTGTAAACTGAGACCGTCCTTACAAGCAAACAGATTGCACTGGTTATTCGTTCAAATGCCTACTTTGACCTATATTTATATTTTTCGATGTGGTTGTGTGAATGATGACTCTGTGTATCATTATGTATTGTAATTCCCACTTATGGCCACTGTTCAGCAACACCTCAGCGGTTGTAACAAAGACAAGAGCTGCTGTTTCACTTTTACACCCAGATTAATCCTGTCGCTCTAACCTTTAGGCCACCACACAACACTTCCTGTACTCTCCACCAATCACCAAACTGGTGACAGAGAAGAAAAACTGACATTTGTCTTTGAGACTTTAAAGATTTAACTGTACATGGATTTTGAAGTCTAAATGATCTGCATTTTCCTTTTTCAACAGGAAAGTACTACATTGCTACTATGACGATGGTCACTGCATCAACTGCGCTCACCATCTTCATCATGAACATCCACCACTGCGGTCCCGAGGCTCGTCCTGTCCCACAATGGGCCGAACGCTTCATCCTTAACTACCTTGCCCGCATCTGTTTTGTCTACGAAGTCGGTGAGAACTGCCTCATTGGGACTTCATCCCGGAAAAAACCTCTGTCGCAGGAGGAGTCTGAAGTCCAATCAGCCAATGGCGGCAACACCAAAGGAACCAACTGGGATGTGAACGGGCAGGCGTGGGGAGGGAGGGTGGAGGAGGATGGGGCTGGGGAATCTCTGAGGCTGGGGCAGGATTTGACCAACCAGACGGACTGGAAAGAGGATCTGGTTGTGACCATCGACCACTCGGAGGAGGAAGGAGCTGCTGGAGGACATGAAGGGGAGCGGGAGGAGTCAAACAGTGCCCGTGGAGGAGGAGGAGAGCATGTCGAAGAAAAGAAAGGCGTAGGAGGTGAAGGGGGAGGCGGAGCCGGGGAGAACAGGAGGGAGATCTTGGTGAGAACCCAGTGTGTGTGCCAGCACCGGGGACTGCGCAGAAACATTGAGTACATTGCCAACTCATACCAGGACCAGCGAGCCGGACAGCTGCGCATTGGGGAGTGGAGGAAGGTCGCCAAGGTCATGGATCGCTTCTTCATGTGGCTCTTCTTCATTTTGGTCTTCTTCATGAGCATCCTCATCCTGGGAAAAGCCATCTGATCCAGCTTCGAAGAATCACGAGAGGTTGAGGGTATCGAGTTGGTACACCGATAAGAAGATTTGTTTAACGTTCCATCAAGTCTAAAATCAGTCTTAATTTTCACGAAACAAGTGAACAATGACGCTTTTGTTCAACTAGTAATTGAATTTTAGTTGGGTTTAAAGGCTCAATCCACCATTTTTTGTGTGAAGCACACCAACCGGCCATACATTTATACTCTATCTTGTATCTTTTCAAACAATGTCTTCCACCAGAATATAAAACATAGATGTGTGGCTTTGAAAGTGGCTTGGCAACACAAAAGGAGTTTGCACAGATAGAGCCATGGAGAAGCGGATACATCAGAGTTTGTGAGGGTAAAATAATCAAGATAATTCCAAATGCGTTGAAAGCATCTCATCAAACATGGAGGGTTTTAATAAACAACATGATCTTCAGCTCTTCAGAGAACAGAACGCTTAAGGACAGCACACATCGGCAGCGTCTCGACACGGATCATTGTGGGTTCAGGATACACCACTAACGTATTTCCCAGAATTGACGCACATCAACTTTCTAGAACAACAGCAATTTTGTCACCTTTCCTCCCGAGATCCGCACATCCCCGGCTACTGTACTCTGACTGCTTCTTCTGTCTGGATGACATGTTTGATGTTTGTTGTCAATTGACACGCGTTAAATGACGTGACGCTCTGTGTTGCATTTGAGAGTTTGGTGCCCAGTTGCATACATTTTTTTGGGTTTTTTTGTCTCATGTACAAAAAATTAGAAATAAGAATCATGACAGTCTCCACAGGGTTTTCCCTCTCTATCTACAGACAGACTTCCTCGTGCATCTACGTATTGCTATTAAAAAACCTCCTCTCTTTAGTTGCTAAAATACCCTCACACATCAAACGTATTTATTTAAAGATCCCCTCCAGACATGTATTAAAACATAGAAATAGTCTGCTTGGAACAATAATGTGTGTCTGATGTGTTTTTTCCACAAAAAAGTATAATTTCCACAGTAAAATCCTTAAAAAGGCTTCTACTCCTTCCAGCTCATTACAAATTCCAGAATCTATGAATATGCAAATGTTGTTAATTGCTAAAGTTTTCCTGCTGGACACAAGATGTCTCCTGCGTCACTGTAAAGTCCTTTCTCAGTCTATGTGCACTGGTGGCTTCACGTTTCTACATCACACTTGTATAAGTTGCAAATTGGACCAGGATTGGCTTCCAAACTATTTGTGATGTCACATATCATGCTCATAAAAAATCCTTAAATCACAGCCAACACAGACAGACAGAGACAACACAGACAGAAACAGACAGACAGAGACAGAGACAGACAGAGACAGACAGAGACAACACAGACAGAAACAGACAGAGACAGACAGAGACAACACAGACAGAAACAGACAGAGACAGAAACAGACAGAGACAGACAGAGACAACACAGACAGAAACAGACAGAGACAGAAACAGACAGAGACAACACAGACAGAGACAGAAACAGACAGAAACAGACAGACAGAGACAACACAGACAGAGACAGAAACAGACAGACAGAGACAACACAGACAGAAACAGACAGAGACAGACAGAGACAACACAGACAGAAACAGACAGAGACAGAAACAGACAGAGACAGACAGAAACAGACAGAGACAGAAACAGACAGAGACAGACAGAGACAACACAGACAGAAACAGACAGAGACAGAAACAGACAGAGACAACACAGACAGAGACAGACAGAGACAACACAGACAGAAACAGACAGAGACCGAAACAGACACAGACAGACAGAGACAGACAGAGACAACAGAGACTGAAACAGACACAGACAGAGACAACAGGGAAACTCTAAGGTTAGGGTAACTGTAGGAACCAGAAGAAACAGATTTTTGAATGGAGGGGGACTTTAAAGAACAGCAGCTCGACCGATAATCCCAATCGCACTTCATGCTGGTTTCAGCATGTTTTGCTCGTTTGAAGGAAAACCTGATTTTAAAGATGAAAATTATTAAATGTTTTAAAGAGATGAATACAACATTAAATGATGTGATGGGCTTCATTTTACTCAGACTGGCTTCCGTTTGTTTGTGACGGTCAAAAAGGAAAGAATTATATTTGTTTACATGAAGAGATGACTAACCTGAACTGTAGCCATCACAATATGTCTTACAGCTGAACACACACACTCACACACTCTCACGTCAAACTTTGACGTTATGTTTGCCACGCTTTTTTTATATGAATTTCTTTGAGTGTTCTTAAAAATTTACTTAAAAATGCATGCAGGATTTTTAATTTATCGATCACATTGAAATGAGTGATATCTGGGACTGCAACTAACAATTCATCAGTTTATCTTTTAGCACAGTATATAAAATGTAAACTAGTCCTGTATTCCCACCTCAAGTCTTCAAACTGGAGAAGCTTGAATCACCTTTGAAGATTAAATTTCACAAATTACTTAAACTAAACTAATTAAACTAAAGGATCATAACTGTCATCTATGAATTTTGTGTCGATAAACTAATTGTTTCCATGAATGAAACTGAACATGTCAGTTGTGAATTCTACCTTTTTCATTCATAGATCTGCTGTAACAGAACATTCAGTCGAATACGGTAATAATAAGGAAGGGTGGAGCAGAGATTGTAGAAAATGAAAATAAGGAATAGAGGAAGAAGGAAGGAGTCCAGATGCCAATGCTGGCCTGAGTTTTGATTTTCAGCTCACAGGTGGTCGATGCTCTATTTACACAAATCCTTTCTTCAGATGAAACGATAAAACACTCATTTAAGAAGCAGCAGAGCAGATCAGCTGTCTGTCTGTCAGTGAAAATCCTGCAGTTTATCTCTCACGTTAAGTTTTTTGAACCACACGAGTTTACTTTAGTGTGACTCACTGCATGACTGCCATATCTGCACATTAAAATACTGTAACTGTTATGATGCTGACTGATTACAGAGTTATTCACTGCAAGAAATGATCGTAACGAGTATTATCATCTTGTGTTCAGACTGTTTCAAGTCTTTATTCAAATAAATCAAATAGGATGTAACGTTTTTGTTGCCTTGACTCAAAATTTGATTATATGTTGTCTGTTTAAAAAGAGTAAACAATTAAAACAATTTTTAAAAAAATCTTAAAAACAATGTTTATTTCTACACTGTAAAATGTCCAGATCAGTACATATCTTGGTCACACTTATTCAATAACCAAACTGAACATATGTTATTTAACATATTTTGACTGAAGTGAAAAAAAAAAGTTTATATGCCTGAACCCAAAATAAAAAATGTTACTCAACTTCTCATTTTATTGCAGTGTGTAGTCTTCACAATGTAAAAACAAGAAATTCCACATTTATCACTGTAACTACTTGTTGTGGATCCCGTATGTGTGGTGTTTACACATGACACACCATTAATGCCATGAACTACATTAAAGATTTCTTATTAAAACTCACTTTGTTTACTGAGGTTTGTGGAGACTTTATTTACCTTTCAACACTTCATATTATTAATATCACTGTTATTATTATTACTGTTGTTGTTGGGGAGAAGGGGGGGTTTGGAGGGAGGGCAATTCACCAAATGATGTATGATATCTCCATACATCATTTGGTGAATTGTATCACACTGTCACAGTGCTGCTAATTGATATTTCTTTTCCGTATAAAGATAATGTTTAAAAAAGAAGGATGCACAAATGAGAGGAGGGAGTTTTCTAAAACACTATGAAACAGTTTCTCCGCAGTTGGTCATGTTTTTCCTTTCGCATGAAAAAGTGTTTGCCCTCTTCCTGATTTCTTATTTTTTTGCACGTTTGTCACACTTAAATGCAAATGTCACACTGGGCTGTTTTTTTACCCAGTCTCTTTCTTATGGTGGAGGCATGACCTTAAAAAGGCAGTTCATGCTCGAAAACCCTCCAATGTGGCTGAATTACAACAATTCTGCAAAGATGAGTGGGCCAAAACTCCTCCACAGCGCTGTAAAAGACAAGTTATCGCAAACGCTTGATTGCAGTTGTTGCTGCTAAGGGTGGAGCAACCAGTTATTAGGTTTAGGTTGCAATCACTTTTTCACACAGGGCCATGTAGGTTTGGATTTTGTTTTCCCTTAATAATAACAACCTTCATTTAAAAACTGCATTTTGTGTTTAATTGTGTTATCTTTGACTAATATTTAAATTAGTTTGATGATCTGAAACATTTAAGTGTGAGAAGCATGCAAAAACAATAAGAAATCAGGAAGGGGGCAAACACTTTTGAACACCACTGTATATATATATTTACACATTTGTATATTTATTTATTCATATATTCATTTATTTATTTACTTATTAATTTATTCACTCATTTATTTATCTATATATAATTGTATTTATTTATTTACTTATACTTTCATTTATTCATAGTGTAACTTTCTGCAGCGACACAAATAAATGTGTCAACTTCCTCCATCTCATTAAAAAGAGATTAATATGATAGCAACTACCTCAATGCAAAAAAAAAAATGTATACATGATTGCTGATTAAGAGAGAAACAAACAGGGACAAATACAGGCTGGACTCCAGAATGTGATATTACACCCTTCATGGACATGAATGAAAACACAACCTGTATTTATTCAGATTTAAAAAGCCATGTGTAATTTGTTTGTTTCTATATAAAAATCATGCGGTCAGAGAGGATTTTTGCTTCTGGCAAAGCTTTTACCAACTACATAAAGAGACCACTGATCCCTCCTGTCTTGCTCCTGATCGTCCTTTCTCTCTTACATCCTTACATCCTATTACGTCCTTACATCTCTGCCATACTTGAATAATTGTGCAATATTCTGTGTACTACTCCCGTGCAATATTTAGTTTTCCTATGTTAGTTTTTCCTATTTATTGACATTGATATTATATACCTCCATTACTGCTGTGCAATATCTTAATAATCTCAATAAGCTACACTTACAGTACATGCACCACTGCTTATTACTTATTACTTATATTATTACAATGTATTATTATACCATATTATCACCATCAACCGGTAAACCCACTTGGTACTTCACACTTATTTTATCTTATACTTATACCCACCTGGTACTTAATTTATTTTCTGACCTGTATTATAGTGTATTGTATTATATTTTTTGCTAGTACTTTCTCCTGTGTGCACTGACGTAAAGGCGAGCTGCTGTAACAAAGAGTTTCCCTTCGGGGATCAATAAAGTATTTCTGATTCTGATTCTGATTCTGATTCTCTGAAGTACAGCTTTCCAATGCAAAGGGACTAAGCCTGGCACAAGTACTACCGGGGACAATGGGCAGAAAGGACCGTCATTGTTAAAAACATATGCAGACATAATTCTGTAAGACATTAGAAATAAAACACACATGCAGGACTTCCCTCGTGACTCTTTGTTGCTGTGTTGTTGTCTTGCTGTGTGGCTTGAGCCCGTGTTGCCTCAGCAGGAACTCTCCACTGCAGTAGCACAAAATGAGCAGCAGACGGCACTAACGAGCTGTAAAATTCATCCTGAAGACCGGCCTCTGCACTGGCCCAGTCACATTCAGCACAAACATATTTCCACACAAGCCTCATTCAGTCCTTCATATGCACACTGTGTGTTATTTTGTATTTATTCTGTCTGTTGTGACACATAAAGCACATAACAAACATTCCTGTTAATGTATGATGTAATTTATTGTGTCACCAAAAAGTCATGGTGGGAACATCTTCTGAACTACTTTTGCAAAATGAAGACTTTGGAGTGGCCTAGTCAAAGTCCTGACCTGAATCCTATTGAGATGCTGTGGCATGACCTTAAAAAGGCAGTTCATGCTTGAAAATCCTCCAATGTGGCTGAATTACAACAATTCTGCAAAGATGAGTGGGCCAAAACTCCTCCACAGCGCTGTAAAAGACTCACTGCAAGTTATCGCAAACGCTTGATTGCAGTTGTTGCTGCTAAGGGTGGAGCAACCAGTTATTAGGTTTAGGGGGCAATCACTATTTCACACAGGGCCATGTAGATTTGGATTTTGTTTTCCCTTAATAATAACAACCTTCATTTAAAAACTGCATTTTGTGTTTACTTGTGTTATCTTTGACTAATATTTAAATTAGTTTGATGATCTGAAACATTTAAATGTGACAAACATGCAAAAAAAATAAGAAATTAGGAAGGGGGCAAACACTTTTGAACACCACTGTAACATCCCCATAATCCAAAACATAAAAAAATATTGATTCAACATTTCTTTTTCTCTGGTGAATTCACACAGAAACAATGACAGTGTATACTATACAAAGCACCCTTTAAACTAAAATTCTTCTGTGTGTGATGTACATGTTGTCCCACACTGCAATGCTCAATGGAAACTGGGAAGCTGTTCATACTGGTTGGTTTCTGGGTCTGTCATGTGTAGTCTGTTGTGTTCACTGATGTCAACTTTTGCTTGGGGGAACCCTAACCGGCCATTTTGCTATGTTGGTGCTAGCCTGCCCACCCTCCAGGACTTGTGCTTATGTGCCTCCCTGGTCAAGAAATGATCATACCCTGAATTTATTTCAGTTTCTTCCCCCTTGTCGGCGGTGTAGAGCACTGCACAACAAAACAACCAGACGCTAAAACAGCTTATTTCGTTGTATGTGTCAGGATACTTGACCAATAAGCATGATTCTAATTCTGATCGAAGAGCAGGACTGGCATAACTCTATAAACCAGTCTAACATGCGATAGACAGTAAAAAAAAATAACATAATTGGGCGTTCTGTGCACTCTTGAATATCAGAGTTTTGTATTGTAAAACTTTGTTGTGAACAGTAAGCTAAAACATTGCAAAAACTATAAACTGTTGCATGTTGGGAGCTCAGGGGACTACACTGCCCCCTGATGGTCCACCGGTTTCATCACCGTGTGTTTCAGTTGCCACAGCAGCCAGTAATGAGCGTTAATGATTCTGAAACAAAGGCGATCATTAATGAGGTCCACTGCGAGCTGCTTCCTAACGAAACACTTATCAACAGTTTCTGATGGTAATTAGCCCTCTGGGAGCAAAGAGCGAGGCCCAGTAATAGATGTTTATCAGAGCTCAGATGATAACACTGATTACAGGAGGCGGTAATGAACGCTCCTGGGATCTCCAGGGACTCACTTAACTGTCAATGCATGATGAACCTTTGGCTGCTGATTTCCCAACATCCTATGCTTTGGTCCACAGCAAGAAAACTCAACAACTACTACATTTGAACATAACACATAAGACACATCATAATCAAACAGACAGACTCCCATGAAACTTCACTGAGCACACACAACTTTTTGATTTGAATGACTCCACGACTTTTCCTCTATAAAACACATTATGGCCCTCCTGTCCAAGTACTTTTGGTCTGAGACTGTTTTTCCTGGTTTGGGCTCAGCCCCTTATTTCTAATGAAGGGAAATCTTAATGATACAGCATATAATGATATTTTAGACATTATCGTGCTTTTGACTTTGTGGCAGAAGTTTGGGGAAGACCCTCTTCTGTTTCAACATGATAATGCCGCCATGCAAAAAGAAATGGTCCATAATGAAATGGTTTTCCCACTTTGGTGTGGAGGAACTTGACTGTCCTGCACAGAGCCCCGATCTCAACCCCACCCAGCAACTTTGGGATGAACTGGTGCTATATAAATAAAGTTATTAAAGTTTTTAAACCGGAACACAGACTGCGACTCATGCCAGCCAGGTTGCAAGATCTGGTGGAAAGGCTTTCCAGAACACACACTTCTACAGGTTCAGAGAAAGAGGAGATTATAAGATGGACAGAGGGAGCAGATAGAGAAGTGTGAAGGTAAAGACAGAAGGCCGGTCTGCAGGCTGGAGTCAGAGAGAGAGAGCAGCTCCCTGTCCATCGCACCCTGAACGCCTCACTGCGGCTTTTAATTCTATTAACCTGCTGGTCACTGAGACACCTGGGAGCTCGGAGGCCTTCAGGACACTCATTACAGCCCACTAACCACACAGGTATACAGGTATACACACACACACAGGTTTCAATCCAGGCACCCAAACTGAGGCAGAGATGAATCCACTTCACTTGAAAATATTTTAACTTAAAAAGTCTACACTTCATGAACATACAGATACGGGAGAAGAATGAAGAGTCTGTGGGAAAGTTAGTGAAACAAGTAATTTTTGTTGCTGCATGTTGTTAGCTAGCGGCAGCTAACGTCTCTACTATTACATCTACTGGCTGTTTGTGAAGAACTGCAAAAACATATTTGCAAAAATAAAGCAAGGCTTTATTGTGATCTTTTCACTTTGAGGCGACATCTACACTACTACGTTTTAATTTTAAAACGCATACGATTTGCTACATTTACACCTAGTGTCCACACTACTGCGGCATTTTCGAGCCTCTGGCTCCAAATGACGTCACCAGCACAAGATGGCAGCACCTGTATCGGGATATTTTGGCTTCATTTTTGTACAGTGGGACGAAGTCGAGACGCGTCGTCCATCTTTATATACAGTCTATGGTCTGGACGGGCAAAAATGGAGGCTATTGGAAACTATGACACAGACACCCACGTTCGCTTCTTGACTGGGTCTCATCAGTAACGACGTGTCCTTCCCTGATGGGTCCTGCCCCTGTCTCGTAACCTTTTTCCAGAAGAAAACAAACACAAAGCATGGCTAATTCAACATGGATAATGAACCGGCGTCGCTGTCAATGCTAGCAGCTGTTGTGCAGTTATATTCAGCATTTTATAATGCTACTACTGCCCACATGCGCAGGAGGCAAGCTATTATTTGAGAATTCCCAAGTTCAGCGGTGTTATCAGCCCTACAATGAGCGCCGGTTTGGGTGAAGAACTGGTGCCTGGTGGGATAATTTTATTAATGAAGCTGTGGTTCCTGGGGAATAGCGAGAAAACCTTTGAATGTCCAGATGTGGAAGGAGCAACAACAAAATATTATTATTTATAAAGGTATCCTGCACTTTGTATTACCTGAGTGATGAGAGAAGACTCGTAATGCGTTTGGACTATCCTGACAAGTTGTTTCAGTCATCATCCTGTAACACCATCACCATCCTCCAACATCAAAACACAGAGTACAGAGCCCGAAGTGAAGGATCTTATTGTCAGCTTCTAGCAAACACACGGTAAAGTTATGCCACAATGCTAACTCACAGACTACATCAACAGAAATGGGAAACATTCTTTGAATGTACAAGGTTGTGACTAACAGTACTGTTTCATGAACGTTGTTGTCTATAATGGATTCGTTTTGATGCATCAATGTTCATGTGTAACGCTGTGTAGGCTATAAGCATCACTGGCTAATGTGAATGTGATATTGTGATGTATTTGAGTTTGAACATTGACGGAATGGATGTTTTATTGTCTGTATTTAGAAAGACACAAAATACTTGCACACTTACAATGATGGAAAAGAGACAAACAAAATGCTATTTACAGCATTATCTGAGTTTTGTGAAGAGCGGTCATCTTTCCCTGCCTTATTATTTTTGTCCTGTTCCTGTTTATACCGGCACGTGCATGCCCAGTGTACGTGAATGGTCATGTGATATGCGTTTTCAGGCGTGTTAGTATGGACAGAGATTACTTCTGAAACAGAACTGAAATGCTTGTTGATTCCTGAATGCCGGCTTAACGGTGGCTAGCTAGTGGCTAAGAAGACACAACAAAATAAGACAACTTTGGAGTTAGAGAAAGAGTATTCCCCCTGGTTTGGCGGAGTTTACCATGTCCTTCCACCTCCAACCAGACTAACACATCCTGGACCATTTTGTCCACCCAACACACAGTAACTGAACTCATAACAACCCTACGTGTAACCCCGTGGTAAGACAGCAAACAAGCCAACTGCTCAATATGTCAAATGTGGGATGATCAAGTGTAATGTTATTACTGAATTTCAAATTGTAATCTCTTACACTACATTAACAATTTACTCAGTAATGATTTACTGCCCAACAGTCATTGAAACAGACGCCTTCTCCAAACCTCATTAACGCTACCACACTCAACAGTTGTAGCTAAATAATAAAGTCTGACCTAAAAATCGTGTTATTATAAGGCCTATATAATGGCCTAGTGCCATTCAACATGGGGAGCAGTAAGTCACAAGATCAGAAGAATAACACATCTAAACATCCAACAACAGAGCTGTTGTTCCTCAAACTGCTGGAACAACTTGCTGAAATGGCTGCATGTGACAGATTTCTCTTCGCCACTGTAAGATGGAATAACCTCAGGCCATTACTTTGAAGATGGTCCTTTATAATCACTCAGGTGGTAAGAGGATATTCTGTACGGTTAGCAGTGTCTTTAAAATCAAACTCTCTGTTTTCTGTGGAAATAAACAACATATTCCCAGGAAGTCGTTATTTTAAAATCACTGCCAAATGTTTAATGTTAGTACCAGCTTGAGACGCGAGCAGCAGAGGGTGGTTTAAGGCGGGGTTGATGTTTCGATGGTAACATTGACTGTGGGCAGGGATCTGCGAGATGGACACTCAGCACACAAGTTAAGTCATTAAAAGTGAACACACTCTCCTCGACAAGTCAGAGCACCATCAACGCTCTGATGAGACAGGAGGGTAGAACAGGACGCTTTAGGCTTTTCACAAGAACCTTTATAGTTTTGTGATCATTAGACATTACCTTTAGTGCTTTTCTTTTCATGCGTTTGATGAAAAATGTAATTGTCTGTCTGTTAAGTGCCAGTTGCCTGTTTTACTGCAGGTACCACTGTGTGATCAATTTCATTTAGTTAAGAATTACAAACAGACATAGGTCACTCTGGTTTTGTTCACATTTATGTGTTTAACAGTTCTTTACTGGAGTTTATTGGAATGTGTGGTTATAAATCTAAAGTTATTATCACTATCCCTGATGCCTGAAAAATTACCTGTTTGGAGGGTTTTGATATACTTGTCTTTGCAGAACTGTACTGCTTTGGATGGAGAACGTAACAATGTTAACTCCTCTCGAACAGCCTGTGTTCGAGCTGGAGGGCTTCTATGTACCATCAGGCTACGGCTCTTTCCTGTTCATCCTGGCTCTGTTTAATTTCATGGTAACGCTGTTGGGGAATGGCGTGGTGGTGTCCGTCATTGTCATAGACAAGAACCTCCACAGACCCATGTTCGTAATGGTTTGTAACCTTGCAGTCTGTGATCTGCTGGGGGCCACGGCGGTGCTGCCTTGCCTCATGATGCACTTCTTGACGGGGCAGAAGAAGATCGCCTACATCCCGGCCATCGCCCAGGCCTTCTCTGTGCACACATACGGCGTCGCAGTGCAGACTATTCTGGGTGCGATGGCCTATGACAGGTATCAAAACGATCAGCACATCAAGAAAATTAGTCACAAATTGAAGTTAATATTTTAATGTCATGCATAAATTGTACAGACTGACTCAGAGACTATTTTTTTTTACTGTTTCAAAATTCTCAGTGTACAGGAGATTTCAGCTGTTTACTGTCATATGAGACAAGATGTTTTTTGGTCCTTAAAATGTTATTAATGGGTTATAAAAGGACCTTTGCTGTATGTCACCCCCCTTGCTCTCCTCCCAAGTCTCCAGTCTGTATGTAGGCATAAGAAAGGTATTAGTTTCTAAAATTTTGTAGATCCAGGTACGATTTTTTAGAGAAACCTTGAGTTGAAACAAAATCCCTTGCTCTCCTAGGCACTCTAAATGAAGGATAGGATAAAAAACACAACTTATGTATAAAAGTATTCATAAGTTGTGTCTTTTATCCTAAATAATTCCTTAATGTTTATTAACCTTTGCACAGAATACACAAGAAAATAATATATTTGCAATGGATGGCTTTATCATGTAAAACCACCCTCCACCAGTCTGGCCACCTTCTTTGTTGATTTTGCAGCCATAAAGTGTAACTCAGTTTGAATATGAGCAAAGCCTAAATAAGAGCAACTAGGATATTTTAATGCATATAGAAACAGATGCAAACAGTTTGAGATGCTTAGATCCTGTAAAAATAAAAGCAGGTCTTTAACTGGGAAAAGCTAAGGATGGTGTTGATGTCTTTAACAGTGCTCTCTCTCTCTGCAGGTACATTGCAGTATGTGAACCACTCAGGTATCACACCATCATGACATCAGCTCGGCTGCACTCCTGCTGTGCCCTGGCCTGGTTTGTCGCTCTGCTGTGTATTGCTGTGCTCTTCGCCTTCCATATTAATGTCCCGCTGTGTGGCAATATCATCCAACATGTCTACTGCAGCAACCGTGCTATCCTGAGCCTGGCCTGCAGTCCCACCCCCACAAGTAATATCTATGGTCAGTGCATTCGTTTAGAATAAAGCTACAGACTTACAGTATGTTTTGAACATTATTCCTTATCAGCAGGTGCTCAGCCAATTCAGCGTGTTGAATCGGTAAACAAGTAATTACATTTATTTAGTGCGGTTTCTCCTTATTTTTTTGCCTCCGATTTTACTTTTTTCTTCCACACAGTGTAGTCTTGGTTTGTGTTGTGCCTGCTGACACAAGAGACAGTCTGCCAGTCAGACTTATTTCATAAAATACACCTTTTTTCATTTGAATCATCTAAATAAGAGCTCTTCACAGTGCTGTTACTGGAGGGCAAAATGAGGCAAATGGATGATAGAATAAGGAAGGAGGTTTACACTTAATACTTAACTGTATTTTATATTTGATGAAATGATAATTTTTTTTTTTTAATGTTTTTCTAGGTCTGGCCATGTCCTGGTCTGTGAGTACAGGCATCTTCCTCATCATTGCTTTTTCCTACTTCAGAATCCTGCATACTTCTGTAAAACAAGGCAGAGCTAACAGCATCGTCCACAGCAAGGCCTTTCAGACGTGTGCATCGCACCTTGTTGTATATGTGCTCTACGAAATAGCCTCAGTGGTCATAATTGTGAGTCAAAGGTTTCCCTCAGTCTCCCAGAATATCAAGAAGTTCTTCAGCATCTTGTTTATCATCATTCCACCAGCCATCAACCCCATTATCTATGGACTGCTCAGTAAAGAGCTACGTGCGAGCATCATCAAGCATTGTAGCATACAAGCCCGTCACAGAAAATGAGATCAATGTATTCCTGATAATTTCCTAAAATGTTTTAAAAGAGCTATAGAATTGTTTTCAAACCTGTTTCACCTGCTCGTAAAGTTTTAAATAACTTAGCACATCCCAATATCAAAGATTATTTAGGTTTTAGGGCATACCAGAGGCCAATGGTGTACTGGCCAGCTGGCATACTGGGACAAATCCCGGTGGGCCACTGCATCGGTGGGCCGGTGGACCGTCAAAAAGTTTTTATTGGCTGTCCGGCCCTGTCCGTCTCTTTACTGGCCCTCTCTAGGTGCCTGTCATTTGAGGTGCACATGTGCACCATGCTGCGTGCATGTTCTGGGACTGGGCTCACTGGCCAATCACAACCAAGTTAGTTAAATGTGTGCTCTGCCCATAGAGCAAAATTAGCATGCAGCAGTGAGATGGCCAACAAGAAGGAAGGATGGGCTGAAAAAAAAGGAAGCAGGCATTAGAGGCACAGGCTTCCAAATGTAAAAAAAAAAAATTGACATACTGCCTGCGACAGAAGATGTGTAGAGTTTCTGCTGTCATGATGTCAATGGGGAGCTCATACCACCATTGTGGATCCAGGACAGCAAATGGTAGTGATTTTGTTGAGCAGTAGCTGGGCACCCCTTGTAGTGAGTAAGTAGCAAGTGTAGTGGAAGGGCTGGGGTGGGCAGAGAAGTGGTGTAGTGTGGGAGAACTTAGTAGGTAGGTTGGTAAGTTGAAGACCAGCTGAGCTGCTGCATTCTGGATGTGCTGAGCTCGGATGGCACATGCAGGCACACCAGCCAGGAGCGAGTTGCAGTAGTGTAGGTGTGAGATGACAAGAGCCTGGACTAGAACCCGCCCCGCCTCCTGGGTGACAAACAGACGCATTCTCCTGATGTTGAATCTGCAGGAGCAGGTTGTCACAGCAATGTTGGCAGCGAAGGACAACTGGTCATCCAGCGTCACACCCAGGTTCCTCGCAGTCTGAGCCGAGGACACCACAGAGTTCTCATTGGTAATGGAGAGGTCATGGATCGGAGATGCCTTCCCTGGAAAGAAGAGCAGCTCAGTCTTGTTGAGGTTGAGCTTCAGGTGATGAGCAGACATCCACTGAGAGATATCAGCCAGATATGCAGAGATTCGCCACCTGGGTTTCAGACCGGGGAAAAGACAGGATTAGTTGAGTGTTGTCTGCATAGCTGTGGTAGGAAAAGCCATGTGAGTGAATAACAGAGACAAGTGACTTGGTGTAAAGAGAAAAGAGGAGGGGACCCAGAACAGACCCCAGTAGTGAGACTACAAGGTTCAGACACAGATTCTCTCCAAGTTACCCTTTAAGTGCAGTCCTTGAGGTAGGATGTGAACAGGGAGAGTGCAGAGCCTCAGACTCCCAGTTCTTGGAGGGTGGAAAGGAGGATCTGGAGGTTCATTGTGTAAAACGCTGCTGAAAGGTCCAGCAGGATGGGATAGAGGGAGGCTAAAAGAGGCCAGCGGTCTTTGCAGTGTAAGAGCTGGAACAATACCCCAGGCTGCATTGTGAGTGTATTAGCATGCTGATGTTAGCATTAAGCTCAAACTACCACTGTGCCTACAAACAAAGCTTCTTGCGTGGTTATAGACTTATTTATGTATGTATGTGAGCCATAGAATAGAATTATGGATGGTAAAATGGTTGTTGGAAATATATTAGTATATGTGTGAAAGGGATAATTGTAGAGTGTTATGGGGAAGTGGCTTTATGAAAGTTAATTAGGCATATTGCTGCTTAC